>NC_090732.1:169288910-169386410 GCF_036898095.1 Palaemon carinicauda | reverse complement strand
ATGTAAAGAATGGGTTATACTATTAATTTGGTGTATGCGTAGGCAAAAGAAAAATTAGCCATAACCAGAGAGAAGGATCCAATGAAGTACTGTCTGGCCAGTCAAAGGACCCAATAAATCTCTACACAGTATTCTAGAAGTTTTATTCCAGCTGTTACCAAGTTGTGGAATGATCTTCCTAATCGGGTAGTTGAATCAGTAGAATTTCAAAAGTTCAAAGTTGGAGCAAATGTTTTTATGTTGACCAGGCTGACATGAGTCTTTTTATAGTTTATATATGACATATCTGTTTTTGACGTTGTTAATAGTTTTTATATAGGACATATCTGTTTTGACGCTGTTACTGTCTTTAGAATGATATATTGTTAATTAATTCTCATTTATTTATTTCCTTTCCTCACTTGGCTATTTTTCCCTATTGGAGCCCTTGGGCTTATAGCATCTTGTTTTTCCAACTAGGGTTGTAGCTTGGCTAGTAATAATACTAATAATGATAATAGCATTAGTATCTCAATGGGTGGTTGGTGCCCTGGCCAACCTACTGTGTTATGAGAAAATTATCAATTTTCTTCATTGCAAATCAGTTGTTACGTACAATCCTGCGGCCGCTTCAAAGTGTTTAGGCTACTGTGATCCGGTTAATATTGAAATTGACTATTAACCGGCGTTTCTAAATAGCCTACAGGATCGTAAAGAGGCGTAGAAAGCGTAAAGATGTCAACCCATGTAGTTTTCCAGGCATAGGCCTATACCCATATAGCTGCTGTTGCTCATGCGAATGTAAAAGAAAGGTATCCCCAAAATAATGATCCACGGTGTTTGCCAGCGTAGCTCAATGTGTACCTCTTGCCAGAAGATATTGGTTGTGCAGTACAGTGGCTACGACACTACCCAAGACTAGAGAGCAATGGTTTGGTTGTGGAGTATCCTTCTCCTGGAAAAGCTGTTTACCATAGCTAAGAAGTTTCTTATACCCTTACCAAGAGGAGAGTAGCAACTGAACAATTACAATGTTCTTTGCCTGCACACACACACACACACACACACACACACACACACACACACACACACACACACACACACACACACACACACACACACACACACACACACACACACACCGAAAAATCTGTCATATCTTTCCACATTCGCCTCTGTCTTTATACACCTGGCAAAACTGAGATTACCAGACAATTCTTCTTTGCTCAATGGCTTAGCCACTGTACTGTCATTGTTCAGTGCCTACTTTCTCGTAGTAAGGGGAGAAGAGAGACTTTGGGTATTTTAAACAGCTCTTCTAGAAGGACACTCCAAAATAAAACCATTATTCTCTAGTCTTGGGCAGTGCCATAGTCTTTGTACCATGGTTTTTCATTGTCTTGGGTTAGAGTTCTCTTGCTGGAGGATACACTCGGGCAAACTATTCTATCCCATTTCTTTTCCTCTTGTTTTGTAAAAGTTTTTATAGTTTACATAAGAAAGGTTTATTCCAATATTACTGTTCTTGAAATATTTTGATTGTTCATCATTACTCTTGTAGTTTATTTATTTCCTTTCCTTACAAGGGTAATTTTTCCTGTTTAGAGACCTTGAGTAGCGTCCTGCTTTTCCAATTAAGGTTGTAGTTTAACTGGTAATAATGATAATAATAATAATAATAATAATAATAATAATATAATTATAACGATTATGATAATAATATACCTAAAGGATAAGAAAATCATGTATGAAATCCAAGAGGTGCTGTTACAAAGATTGAATTTTTCTTACCCAAAATTGAAGAATTAACGCAATGTGCGCATGCGCTTCGTGACTGACGTCACCGTCGTGTGACGTCACTGACAAATTGCGGCTGACCGGCTGTATTGAAAATGTCGACTTCAACGGCTGGGAATTATATTTGGGAAAACCTTAAAGGAATCATCTGAGGAAAGTCTTACGAGGAAGGTAATACATATAAATGTAATTTATAGGTTGTATACTGTTTGATACCGGTACTAAAGTACTGTATCACTTTTTAGATGAAAGATTTGAACTTTAATTATGATTATGGTAGATTGGATATGATTTTTACTAATGTGATTTTAATATCCGTTGCTAATGTTTCATATTTGTTACTGTTTTTACCAATGTGATTTTAATATCCTTTGCTAATGCTTTATATTTGTTACTGTTTTTACCAATTATAGGCCTAGTACTCCACCAGGAAGCCATTTTAGTTCGTTTGGGACATACCTCGTGTAAAATTTCAAAAGTTTTGACTGGAAACACATTTTTAAAAGAAAAACAAGAAAACTACCTTACCTTAGGGTCCCTACCTAACCTAACATAGGAGCAGTATCCTTACTTACCAGGGCACTCCTACCATCCCTCCCCCCAATAGACTGCCGTATCCTTAGGTTACCCTAAGACCAAGGAACCCTTTGTATATCAGCGGCCATGTCCTCCCATTTTCTAGTCTTTCGTAAGATTTGGCCACTATACTAAAACTGTGTCCGTTGTTCTACTAAACCTCTACACAAGAACACCACCTAACAACCTACAGGCGGTGTCCTTGCCTAATACAGGGACTGACAGCCCCGTGCGACCCCCCCCCCCCTTTTCTCTACCATAGTCTTAACTTAACCCTGTGTTTGATTCGTAATGTTTCACTCCTAGAAAGGTAATGAAATCACAGGCCAAAACGTGATTTAACTTTTGATATTTGTAAAAGTGTACAGAACCTAACAAACCCACCTAACCTAGTAGTTGCTAAGTCACAACCCCTAGGTGGGGTGCTAAGCCCCCGTAACCCCCCCCCCTTTCCCAGGTCACAACCCCTAGCCTGGGGGCAAGCCACCCAGACCCCCCTTCCTAGGTCATAACCGCTATTCAGACCTTCCTTCCCAGGTCACAAATTAAATCACAAATAAATCCTTACCTTATGATTGACAAAATGTGCTGGCCTTGCTTGAAAAATAAATTGGAATTGGACCATTGAGGCATTATGTCGCTGTTATTTTTTAATTTCCCGTGATTACCAATAGCTATACACTGAACGGAGAGCATTTCCATTAATCAATTGCCGACCTAAACGAATTTACACTAAATTTTGAAATAGATTGATGTGCTTCCCTTAAGTTCCCTCTTTGAGACGTCTTTACGTGATGGAGGTCGTTGAAATTGAAGCGAAGGTGGGAAAAAAATGGCTCTTGTTGTTCTACAACATCCGGGAACTTATGAAGAAGTACCCGTAAGCTGTTAATTGGTTAAAAAAACACTTGACAGATATGACATTGTAAATGCACAGAAACCAAGACTGCGCAGTAAGTCCCCTTCAGTCTCTCAGATGTAAACAATGGACATAGAGTGAAAAACATACTAAACATTTTAATCGACCAATACGTAAGTTATTATGCCCCAGCCCCTATTAAACATATAGAGAAAAATACCAAACTAGCCAGCACTCGTCCATTTCTTATTGCAAAATCCAGTTTTGCTAGAAATTAGAGTATCATATATTTAACTTAGTTTTTGTCAGCTCTCGTCTCACTTCTTGTATTTTTTCGTATATTTTTTTCAAAGTAATACTCATAATCTACCTTTAATCTGTATGTGATAAAAAAAAGGTAAATATTACGCAAACTAAGTGAGGTATATAGTAAAAATGGACGTCATGTAGCGCTGACAAATGTAATGTTTTGCTTTGTCGTCGGTCAGCGGGAGGGGAGGATGCCTAAACCAACAGCCAATCAGCGACGAGCTTTCAGACCGTGGTTCGGCTCCAGTTGCCATCAAGGTTGAAACAGAAAATAGTTCCTTGTGGGTTCCTTCACCTCTGGACGGTCCTTACAATGAGAACTGAAGTAGCATTGGTCCTAACACCTGGACCATCCACTTTCACTAGTTCGGGTTGAAGAAGAATCCTTGAAGGATCTTTAGTGATGGTCAGATGGATCAAACATCCTAAAAGGGTGCCCTCTTGTTATCAACTCCAGGGTTCTTACTCTTTACAGATGCATTCAAGGAAAGGCGGGGAGCCCATCTCTGTCAACATTTAGTCATGGGGCTCTAGTCCAGAGAAACGGGAGCATATAAATGTCCTAGAGCTGAAGGCAGCACATCTAGCATGAAAATATTTTCGCCCTCTTCTCGGGTCACTCGTTGGATTGGTGAGTGACAATACCACCATAGTAGCCTACATCAATGAGTAAGGAGGCACGGTATCGTTGCAACTGTGTCAGTGGCAGTGGAAATTCTAGAGTGGGTGAAGCTCAACTTGATTGACCTTGCAGCCTGTGTCATTCCAGGGAGAAGGAACATCGTGGCGGACAAATTTAGCAGGTGGTCATTGTCATCGGATAGTGACGAAGATCCTGACCGTGGACCTATTTGCAACTTGCTGGACCACAAACTGCCAGTGTACTTCTCTTCAGTACCAGATCCAGAAGCATCGTTCCAGCACCCATACTGTACAGTATACGCTCTTCTAGTATTCTGCTTAATGATGAGCATCGTGAATCAGGTCCGAGCAATGCCCAACCTCGAAATGACACTAGTAGCTCTGATATGGCCGCAAATGGAATGGTACCTGAACTTTCTATCACTGCTGGCAGAAACACCAAGGGAATTGCCTCTTTTTTTTTTCCTGACCTGCTAAGCAAAGCCCATGCCCATATCTCTACTTCAACGTCACCCATTCTAGGGGTTTGGAGGCAGGTCTCACTCTCATTCCTACAGAACTTTGTTGCCAAAACCCTAAATCCTTCCGTTTCAGATTATAGGTTTTAAAATAATAAAAGCTCGACATCAGAGGCGTGGGTGCCCCTCTAGCTTTCAAGAAGAATCTCGGTAGTACAGGTTCTCCAAGCATTTATAGACGGCAGACTACTTTCACGGCCCTCTACCTGCAGGATGTGACTCGCAGGTGCATTGATACTTTCTCCTTGGTACCTGTTGTAGCTGAATAGCTGGTGGTCCAAGTGCCTTGGCACCTCTCGCAGAACCGTGAACTTTTAATCGAAGGCAGAAGTTATGAAGTAGTCTGGAGTGAAAGTGATTGGCCTTCCTTTTCCTTTCAATCTTTCCTTCTTGGGGATACAGCCTCCAGAATCTTGCCAGATGGACTTGATTTGCTTAACAGGTAAGATCACTCAGCTTACAGGTGTTCCATATTCATATACAGAAGAGTTTTCCCCGTGTGATGTATCTAAGCAAACCCTAAAAATCATGAAGGGTCTTAAAAGAACTTCAACTTCATTTAATCGAGTTTGCTAGGTGTACAAGATAGAGATATATTTGGCTCGAAAACAACCCTTAAAGCTAAGGCCGTGGACCTGTTGGTACAGTATAGCCAAACCACTGGTGCATGCGGTAGCCAGATCCTTGACCCTTTCAACATCTTAATACTGTGTGCTTGGGTTTTGAGTTCCCAGGATAAGTGTTCCAGCCAGTTGGAGCAAGGATTTCCTCCCCCATAAGGATGCGTTTCCTATGTAAAGGACGATGGTTTGTATTTTGTGTATATTTTAGGAAGATTACAACTTACCTTAAAAATTTGTCATGTTGATTGCTTCATCGAAAAGTATGTCTTTGTCGCTAAAATACTATAGCCTACATAGTGTACTGTACTTGAAATTTTTAAAAAAGTTATTAAAAGATTTTATGTGAATGTAAATAACAGTAAATGTAGTTTAGTTTGATTTATAATGAGATTTATGCGATAATTTTATTTTTCAGGTTCAAAATGATTAGTAGGGCGCATTACACCGTTGGATTCGTGCAATACCTATACCACAAAAAATGTGTAATTCTACAAGCCATCAAGAGGACAAAATGATCATTTGAGTTTTGTATAATACATAATTTTACAGGGTTGTCAGGTGTGTTAGTCTTTTTTTGTTTGTGTATGGTATATTCAGTGCACATGTCTGAAGGTTGATACTCTTGTTATTTTGTTCATTGGAGTGCAATTATATTAATTTTTTCATAACTGTAAAGTGACTTCACTTTAGCATACATACCTGTGATATTGAGTGCTTGATTCTGTTTTGTTCCTCAAGCATCCAAACTCTTCTACCTTATCCACATTTTTCTTCTTCCTTGTCGTCCTTTTCTGCAGCAGCACATACTGTACTGATTTGTTCCTACATGAAGATAAACCTTTATTATTTAATAATGGTACACTCTAGCACGTGAGCTGTACCAGGTTACGCGTTAAGTGTACCATCATCAAGGAGCTGGTAATCAATGTGGCCTGTCCTAATCACCCGTGTGTTGGGTCGACAATCTGTTCTCTAACTCCAACGGTGCTAGTGTTCAAAAGTCCATTGTTGTTTAAAGTTTGATTCTTTTGTGTTAATTATTTTTTCTCTTGCCTTGTAGAATGAGTGTGAAACAAGTGTGTGGTATGAGGACTTGTCCTGGTGTGGATTGATATCTGTGAGGGTCTTTCATGTGTCGTGTGAAAGTGGATCCTCATCTGTTGTATCCATCGTGCAGGGACATCGATACTCCCCAGAATCCCCTTGAGTTTTGTAGGGAGTGGTGGTCCTCCCAATGAGAGGAATTTATTGGACGTAAAAAGGAAAAATCTGAAAACAATTGTTCTCCTCTGCTTTCTAGTCGAAGTAGTAGTTATCTAGATCTCTTTTAACTACTGACATTACCCTGTCTGATCTTTCATCGTTGGGTTTGCCACCCGGCCAGCCAACGTTATTCTGAGGACATGGATTCTTCTGCCCTCTATTGAGAGGTAGAAGATGCTACGTTGGAGGCTGGTACTCTTGCTACTTCATCTCTGGTTGTGGAGTGTGCTCTGACGGATGCTTGCTTTACGTGGGCTGAGAAGTGCCTTAGATTTTACTACCCTTCACTGCCTTGGACTCATACAACCAGCTCTTTGTTTCTGACCTGGGATCTCAAAGTGAGTTCTCAGGTTATAGACCCTTGGGTTTGCCTTTGAGGTTTGTCAAGTGGTCTTTAGGTCATAGTGAGCGTTCTCTTAAATGTATGCAAGAGTGCCATCCTACGCCTGATTACACTCCATGTTGAGGACATCATGGTCTGGTAAATCTGGATACAATGTGTTTGTGGGGAAAAGGAACTCCAAGATGTTGATCTTCCAAAATTTATTCTTACATTGATACATCCAAGATAACCGGAAATACCTATGCCATTTACAAAAATAATTGCCAGGTGGCGCTATACAGATGATAGTTAACATTCTCACAACTTTTGAAAAGATATTTTACCATTCTAACTCACCCTTAAACTAGAGTCAATGCAGTGTATTTATCAACACAACATATATACATACACATTACCATTAGTTTAGCATTCCAATACACCCCCTTAAACCAACGTCAATACATGACATGCATATTCAATATATAACTTCTCAATACAAATGTACATAAATATAATGTCAAAATATATATATATATATATATATATATATATATATATATATATATATATATATATATATATATATATATATTATATATTTATATATTATATATTATATATTATACATATATACATATATACATATATACATATATACTGTACATCATCTAATATCCAAGTAACCTCTCCATTTTAACCTTAGACACCAGCTTTGTGAATACATCTGCAACATTGTGTTTTGTTGGCACATTATCAACTCTATGGTATATCCTAATAAAAAAATGTACGTGATATAAATGTGTTTAGATCTGGTGGTGGACAGATTTTTTAGCCAATCCCATGACACCCTGATTGCCCACATTTACATACACACACCTTTGAGGACATCCCATGTCTGGTAATAACTGTGTCAAGAACTTTGCTTCCTGGATTGCAAATGCTTATGTAAATTCAGCTTCACAATTTGATAAAGCTACAATTGGTTGTATCTTAGTTCTTCCATGTAATCAATGAATTTTCAACACAATTTTGTACAGTACCCACTTACAGTATGTCTGTCTTCAGCTCCGTCCAATCGGAGTCTCTCTACATTTTCATCTGTAGTGGAGTATCCGACTTTAGGAATTTCTACCCGTAGCAGTCTGCACCCTTTAGATACCTTAAAGTGTGTTTGGCAATTTTTAAGTGCATCTTTTTTTCGATCAGCCATGTGTTGGAAGAGTTTGGTAACAATATAAAAAATCTGGTCTGGTTCCAGTCATGATATATATTAAAAACCCTACAATCTCTATACATTTGGATTTTCAATCATGCCTGATTCATCTACTCGAATCTTTATTGAACCAATTTCACATGGTGTGGCTTTTGGCTTACATTCAGTCGTATTGAAACGTACCAAAATTTTCTTCAAGTGTAAGTTTTGATTTATTTCTATGCAACCTGACTCGCATTTAAATTCAATGCACAGAAACCATTTCAATGCTCCCAAGTCTTTCATTTGGAATTTACAACACTGAATTCTTCAACATTCATCAATTTTTTACCACTTGCAGCAATGATGATATCATCAACAAATACAATGACAATAGCCTTGGAGGTTTCATCAATCTTTGTTTTACTCACATGTGTCAGCCAATGATTGAATACAATTTTCTTTTAACAAGATGTTAATGGCACATGTTCCAGTTCCTACTACTTTGCTTTAAACCATACAAAAATTTGTTCATTTTCAGAACTAATTTTTTTTCCATTTTTATCCTGCTTTCCAAAACCTTGTGGTTGTTCTATATATGTCTTGCAATCAAAGGTAGCAATGAGATACGCTATTTTCACCGAGATTTATGGACCAACATATTTTCCTGAACAGCTACATTCATTAACATTCAAACTGATGTAAGACAAGAAGTGGATGAGAAAATTGTTGTGTAATCAGTATGATGAACTTGGGAATGACCCTTAGCTACATATCGAGCTTTGTAATGCTCTTCCCCTTTTGAACCAATCTTAACATCATTTACCCATCACCCTATCACCACACTCCATCACCCTCCCACCACGCTCCATCATCCTCCCACCACGCTCCATCACCCTCCCACCACGCTCCTATCTATCGTTAGAGGAATAAGTTCAAATGCATCATTGTCCTGTAATGCACAGAATTCCTCTTCCATGGCCTTTGCCATTTATATGACTCGGAGGAAGACATAGTGCCATGAAAAGTTTTGAAGAGCATCTAACATTCTGCAATAATAATCAATGTTGTCCATGGAAGTTTCATCCGTGGCATAATCATCAAGATATTTTGGCTTATTACGTTGCCTTTTTGGATATCTAGTGTTACCAATAGCTTTGTCAACAGTTACACCCTCATTGCTTATCATCTTGACCTACAGTCTCTGGTTCCTCAGGGACGACAAGCTGGGCTTGTTCTTGAGATACATGTACATCACCATAACTATCCAATGCATTTTCAACATCAAATGATACAGTGAACTTGACACATTGTATTCTTTTGACAGTATAATTGTTTGGGAAGTACACAAGATATGCAGGCTTACACCTATCATACCCAACAAAAATACCTTTTTCACTGTGGGCATTTAACTTTTATTGTTTTGAACATATGCATAGCATGCAGTGCCAAATCTATGTATGTTACATACATCAGGTTTTTGGCCCTGTAAAATGTAAAACATTCAATCGGTTTACCAGTTCTTGGTTTATAGCAGTGGTTGCGAATGTAGCTAGGTGCCATAACTGCATTGGTCCACAACTGTTTTCCCAAGTTTTGATTCCAGCAACAGACTCCTTGCCATTTCAAGAGAGTTCACCCTCTCTAATGAGCTGTTTTGGTGAGATGAATACGGTGCAGACATCTCATGTTTGATTTTATTGTTTACCATTAGAGTTCTGAAACTTTAACAAGTAAATTCTGTTCCATTTTTCTTAGCCGATTCACTTCACTGTAAGGCGCAGAGTCAGCTGGAAATTTCTTTGTAGTTTTCACAGTAGTGTATCTTTTTTCTGTTTTTTTAAAGTATACCATATTTACACCAGAATGATCATCAAAAGATACTGATTACTGAAATCCATCTTGAGCTGCTGGTTGAATTGGTCTAGCTAAATCGCAATGAACAAATTGATGTGGCTTTGTAGCTCTACTATCAGGCTCTCTACTGTACTTCTATTTTGACATATTTTATCTATGACATGTTTCACAATTAGAATTGTTTTTATTTGTTACTTTCATGCCATTAACATTTTCTAATGACCAAGTATTTTGTTCCTCTCTTCTGCTGTGTGGTTCCTGTATTTGAGGAAAAATTACAATTCACAAAACGCAGTCGACCTCTTTTCTTTGTCAAATTTCGTACCATTGGTAGCACTCAATTCAGCATTTTCCGGGGGTAAAATTGACAACTTTTTTTTTTTCCTCCAGATGCAGAGAGAATATCTTACTTGTAAGTGGGTCCATATATTGCATTTTCTAGTGTCACTTAATGACTTTGACCATTCACATCATGCAATAATATCTCAACATCACCTTTGCCTGACAACGCCATTTGTTCTACTGCCATTGGCAAGTTCAATAAAATGATTCTCTGTCTTAATTGAGCCAGTGAATCTTACAAATTTGGATTTTTCTTGAACAATATGGGTAGTTGCACCACAATATACCAACATTGCACCCTTTATTTACTTCACTACAACCATTTACTTTATCTATATTAACTTTAAATGCAAAAGAATGTTCACTTTTTGCTTCTGAAGTCATCGATTTGCGGTGTGTGTGTTTTGTGTCCAGTTGTGGAAGTTTCCACACCATCTCTTGTCATAATGATGATCTTTTTTTTAGCAGTCTGTTGCTGTGTCCTGGTTTGTCACGTGAGAAGCATTTGAAACTTCCATCACCCATAGATTGCTACCCCGAGTTATCTTTTGGCTTCACATTCATGACGCAGTCATATGTTTGCGTGGATTTGCATTGTTCGGTCTCTTCAAAGTTACACTATCTTAAATTCAGAAAAAAATCTCTGTTTCCTTCTGTGTGATAATTCTTGAAAGAATCGGGAAGTAAACTGTCACAAATTGTTTTGCTGGCGGACTTCAGCAAATTGGAAGCCGTTCATGAAGAACTGACAAGGCTTTTCTTCCATCGTTGTTTGCTTCTCTCATAACAAGTGAGAAGCTGCTGTTTTCCAGACAATGCACAAGTTCTTGCAGAAGCATCAATTTTTCAATATTTAACTTAGCCGGTGATTATATAGCTGCAACTCTGTTGCCCGACAGACAACAATACGGTAAAAACTCGCCAGCGATCGCTACACAGGTTGCGGGTGTGCCCAACAGCGCCATCTGTCATCCAGATACCCAGTACTCAATGTAAACAAAGACTCAATTTTCTCTCTGTCGAGCTATCGACAAGACGTACTTACTCGCTGTTGCTAAACTGGAGTTTTTTCACAACTAATTGGTGAAGTACTTTATTCTAGTTTTGAGCTTTCGCTATGCAGGTGTTTTATCTTCATCTTAAATCTTGAACTCGTTTTGGATAGATTTAATTATGGTGACAAAGAGAGTATGGACTTTCTTTCACTTTTAAATGGCCGACCCTTCCCTTAGACGGAAGTGTGTTTAGGCTTTTAGTAATTATCTTATCACGTTATAGATTTTCCTCTATATATTTTATATCTCTCCGCCTTTATTAGGCCTCTTCGATTAACTTTCCATTTATTATAAACATATAAAAATAATTTTAATGTTTTGTTTATATATAACTTTCCTGAGAGTAGGCGGTCCTAACTTGGAAACCGAAGTTAATCAATGTTGAGCCCTTTATATCGTAATTAGCTTTTAAAGAGCTAAGGATTTAAAACTTTTTAAATGTAATATTTTATGAAAGAATTTCTTTGATAGTCTTCGTACTGTTTTCAAAGATGAACTAACGTTTAGTTTATTTATGCTACGCAGTTGTTGACGTTCAGGACGTTCAACATGCGCTCTATCGTTACGATAGAGAGAGAGAGTATCACGGTTTCACTTTGCAGTAAGAGTAAATCGATTCTGACGTTTTGTTCATTCTTTCTTAGCTTAAATGTTTTAAATTCTATTTTAAAGGAACTTTTTATTTGAAAAACCTTTCAGTTTTTTCCTTTAGTCAAATAACATGTTTTTTTGACGAAATATAATTGGGCTCTTCTCTTAGGTGCGAAATCAAGAGAGAAAGAGAGAGAGAGATAGAGACGGAGGGAGAGAGAGGAGAGAAAACGTTCCGTTCAAGCGGGTAACGTTGTTCTCGAGTTACTCTCGTCCCTAGTCGCTGTACGGGGAGGAAGGATAAAACGTTTTTAGTTTTTTATTCTCGTCCCCAGGCTATGTGCGGTGAGAGATTGAAAACGTAGTTATATGAACTAGTGTTTAGTCTCTTTCCCAGCCACTGATTTTTTTTTTATCTTAAAATATGTTTTCTGTTTTTTGCTGGTATTAATGAGCTTGCATTATACGACTGATTTCGCAATTACTACCTTTTAATGAAGGGTAGAATTGCGTGTTTCAGGTAGAAATCAGTAAAAGTTTCGATTTCAGTGAAATAAGTGCAAAACAGAAAATCGAAGTGATAAAGTGATATGCGCAAAGTGTTACAGTGTTGCGTCCGAGGGTTCGTCTGTTCGTGCCTGTCGTTCACCTAGTCCGGGACCTCTTGCATGCTCCCAAGCCCAGGGGAGAAGTAATGTCAAACGACTTATGGGTTCGAGAGGCCTTGATCAACGAACAGATGTTTTCCCTCTATGGTATCGGGTGTATCTTACCAAGATCTCCCCTACCATAAGACGAGAGAGACGTTTCTCCTCGTCATCCGAAGGCTTTTCGCATAAGAAACCTGTCACAAGGTTTCGAAGCCCTTAAGCGAAAGTCAGTCCTTTCAGGACAGGTCCAGCGTCCTGGTTACAACCATTAGGACAGCTCTGACCCTATGCAGTCATCGGATAACTGCTCGCCGCCTAACAAAAGCGTAACACAGACTCCGAGAGTCTTTTTTTTGTTGGCAAAGTGTTGCGGTCACAGACGTTACCCTCGTCTCTTACCACAACCATTTCCGTTGATCCTTAATGGGTTGTATGGCAAGACATGCAGTATATGCTTGCCTCCCTTATGGAAGACTATTCTGCCGATTAGTCCGTTGAGTCTAGCCGTTTATCTCATCGATATCCTGGCTTTCAGCCAACCTAACGTTCCTTTGTGCTTACTGTTGACGTTGGCGTAGCTTAGTCACGTCAGTCAGGTTGTTTAGAACCACACTCGATGCGGTCTCGTGTGGTTTTTCAGCCGCATTTGGACGTTAGGCCACTTGCTGATGCTCCTGTTGACGTTCAAGACGTTCACTAACAATCGGAGTTGACTTGTTTTGACGCTGTGCGTCAACCTCCGCATTCTAGAGTTGTTTTGACTGCTCAGTCTAGGCAGTCAAAGCAGTCTCGTGGACGCTGTGCGTCCTCACGCACCTGTTGTGATTGACAGTTCAGTTGTTGACAGTTCACAGACTGTCAAGCAGTTACATGACGTTGCGTTCTGGTCCGCTACTAATGCACCAGTGAGTGTGGACTCTGCTTGTAAAGCATTGCCACCACGGTAGGTCTCTCCCTTGCTTGAGACTCAGCTTTTATCGGACAAGGTTCCTGTAGATGAGGAAGTTGCTGTTCCCCCTCCTACTGATATTCCATTGAGGACTCTGTCAAATGGAGAGGAGCCTAAAGCTGCTTAGCCTCCTATGGACTTTAATTAAATCATGATGATTTTTTTAAGGATCTTTGTCCGGATCTTTTTGTAACTGCTGCTCCTCGTTCGCCTAAACGTCAGAGCTTACACTAGGCCTAGCTACTTCGAAGCCGTTGTTTTTAAGCTAGTGCTCTCTCGCTCTCCTAGAGAGCTTTATGTTGGCTAGGCGACTGGTTTTTCACCAGGAGGAGTTTGGGGGATACAGCCTTTGCTTTCCCTTCTTTTAAACTGGTTTATAGAGCGAGAGTCTGATATGACACGAGAGAAGTTCTCGGCTTGGGAGTTCATGCCTCTGCCCAGATAGACTTCTCAATTCTCGTAGACTCTCCCTGGCGCCTAGCCAGGAGACGCTCCAAGTTGTTTACAGGTCAACTTCACAGCTGTTTTCGAGCCCTTGAAGTTTTGCTGTACAATTATGTCATGCATAACAAGGCTTTCAGGGATGGTAAGCGGTACCGCCTCAGTCGCTAACCCCGTCTGTTGCCACACCTGCTCCCGCAGACCCTAAATGGGCTTTGCTGCAAGACATGCAGTCCAAGCTTGCGTCCTTGATAGAGGACTTTAATGCGGAGAAGGTTGCTACCGAACCTTCTGGCCAACAACCTTCCAACCGGTCGGTTGTGCGCCCTGTTGACGCTGAGGTAACCTACTCGCGTCTGCCAGTTGAGGTGGTTCCTCCACCGATGCGACCCAGTGTGGGTTGCCAGCCGCACGTTGACGTTAAGCGATGCTCGGAGGTGGTTGTTGACGTTCAGGACGTTCAACAACTAGCAGAGGTGACTTGTTTTGACGCAGTGCGTCAACCTCAGCAACCCGGTAGGGTGTTGACTGCACAACCCAGACGGTCTAGACAGTCTCGGGTTGACGCTGTGCTTCCTCGCGCACCCATGGTTGTTGACAGTTCACAGACTGTGCAGCAGTTCCATGATGTTTCGTCCGGCTCCGTCACGCATCCACCAGTGCGACCGGACTCAGCGAGCCAGACGTTGCCCACTCCGTTGCCGTTTCCTCATCAGTTTTCGGATGAGGAACCCTCTGATGAGGACGTTGCTGAACAACAAGACGATCAGCCCCCAGAATAGATCAAGCCCTGCTATCCATCCAGAAGATGCTGAAGAAGGAACGCTGCTCAGTCAGGCTGTGGATGAGTCTGGTAGGGACGCTATCATCCGTGGAACAATTTGTGTCACTAGGAAGACTACACCTCCGTCCTCTTCAATATCATCTAGCTTTTCACTGGAAAAAGGACAAGACGCTAGAAGCGGTCTCGATCCCGGTTTCCGAAAAGATAAAGTCTTGTCTGACTTGGTGGAAGGACAATATCAACCTAAGAGAGGGTCTTCCCCTGGCTGTTCAGACTCCCAACCACGTTCTCTTCTCGGACGCATCGGACGTGGGCTGGGGCGCGACACTAGACGGTCGGGAATGCTCAGGACTGTGGAACTCGAGTCAGAGGAGCATGCATATCAACTGCAAGGAGCTGTTGGCAGTACATCTGGCCTTGAAAAGCTTCGTCTCTCCTTCGAGGCAAAGTGGTGGAAGTTAACTCGGACATCACCACGGCCTTGGCGTACATCTCCAAACAAGGAGGTACCCACTCACTGACGTTGTACGAGATCGCAAGGGACCTGCTCATCTGGTCAAAAGGTCAAGACATCTCCCTAGTAACGAGGTTCATCCAAGGCGACTTGAACGTCATAGCAGATTGTCTCAGTCGGAAAGGGCAAGTAATTCCAACCGATGTGTGCAAGAGACTTTGGGCCACTTGGGGTAAAACCATCCATAGATCTCTTTGCAACCTCGCTGACCAAGAGGCTTCCAATCTATTGCTCTCCAGTCCCGGACCCAGCAGCAATACATATAGATGCTTTCCTCCTAGATTGGTCACATCTGGATCTCTATGCATTCCCACCGTTCAAGATTGTCAACAAGGTACTGCAGAAGTTCGCCTCTCACGAAGGGACAAGGTTGACGTTAGTTGCTTCCCTCTGGCCTGCGAGAGAATGGTTCACCGAGATACTTCGATGGTTAGTAGACGTTCCCAGTAGTCTTCCTCTAAGGGTAGACCTTCTACGTCAGCCACACGTAAAGAAGGTACTCCAAAGCCTCCACGCTCTTCGTCTGACTGCCTTCAGACTATCGAAAGACTCTCGAGAGCTAGAGGCTTTTCGAAGGAAGCAGCCAGTGCGATTGCTAGAGCAAGGAGAGCTTCTTCCATTAGAGTCTACCAATCGAAGTGGGAAGTCTTCCGAGACTGGTGCAAGTCAGTTTCTGTATCCTCGACCAGTACCTCTGTAGCTCAAATAGCTGTTTTTCTCTTATACCTGAGAAAAGGACGATCCCTTTCAGCTCCCACTATCAAGGGCTACAGAAGCATGTTGGCATCGGTCTTCCGGCATAGAGGCTTAGATCTTTCCAAACATAAAGATCTGCAAGACCTCCTTAAGTCTTTTGAGACCACCAAGGAGCGTCGTTTGGCTACCCCTGGATGGAATTTAGACGTGGTACTAAGATTCTTCGTGTCAGACAGGTTGGAGCCGTTACAATCAGCCTCCCTGAAAGATCTCACTCTTAAGACTCTTTTCCTGGTATGCTTAGCCTCGGCTAAAAGAGTCAGTGAGATTCATGCCTTCAGCAAGAACATAGGATTTTCGTCAGAAAAAGCCACTTGTTCGCTACAACTTGGTTTTCTAGCCAAAATTGAGCTGCCTTCTCGGCCTTGGCCTAAATCTTTCGATATCCCCAGCTTATCGGAGATCGTAGGCAATGAACTAGAAAGAGTCTTATGCCCTGTTAGAGCTCTTAAGTTCTATTTAAAGCGTACTAAACCTTTACAAGGCCAATCTGAAGCTTTATGGTGTTCAGTTAAGAAACCATCCTTGCCTTTGTCAAAGAATGCTTGGTCAGACTTTATCAGATTGTTAATACGAGAAGCTCATTCACTTCTGAGTGAGGAAGACCGAACTTTGCTTAAGGTGAAGACGCACGAAGTTAGAGCTGTAACAACTTCCGTGGCCTTTAAGCAAAATATATCTCTGCAAAGTATAATGGACGCAACCTATTGGAGAAGCAAGTCAGTGTTCGCGTCATTTTACTTGAAAGATGTCCAGTCTCTTTACAAGAACTGCTACCTACTGGGACCATTCGTAGCAGCGAGTGCAGTAGTGGGTGAGGGCTCACCCACTACAATTCTCTAATTCCATACCCTTTTAATCTTTCTCTTGAAATGTTTTTATTGTTGTTTTTTGGGTTGTCCGGAAGGCTAAGAAGCCTTTCGCATCCTGGTTGATTTGGCGGGTGGTCAAAGTCATTTCTTGAGAGCGCCTAGATTAGGGGTTTTGATGAGGTCCTGTTGTATGGGTTGCAACCCTTGATACTTCAGATCCTAGGGGTCGATCAGCATCCTAAGAGGATCGCGAGGCTCCGTAAGGAAGACGTACTTAAAAGGCAGAGTAATTGTTCAAGTCGACTTCCTTACCAGGTACCTATTTATTTTGTTTTTGTTATTTTGATAACTTCTAAAATGAAATAAAAACTCATAGCTCATAAAAGTGTAAACATATATTGCTGGTCTCTACCCACCCCCCTGGGTGTGAATCAGCTATATAATGGGTGAATCAGCTATATAATCACCGGCTAAGTTAAATATTGAAAAATGTTATTTTGATAATAAAATAAATTTTTGAATATACTTACCCGGTGATTATAAATTAAAGGACCCTCCCTTTCTCCCCAATAGAGACGCAGTGGGACGAGGAGAAAATTGAGTCTTTGTTTACACTGAGTACTGGGTATCTGGATGACAGATGGCGCTGTTGGGCACACCCGCAACCTGTGTAGCGATCGCTGGCGAGTTTTTACCGTAGAGTTGTCTGTCGGGCAACAGAGTTGCAGCTATATAATCACCGGGTAAGTATATTCAAAAATTTATTTTATTATCAAAATAACATTTTATCTTCCTTGTCAGGTGCAGTGATCTCATTTGCTGTTTGGATGATAACACTTTACAGTTTTTCAACTCGTAAATATCCCAAAAATTTTACCTCCCAAAGTTCATACTTCGTCTCTTTGCCGTTGAACGTTAAGCGTGCTCTGGGCCCATAACCTATTGAGGTCATCATGATCATGTAAATCTGGATACGAAGGGTTTGTGGGGGAAAAATCTCCCAAGATGTCAAAAATTTATTCTTACACTGATACATCCAAGACTGTAAGACTACTGAAAATACCTAAAACCATTTACAAAAATAATCTATATAGGTGGTAGTTAACATTATAACTATTGAGACTATAATTTACCATTCTAACACCATCGCTAACCTCGTCTGACACCAATTCATCGCCTTTCTTGATATCCTACTCTTCTATAGTTTGTGCTACGAAGTCTGGCCTCTTGCTTAGACCTCCTGGGCCACAACTTGTGGATGGTCAAGTCAGGTCGCCAGAATCTTCTCCATCAGTGCCTTTAATAGTGCGTCAGGAGATGGATAGTCGCTGCATTCATACACATGATTTTATCCCAAGACCAGAGCAACAGTATGGTAGTGTGGCGAGCCATCGTCAACAAAGAGTGCAAGCTAGAGGCGTGATTGCCTCTATACTATCCAGCGGAGTGCGAAACGCGTCTGCCATCCCGCAATCCAGTGCTGTGTCTGACATACCACAAGATAAAGGTGCGTCTGCCAATCCGCAGTTTAGGGTAGTGCTCCGCCGTCCCTCACGGTGCACTCCCCCCTCCATCTTCACGCCTTAGCCCATTACAAGCTCGTTCTGCAAGGGCTGATTATGCAATATCTCCTAAGGTACCTAGTGCTCTTCCACGTCTTCTATTGAAGGATGATGAGGTGCTGCAAGTCATGCGCATGACTCCAGCTCCTAGATCAACTCTTAAGAGAAGGGGCACTGTCCCAGTCCCTGCAAAGGTGACAGTGGTTCCAGAACAGCATCCTGGAAGGAGACTTCATGAGCCTTTCCCTTCATTCCATAGGGTGATCCCTCAGGATCATCCTTTGAGAGGAACTCGGTTCATGGGACCTAATATTTCCCCGATTACCATCAGTCTTAAAAGTACTGTCTTGTTTTTATTGATCTGTAGCATTCTTCAGAAAAGAAAGATAAGCCTCTACTGTACTTCATTGTTACCCTGACCCTTCCTCTCTGGTGGAGTTCTCATGACATACTCAGATTTTCACTCCCTTTCCCCGTTCCTGTGCGAGCCTTGGGAAACAACGGAAAAAAATTCCGGAATGGTACAAGAACTTGTCCCGTCATCAAGCATGAGGATTTTGTTGCTCCTCCACTGAATAAAAGGGCTAGGCTAGACCTTGATGCTTCCCTTTATGATTGAGCACCGCTCGGACCCCACTGCGGAAGGGGATTCCTCTTAACCTTCCGGGTCATCCCATCCCCATTAGAAGTTTCAAAGGCAGTACTGGGTGAGGAGTCATCCTTTCTGTGAGTCATTGGGGGTTATCAGGAAGTTAAATAAACTTGGCAAAGCCATCCCAGCACTGTACAATAAGGACAAGACTTTGATGGGTTTTTATTTTCTGAAACCTCGCAGTTCCAGACTTGAGGTTAGAGTTGCCTTGGTCTTGTCAAGCTGAAGATCGAGCAGCAGGTCTCTGCTCCGAAGGACTCCCTTAAGGCGGCGAGGTCATCTGAACTCATTCTGTCAGTGCTCTTTTTCACTGTAGCTCTTCATTTCATTTGATTAAAAGATGTCTTGAATGTGCAAGAAACGGTGAATAGGAGCATTAGGTTGGCATGGATTTGAGATATGGTGCTATTTGATGGAAAATGAAAGACTGAGCAGCCTGTCCCTGTAAAATTTATATGAAATCCCAAGCAGACTGGATTGGGATTTTGCATGATCTTTTGTGCTTGAATTGGTCACAATTATATAGTAGTGTAGATCCTGTTGTCCCTTTGAATGAGAATCTAGTCAACATAATTTATAGGCGTATCCCTTCTCGTGTGCTAAGGTACCAAGTGAAGGACAAACCGTAGTTCAATGATGATTGTAGACGTGCTTATTTGGAGAAGCAGGAGGCCTATCATCTTTGATAGGGTAACAAATCAGATTTGACCTGGAACAACTATACTCAGCTTCGAGCTTTTGCTCAGAGAGTTTATGCCTCAACTGAAAAGGAGTACAATTTAACCATAAAAGAAACCCTTTCTGGTACAACTCAGGAACATAAATGGTGGTCTACCCTTAAATCTGCACTCTTTGGTGTAGATGCAACAGTTCCTCCTTTACTTAACCCAGATCGCTGAGTCACTCACTGTCCAAAGGAAAAGCAACCCTTTTGGCTGATGTTTTTGACAGTAAACAGAGTAATGAGAAACTCAAACTTCCTCATTCCTGTTTTCCTGAGGCTAAACTAACTAGTTTAGCTTTTCGATCTTGAGATAAAATCTCTGTTGATGGAATTTGATGCTTATGGAGGTGTAGACCCAAATGGTATTTTTCCTTTGTTTATTATAAAGACAGCAGATTTCTTAGCTCCAAAGTTATCTGTTATTTTGCGCAAGTTAGCAAGAAGAGGAGCTATTAGCACTTGTTGGAGAATTGGTAACGTTACTCCTCTATGTAAATGTGTTCGTGGTAGCTCAAGTCCCACTAATTATCGCCCAATTTCCATAACTCCCATATCTAAAGTTTCTGAACGTCTTCTGGCAAAACATCTTAATAGGGTTGCTGAAGGTAATCGTCCATTCCCTAGTTTGCAATTTGGTTTTCATAAAACCTTGGAGCATGTGATGCCCTTCTTACAATCTCCAATGCTGTACAGAAATCCCTTGATTTTGGTCAGGAAGTTTGTATGATTGGCCTTGATTTTAGTGCTGCCTTTGTCTGTGTTAATCATGAGGCCCTTGTTATCAAACTCAAACAGTTGGGAGTGGGTGGGTTGTTTCTTAGCATTATTAAGGGATTTTGACGAAGGAAAAGTCTATTTCTGAGCGAGGAACCTGTCGCCCAGTGAAATGCTCCTTAAAGTACCATTTCAAAGGTATAAATACTGCTAAATATACCAGAAAAAAAAGTTGCATGGAATGCCAGGAATATACCCAGCTCGCTCACCCCTAAAGGGTGTCGGTATTAAAACTGGGGCGAGTGATACCACTACCAGAGGTCCCTTTCCAATTAGACTTCTCCCTCCTCAAAATCCCCCGTTACTTTAAGTAATAGATCTCAAAGAGTTGTTGTTGTTGAGTATAGGAATGCGATATCCGGTGTTCCACAGGGTATTGTTCTTGGCCCATTCCTTTTCATACTATATACACATGACATGTGGTTTGGCCTAGAAAACAAGCTTGTTGCATATGCAGATGTTGCTACTCTCTTTGCATCAATTCCATCCCCTGAATGTAGATCTGGGGTTGAATCCCTTAATAGAGATTTAGCTAGAAATAGTGCGTGGTGCAAATTATGGGGTATGAAGTTGAATCCTAACAAAACTCAAAGTATGATTGTAAGTAGATCAAGGACGGTGGCTCCTCAACATCCGGATCTCAGTATTGATAATGTTTCTTTAAATTTGTATGACTTTTAAAATTTTAGGTGTGATTCTCGACAGGAAATTTACTTTTGAGAAACACATTAGGTCTGTGTCTTCTTCAATTGCACAAAAAATTGGCTTATTGAGAAAATCATACAAGATTTTCGGTGATCAATCTATTCTGAAGAAGTGTTTTAATTCTTTCATTCTACTTTGTTTTGAGTATTGTTCTCCTGTCTGGTGTTCAGCTGCTGATTCTCATCTTAATTTGTTGGACAGAAACTTACGGTCTATTAAATTTCTTATTCCTGATCTAGATATTAATTTTTGGCACCGTCGTTCAATTAGTTCATTATGCATGTTGCATAAGATTCTTCATAACTCTGACCATCCTTTACAGTCAGACCTCCCTGGACAATTCTATCCTGTTCGTAATACTAGGCAGGCAGTTAATTCTAATAGCCAGGCCTTCTCCACCATGAGGCTCAATACTACACAGTATTCTAGAAGTTTTATTCCAGCTGTTACCAAGTTGTGGAATGATCTTCCTAATCGGGTAGTTGAATCAGTAGAACTTCAAAAGTTCAAAGTTGCAGCAAATGTTTTTATGTTGACCAGGATGACATGAGTGTTTTTATAGTTTATATAATGGTTTAGAATGTTAATATTTTTAATGTATATGCCACATACTGTACATTTTTATAAGTGAGCAGCACAAATTCTTAGAAGCTCTTAACTCTTGAAAAACTTAGTGCTTGATGAATTTAGCTTCAACCAAAAATTATCAGACATACTGGGTGCCATACCCCTAAACACGTGCACATCTTTCAATCTTCCGATCATCCTTCTTGTTACCAATGCTCCTTCTACCACTCTTATCCATGTATACTTGTTTATATCTCCTTGGGAAAATTTACTTACCACCCTGACATATCTAACAGTCTCTCACCTCTCTCATTTCTACCTGGTATGCCATGCTTCCCAATGACACCTTCTATCACTCCACTAGCCACGCTGGCATTTAAGTTACGCAACACAACTACATAATTTCTTCTACTCAATCCTTCTAAACACAGCTCACAACCTTGCCCATACGCATTACGCCTTATTCAGTTTATTTCCTTTCCTCACTGAGCTATTTTTCCATGTTGGAGCCCTTGGGCCTATAGCATCCTGCTTTTCCATCTAGGATTGTAGCTTAGCTGGTGATGATAAAGTAATTTTGACCTATCATATAAGAGAGATCTTTGAGGCCAAGAGTTAGGAGAGGGAATTTAGCGAAACTATTTCAGTACATGACAATGATATATATATAGGTAGTTCATTTAGGTTCTGTTTTCTTCATTCCGGTACTTGGTGTTTAGCTCACTTTTTCTTGTGTATACGATTACATTTGCCTAGAACTTGAAATAGCTTTGTGGTTGTGAATGCTGATTGATGTATGTGAGTGGTTACATTTTTGTAACAAGAACTATTTTTTTGCGAGTTTATTATCTGCCTAGTTTTGCATCCGGTTAGGAAATTGTTATTCTTTCATATATTTTCTATACTTCAATATACTGTACAGGATTGAGATCGTTGTTGCTGAATGCAAATTTCATGTTATAATTGTATGCAATATTTTCATTGCGTGTGATTCTTTATGATAAATAGTCTACTTTAAATAATGTAATGTGTTAGTTAGTATAACTGATTGTGTAAGCTGTATATTTTTGTCTATGCTGTAAGTGGCTCCTGGGCAGAAGCCAGAATACCTAAGATATGGACATTATTCAGCTTATTTGCTGAGGCATTGGAGATTGTGGACCTTTAAATAATCTCTTGCCTCTTTTAACATGGCCCCCACATACATCGTGCTCGTATTGCTAAGATATAGTGCTCCTAAGGTGGTCCATTTCTTGTGTGTGTCAACTGGTTGATGGATGCCTGAACTAGGTACAAACTTCCTAGTAAGAGGTGTTGGGTTTGGTGACCATGCTAATTGTACAGCGTTTTAGTCACAAATATGTTGCTCCATTGTCACTGGTTGACTCATCAAGTCTCTTTCCATTTGAGTGGATAGTCTGGTCTCATTAATTTTTTACAATGTCAGTGCATAGCATTTTTTTTTTTTTTTTTTTTTTTTATAATGTAGTTGGGCTCATTTGAAATTCATTCAAGCCAAATGTGTAGCCCCTTGTTTCAGGGAATAGCACACAAATGAATGATAATGCATAGATGTATATTTTTCATTCAGTATTATGGAGGGTTTTGAAATAAGATGATAGTATTAATTATTTTTTATTCCAGCATTTAATTGATATTCCTACATTTTAACTATAAATATGAACAATAAGCATAAGAATTAATACTAACTGTGAAAAACTATCATTACCGCTAACTGCACATAAAGCATGATGGTACGTTAGCAGCGAGGTGGTCCAGGGGGGGACGCTTAACAGGTTAATATGTACAGTATAATCTTTTGTCATGTATCATTTTATTTGATAATAGTAACATAAATCAGCTTTGCTTTTAGTTTGGTAGTTTAAGATTTTTTAACTTGTTTGCCAAATGGAACATTAGGTAGATATACTGTACTGTATTTCACTACCCATGCTGTACTGTACAGTTATTAAGTCTTCCTTGCATTGTACATGTTAAATAATACTGTATGAAGGTTTTGTACTGTGATTTGGTTATTGTTAATGATGGCTTTGATGCAGTTATTCACATTTGCATTTATGATTCAGTATAACTTTTTGACATAAAATTTGTAAATTTTGCAACTTGGTTCCTGCTCTGAATGTTTCCTTATTGGTTTAATTTTGATGGGTATGCAAGTTTATTGATGTTCCATCATTTATATAAACAATGGTATAGATTGTTATATAAAGGGGAGAATAATGTTAGGTAAGGAAATTAGAATGAAAATACAGTAATTATTTTTGCTGGTATCAGAGCAATAAGGTTTAATAATGTTTTATCATTTATATTTACAATGGTATATATTGTTATACAAAGGGGAGAGCTAATGTTAGGTAAAAATGTATACAACCGAGGAAAACATTTTAATTTCTGTTACTAGTTGCTAAGAAAACAATTGTAGAAAGAAAATACAGTAATTATTTTTTGCTGATATTAAAATAATGTTTATTGCTGTTCTATCACAAACAACTATAGAATGAAAATAAAATAATTATTTTTTTCTGATATCAAAACAGTAAGGTTTATTAATGTTTTATCACAAATGATAATAGAATGAGAATACAATAATTATTTTTGCAGATATAAAAAACAATAATGTTTATTAATGTTCTACCACAAACAGCTATAGAATGAAATTACAAGTTATTTTTGTGCATATTTTAGCAATAAGGTTTTTTAATGTTCTCTCACAAACTACTATAGAATGAAAACACAGTAATTATTTTTGCAGATTTCAAATCAATGTTCAAATTAATGTTCCATCACAAACAACTATAGAATGAAAATACAGGGATTATTTTTTCTGATATCAAAGCAGTAAGGTTTAATAATGTTCTTTCACAAATAACCATAGAATGGAAATATAGTAATTATTTTTACTGACATTAAAGCACAAAAAAAAGGGTTTATTAATGTTTTATCATTACATAAACAGGGCATAGATTGTTACAAAAAAAGGGGAGAACTAATGTTAGGTAAATACAACCTAGGACAGCCGGTTTCTCTCTTTTATCAGTTGCAATGGAAAATTCAGAATTTATTTTTATGGACATCAAATCAATAAGGTTTTTAATTTCATTGACAAGTAAACTTCATGAAGGCGGTAGGTAAAACAAATAGTTACAAGACGCTAAGAGGAATGCAGAGTGAAGTGTGTATGAGCAATGATTTGTTATTAGATATTTGGTACTTTAATTATATACAGTATGTGTGAGCATTTAAGTGTATTCCCTCAGCTATATGGATTGGTACAGAGAGTTTCAGGTACTTACTAAGTTGTGTTAATCTGTAACTAGTTGTGAGGAAGGGGAAGTATTTGTATTATAGAAAGCATACAGTGGGAAATATTTAGTTTCATTAAAGAGTTGGTGGTATTTGAAAGTGCAGTGCTTTGAGTCTTGTCAGGTTATCCAGCAGTTGTTCAGTCTTTTGAGTTATTGAAAAAGAAGTTAGTTCAATATATAGAATGATTTCTAAAGTATGAAGAAGTAAAAACTGGAAGTATGTACAGTATGTCCTCAACTTAAAAACTTAATAGGTTCCGAGAAGTTGTTTGCAAGTCAAATTTTTTTTTAATTTGGCTTGGGATAGGCCTAACCTGAATCCCATGCTTATGATTTCAAGCTACAAAAGTCAACAAATAGTCAGGTTTCATCTGAAATAGATATCAGGTTATTACAAAATTAATTTTGCTTACTGTATTAAATATATTGTTTTATTTCAGTATTTCTTTATCGTATCTTTGTTATTTTCAGTTGGATTTATTTGTATCTCCGAATGTTTGTAAGTTGGAAACCTCCTGTATACACAAATCATGTATAAACAGACCACAGAGGAAATTCAATTGATATAACCAGATATAAAAATCTATATAATTCTATTATTTGGTTTTCATTGATTAGAATATGACTGCACTCTTAATTCAAGAAGAAATATAATCTAATATTACAATTTAAAATGTTTAATTGAAGTTCTCTTCCAGATATAGCCATGTGGAAACGGGGCTTAGTCTCCCACACCCAAAACGGTGCTGGCAGTGAGGACGAAAAGAAGTTCGGTAGTGACAATGAGCCCCTCTTGTCCTGCCACAAAGGCCATCAAGTGGAACATAAAGGATCCCTAGTTAAATCCTGTGACAAATATGGAGTTCTGCTGTTTTTCTCTTGATGGAGGTAAATAATATGGTACTTGGCACCATGTGTGTGGAGTTACCATGACAATTTTGTCTCTAGTGTGATTTTCTATTTGCAGAGTACCATCTGAAATATTTATCTAAAAGGTTTTAGGGGCTTAATCTGTAGATATTTGTATCCTCAGAATGTATTGATAATGAAAACATTTTTTTCAATATTAATCTTACCCGATAATCATGTAGCTGTCAACTCCGTTGCCCGACAGAAATCTACGGACGGGATACGCCAGCGATCGCTATACAAGAGGGGGGTGTACTCACCAGCGCCATCTGTGGTCAGGTACTCCAGTACTTCTTGTCAACACCACCTCAATTTTTCCTCTGTCGTGCCGCCGGCAAGACCTACATGGATACGCTGTTGATTTTGGAGTCTTTGTTCACGGTTTTGGTGAAGTATTGCTCTAAAATTTAGCCTTCGCTATACAGGAAGCTTTTCCCTTAGCTTAGATAGCTTTTGGAATTAAATTGATTTATTGGTTAACGATCTTTGCTTTACTTTGGAATTCCCCCTTGACTGTTCTCTAAATTCAAGATGTCCGACCACTCTCAAGCTCCTAGAATTAGGCGATGTAGTGTTAGGACTTGTAATAGGCGTCTTCCGAAGGCCTCTGTTGATCCTCACACCGTTTGTTCCGACTGTAGGGGGAAAATCCTGTCAGTTGGAAGATCGATGTGGGGAATGTGCTGGGCTTTCGGAATTCGATTTTAATGAATTCCTCAAGTATACGACTAGGTTAGAGAGGGAGAGAGTTAGGAGGAGTTCTTCTCGCTCTTTGGTTTATTCCTCCCCCCATGATCCTCAACCTTTTCCTTCCCCTGTAGTGGTGACCCCCGAACCTATTACGAGTGCTCAGCCTGATATGTCGGATATGTTACGTGCCATTCAGGCTCTAGGTGATAAGGTGGAGTCTTTAGTGAGTGACCACAATCTTCTCTTGGCAGATGTCAAGGAACTTAAAGTGAAAAGTGCAGTGGGAAGTGTTAGTGCCAGTGCTGTGCCTAGTGTCAGTGTCAGTGTTGCGCATGAGGATACTTCTGTGCGTGCCAGTCGTCCTCCCAGTCCGGGACCTCTTGCAAGCTCCCAAGCCTAGGGGAGAAGCAACGTCGAAGGGCAAAAGGGTTCGGCAGGCCTTGATCGGCGCACAGTTGTATCCTCAGTGGTTGCGGGCGTATCTGATAGAGATCGTCACTTCCACTCCCAGACGATTGAGCCCTTAAATTCCTCGTCTGCGGAAGAAGTTTCCAGGAGGAAACGCTGGACCCAGGTCTCACGACCTCTTAAACGTAAGGTCCCGACCGAGCGAGTCCAACGGCCCAGGTGTAGCCACTGGGCCAGTTCGGACTCGCCGCAGTCATCTGATGACTGCACACCTCCTAAGAGAGGTAAAGTGATGCCTCAACAGGCCTCTGCTCCAACTTCTGTTGATCCCAAGTTGTCTATGCTGCAGACAATGCAGTCTCAGCTTGCGGTTTTGATGCAGGAGTTTCAGGCAGAGAAGGTTAGCACACCTCCTCCTGCGAGCGCTCCTCCACCTCTGCGCAGTCCACCCTGCCAGACGTATGATGTTGAGGCTCCTCCTGCCTCCATGCGTGAGCTGCCGCATTGGGAGTTGCCAGGTACCAGCGCTATGCAGCAACCTCCTCTTTCCTTGAGGCAGGAGCCTCTTGCTATGCGGCAACCTCCTCAACCCTTGAGGCAGGAGCCTCATGCTATGCGGCAACCTCCTCTACCCATGAGGCAGGAGCCTCATGCGTTGCGGCAACCTCCTCCATCCATGAGGCAGCAGCCTCATGCTATGCGGCAACCGCCTCAACCCTTGAGGCAAGAGCCTCTCTCTGCGCAGCAACCTCCTCAACCCTTGAGGCAGGAACCTCATGCTATGAGGCAGCCTCCTCAACGCATGCAGCAGCCGCATTTTTCGCAGCATGAGCCTCTTCCCATTCAACATGAACCGCATACCATGCAGCATGAGCCTCATGCCTTACAGCGTTCGCTTCTGACCACGCTTGCTCCTCAGACCTCCGCAGAACCTCCTTCACCGCAGCCTCATGACTTTGTCATTGCCAGCCCTCATCCTCTTCAGCAGAGGCGTGATGATGGATCCGCAAGTGCGCATGCACCCGTTCTACAGGATTCAGCCATTCAGCATGCCACTATACCGTTACCTCTCGCTTCTCAACTCTCAGGAGATGAGGTTTCTGAGGATGAAGCTGCTCACCTGGATGATCCTTCTTCTGATGTGGAGGAACACAAGTCGTCGCCACCTTCCTTAGACTTTCGTAAGGTCCTGACTCTGTTCAGAGAGTTATACCCTGAACACTTCGTTTCTGCAACCCCTCGTTCTCCTCCATCCGAGTTTTCTCTAGGCATGCAGCCTATTACGTCTGCCTACACCAAGCTTGTCCTCGCCAGATCATCAAAGAGAGCTTTGAGGGTTTTAGGGGATTGGTTGCAGTCCAAGCAGCAACTGGGAAGGACATCTTTTGTGTTTCCTCCTCCTAAGCTGGCTTCTAAGTTGGGCGTCTGGTATGCCACGGGAGAGGAACCAGGCTTGGGGGTCCCTGCCTCTGCCCAGGCCGACTTCTCAAGTTTGGTTGACTCTCCCCGTAGGTCGGCTATGAGACGCTCGAAGGTCTGCTGGACTTTTTCTGATCTGGACCACTTGTTGAAGGGAGTCTTTCGCGCCTTCGAAATTTTTAATTTCCTCGATTGGTGCCTGGGGGCCTTGAGCAAGAAGACTGCCCCTTCTGACAAAGACTCGGCCATGCTGATCATGTCCTGTATGGACAGAGCAATTCGCGATGGTTCTGGCGAACTTGCTTCTATTTTTGTCTCAGGAGTCCTCAAGAAAAGGGAACATCTATGCTCCTACTTATCTACTGGTATCACCCCTTGTCAGAGGTCACAGTTGCTGTTTGCTCCTCTCTCCAAGTTCCTGTTTCCGGAGGAGCTTATCAAGGAGATGGCTGCGGCTCTGATCCAGAAAGATACGCATGACCTCATGGCCTCTTCAGCACGTAAGGCTAAAATCGTTCCTTCAGTGCCGAGATCATACCGCACCCCTGTGGCTGATACACCTGCTACCAGATTCATTCCGCCCTTTCGTGGCAGAGCCCCCAGCCGAGGAAGTTCCCGTGCAGACAGTCACAGGGGCAAGTCCAAGAAAGGTGCCAAGTCCACGAAAAGCAAGCTTTGACTTCCCTCCTCTCCAGACAGCTGTAGGAGCCAGACTCAAGACCTTCTGGCAAGCCTGGGAAAGAAGAGGTGCAGACGCTCAGTCTGTCAAGTGGCTAAGGGAGGGTTACAGAATTCCGTTCTGCCGCAATCCCCCTCTGACCACATCTCCCATCAACCTCTCTCCCAACTACAAGGAGAAGGACAAGAGGCTAGCGTTACATCAAGAGGTGTCGCTCCTGTTACAGAAGGAGGCAGTGGTGATAGTCCGGGACCATCAATCCCCGGGCTTTTACAACCGTCTCTTCCTGGTGGCCAAGAAGACAGGAGGTTGGAGACCGGTGCTGGACGTCAGTGCGCTCAATGCTTATGTCACCAAGCAGACGTTCACAATGGAGACGACGAAGTCGGTCCTAGCAGCGGTCAGGCAGGAGGACTGGATGGTCTCGTTGGATCTGAAAGACGCCTACTTTCACGTTCCCATCCATCCAGACTCCCAACCTTTTCTGAGATTCGTCTTTGGAGAGGTTGTGTACCAGTTCCAAGCCCTGTGCTTTGGCCTAAGCACGGCACCTCTTGTGTTTACGCGACTGATGAGGAATATTGCGAAATTCCTTCACTTGGCAGACATCAGAGCCTCCCTTAATTTAGACGACTGGCTTTTAAGAGCCCCCACAAGTCGTCGCTGTCTGGAGAGTCTCAGATGGACTTTGGATTTGACCAAGGAACTGGGTCTCTTGGTCAATTTAGAGAAGTCCCAGCTTGTTCCTTCCCAAACCATCGTTTACCTGGGAATGGAGATTCAGAGTCGAGCTTTTCGGGCTTTTCCGTCGGCCCCAAGAATCAACCAAGCCCTAGAGTGCATCCTGAGCATGCTGGAGAAGAACCGATGCTCGGTGAGGCAGTGGATGAGTCTAACAGGGACTCTTTCATCGATAGCCCTGTTCATCGAGTTAGGGAGACTCCACCTCCGCCCCCTTCAGTACCATCTAGCAGCTCACTGGAACAAGGATATGACGCTCGAGGCGGTCTCTATTCCTGTTTCCAAAGAGATGAGGGCTACTCTAACGTGGTGGAAGAACAACATTCTTCTCAAGGAGGGTCTCTCATTAGCTGTTCAGACCCCCGACCTTCATCTCTACTCGGACGCATCAGACTCGGGCTGGGGCGCGACATTGGACGGACAGGAATGCTCGGGGACATGGAACCTGGAACAGGAAACGCTTCACATCAATTGCAAGGAGTTGTTGGCAGTTCATCTGGCCTTAATGAACTTCAAGTCCCTCCTGCTAAACAAGGTGGTGGAGGTGAACTCCGACAACACCACAGCCTTGGCGTACATCTCCAAGCAGGGAGGGACTCATTCGAGGAAGCTGTTCGAGATCGCAAGGGACCTCCTCATTTGGTCAAAAAGTCGAAAGCTCACGCTGGTAACGAGGTTCATTCAGGGCGATATGAATGTCTCGGCAGATCGCCTCAGCAGGAAGGGTCAAGTCATCCCCACAGAATGGACCCTTCACAAGAACGTGTGCAGCAGACTTTGGGCCCTGTGGGGTCAGCCAACTATAGATCTGTTCGCTACCTCCATGACCAAGAGGCTCCCATTGTATTGTTCCCCGATTCCAGACCCGGCAGCAGTTCACGTGGATGCTTTTCTGCTGGATTGGTCCCACCTCGACCTGTATGCATTCTCGCCGTTCAAGATCATCAACAGGGTTCTTCAGAAGTTCGTCTCTCACGAAGGGACACGGCTGACGTTGGTTGCTCCCCTTTGGCCTGCAAGAGAATGGTTCACAGAGGTACTGCAATGGCTGGTCGACGTTCCCAGGACTCTCCCTCTAAGAGTGGACCTTCTACGTCAACCTCACGTAAAGAAGGTACACCCAAGCCTCCACGCTCTTCGTCTGACTGCCTTCAGACTATCGAAAGACTCTCTAGAGCTAGAGGCTTTTCGAAGGAGGCAGCCAGAGCGATTGCCAGAGCAAGGAGGATATCCACTCGCAGAGTCTATCAATCTAAGTGGGAAGTCTTCCGAAGCTGGTGCAGAACCAATGCAGTTTCCTCTACCAGTACCACTGTAACCCAAGTTGCTGACTTCCTGTTACATCTTAGGAATGTTAGATCTCTATCAGCTCCTACGATCAAGGGGTACAGAAGTATGTTGGCAGCGGTTTTCCGCCACAGAGGCTTGGATCTTTCCTCCAACAAAGATCTGCAGGACATCCTTAGGTCTTTTGAGACCTCTAAAGAACGTCGGTTGTCCACTCCAGGCTGGAATCTAGACGTAGTCCTAAGGTTCCTTATGTCATCTAGATTTGAACCTCTCCAGTCAGCCTCTTTCAAAGACCTCACTCTCAAGACTCTTTTCCTCGTCTGCCTTGCAACAGCCAAAAGAGTAAGTGAGGTTCACGCCTTCAGCAGGAACATAGGTTTCACATCTGAAACGGCTACATGTTCCTTACAGCTCGGTTTTTTGGCAAAAAATGAGCTTCCTTCACGTCCTTGGCCTAAATCGTTCGAAATTCCTAGCCTTTCCAACATGGTGGGTAACGAACGGGAGAGAGTACTTTGCCCTGTCAGAGCTCTTAAGTACTATCTTAAAAGGTCAAAACCCTTGCGAGGACAATCAGAGGCCTTATGGTGTGCTATTAAGAAACCTTCGCTGCCTATGTCTAAGAACGCAGTTTCTTATTACATAAGGCTTCTGATTAGAGAAGCTCATTCTCACATGAAGAATGAAGACCTTGCTTTGCTGAAGGTAAGGACACATGAAGTGAGAGCTGTGGCTACTTCAGTGGCCTTCAAACAGAACCGTTCTCTGCAGAGTATTATGGATGCAACCTATTGGAGGAGCAAGTCAGTGTTTGCATCATTCTATCTCAAAGATGTCCAGTCTCTTTACGAGAACTGCTACACCCTGGGACCATTCGTAGCAGCGAGTGCAGTAGTAGGTGAGGGCTCAGCCACTACATTCCCATAATCCCATAACCTTTTTAACCTTTCTCTTGAATGCTTTTATTGTTGTTTTGGGTTGTACGGTGGGCTAAGAAGCCTTCCGCATCCTAGTTGATTTGGCGGGTGGTCAATTCTTTCTTGAGAAGCGCCTAGGTTAGAGGTTGTGATGAGGTCCTTTAGTATGGGTTGCAGCCCTTTATACTTCAGCACCTAAGAGTTGTTCAGCCTCCTAAGAGGACCGCTGCGCTCAGTAAGGAAGACGTACTTATTAAAGGCAGAGTAATGGTTCAAGTCGACTTCCTTACCAGGTACTTATAATTTCATTTGTTATTTTGAATAACTGATAAAAATGAAATACGGGATACTTAGCTTCTTGATTAACATGTACACTGGTTTTCACCCACCCCCCTGGGTGTGAATCAGCTACATGATTATCGGGTAAGATTAATATTGAAAAATGTTATTTTCATTAGTAAAATAAATTTTTGAATATACTTACCCGATAATCATGATTTAATTGACCCACCCTTCCTCCCCATAGAGAACCAGTGGACCGAGGAAAAAATTGAGGTGGTGTTGACAAGAAGTACTGGAGTACCTGACCACAGATGGCGCTGGTGAGTACACCCCCCTCTTGTATAGCGATCGCTGGCGTATCCCGTCCGTAGATTTCTGTCGGGCAACGGAGTTGACAGCTACATGATTATCGGGTAAGTATATTCAAAAATTTATTTTACTAATGAAAATAACATTTTCCCCAGTAGTTTACTTTTTTTTATATTCAGGCCAGAGACATTTGTTTTGTCTTTAATGTTTTCTGTCTTGAGTGTTTGCTTAGTGAACATAAGAGCTCAGAAATATGGGTACAGTGCTGCTGTACTGAATAGGATTCGTGTGGGAAATGACTTAAAATTTGTGAATGCACGTCTAGGACATGAAACGGAAGGAAGAAGGTAAATTATTATTATTTTAACTACATGCTAAGCTACAACCCTATTTGGAAAAGCGGAATGCTATAAGCCAGACGACTCCAACAGGGATAATAAAGAAGTTGAATGTTATTTTTCAGTGATGATTTATTTGACAAGGTACTTCACAAATTCATTGAAGGTCAGGTTATTGTGCATACTGTGTAGGAAAAGTTGTCTCAACATTGTGTTCTACTGGTTGTATGAAGTTGGTTCATTTGCCTGTTATACATTTATTTTTTCCTCACTGGGCTATTTTCCCTGTTGGGGCTTATAGCATCCTGCTTTTCCAACTAGGGTTGTAGCTTAGCAAGTAATAATAACAACAATAATTGTAGCTGGTGTTGGTTTTGACCCCTTGTTGCCATACAAGATTAACCCTTTTACCCCCAAAGGACATACTGGTATGTTTCACAAAACTCATCCCTTTACCCCCATGGACGTACCGGTACGTCCTTGCAAAAAACTGCTTTTTAAAATTTTTTTTTTTTCATATTTTTGATAACTTTGAGAAAATTCAGTCATTTTCCGAGAGAATGAGACCAACCTGACCTGTCTATGACAAAAATTAAGGCTGTTAGAGCAATTTTTAAAAAATATACTGCAAACTGCTTGAAAAAAAATAACCCCTGGGGGTTAAGGGTTGGAAATATCCAAATAGCCTGGGGGTAAAAGGGATAATTCTCATTCTGTACTTAGGTGAATGGCATATATTATTCCTTCATTTTTAGAGTTGGTTCATATATTGCTGTAATTTTATATCCTTTTCAAGCTTTCTTTTTTCAAGATTTAAGTGTGTTTTTTTTTTAAAGTTATACCATTTTTATTTTTTGTGCTCTTCCTCTCTTCATTCCTTTAGATTTCCTAAGCAGTTCAGCCTTTAGAGGCAATTGTTTTAGTTTTACTTTCCATTTAACTTTTAGATTTATATTCCTTTTAATTTTACGGTGAATTTCCATTCATTTTTAGGCTTATTTTCCATTTCAATTTTACGTTTATTTTCCATTGCAATTAACAATTGATAAGTATCAAGATGATAGATTAATACAGTATTGCAAGTCAAAGGAAGAAGTCTCCAGCCTAGAAGTATATTTAGTCTTTAAGGACCTGTCATAGAAGCTGAGAGACATATCAGTGAACTACACAGAATTGGAATTGAATGGCGACGGTAATGAAGTATTAAAAAAAATGGGAACGGTTTATTCCTAACATACTTGTAACACGCCCATTAAAGAAATTTGACATTTTTAAAAATCCATGTATGAAACGCAAGACTTCCAAGACATGCCATGTTATGTAATGAGCAAGGAGGTTTATGAATAAATATTTGATATACATGGAAGACACATGGAGTAAATTAGGTGTCAGGAAAATATCGACATAGTAATGGAATATGAATAAAACACAGAATCTAGCCAATACCTACTTATTTTAATTTTGTAACCATCTTCGGACAGAAACTTTCCTGTGCAATGGTGACGTGCTATCATCTAGCAAAAGCAAATAAAGACAAATGCTAGTAACCCATCAAACTTTTGAACCATAAGGTTAACAAGCTGTCTGTATGAAGACTATGGAAAAAGTGTAAATTCAAGATAAATTTGGTTTTAAAAAACAATTTGACAGTAATAACCTTACCTTAAGGCAGATCACAGAAAAATATACCTACAGCTAATCCATTGTCCCTTTGAATACCATGTTCAAAGGAGATTTTAGAGAAAAATAAGTAATTGTTGTAATACTTCTTGGCATCAAAAAGGTTTATTAAAGTTAATGGAGATATACTATATAGATCTTACAAAGTGTACTTTTCAGGGGCATTTATATAACATTTACGCTGAAGCATGTAAATTGGAAAATGGTGTCCCACAGGAAAGTGTTCATAGTGACATTCTTAATTACAATGAAAAAAATATAGAACGATTATAGAATGGAAGGACAAATAGTTTACATAAATTGAGGATTTTATAATATTTTACATAATCAAATTTACTCAGCATTGCTCTTAAAAAGTAATTATAGTTCTTTGATATCGTTAGTACAGTAGGCTTTCAACTTTCTATAGAAGAAACTGAATCAATTATGTTTTTCAAAGTTACAAGAGGGAGCAAAAAATTTGGATCTTGATATAAACATTAGAAATCACCTAATCCATACCAACCAAACAGTAAAATTCTTCGGTTTAATCTTTGGCACACTTAAATTGGAAATCTTACATTGCATACATGAAAAGCAAAAAAATAATTAAATCTCTTTTCCAATTAGGGTTGTAGCTTAGCAAATAGTAGTGATAATAATATATTTAAGATTGCCCCGTTTTCAAGTCATAACATATATATTGGAAACAAATCCTTAAAGGAAATTTTGTCAGAACATTTTTATCCTCGTTAAATTTTTGAGTTGTAGCATATTAAATAAGATGTAATAAATTGATTAAAAGTAGGCCCTTCTTGCCAGCAATATGGAGGTATAGATTGTTAACTCTGATTGGGATAAACTAACTTTTTAAACATGTCAGTAATTCATGGAGGAATTGCTTTGTGTTTTGTGAATTTTCGCAATCTGTAATAAATGATCATACCTCATCAGTATCCCAGATTTTGGACTCTGAGATTAAAGTTTTAGATTCATTTGGTGGTTTTGCTCTTAGTTTGAGCTCTATGCTGGAGTTTTCATTCATGTGTTTTACTGTTTTTTTCTCTTTTTCAGTAGTCTTTGGAATTTATATACTCATTCTGAAATTAATTTGGAATTTCCATTTATAAGGTCTGACATTGGTATTTTATACTTGAGATACTTTGTTTTGACAGACAGGCTTGAAAAGCCTACCTGGCGTCTGGCTAGAAAGAAAGGAAAGTTAGTTAGTTTTCCTTTCTGGTGTCTTTCCATAGCAAGAAGCATGTTACCTAGGATATGATTTTAAGTTATTTCTCACTGGTCCAAAGTTATTTAGTAATCAAATTTATTAGTATCTGTTTTTCTCTCTCCAAAGTAAGTTGGATTCCTTTTATGCTTGATGTCCAAGATTTTTTGAGTTTGTTTGATTTTTTTTTTTTTTTGCTTTATATTTCATCTGTTCAGCTTTTTGTTTTTCATGGTCAGAGTGATTGTACTCAAATTTCAAGGTTTATCTAGAAGTTCCTCCTCCAAGGTCTAAAAGTTTTCATTTAGTGCTAGAATGTTTTTGTTTCATCGTGGTGTTTCATTGTCTATAGTGTGATGGATTCTTCAATTAAAAAATTTATTCAGAATTTCTATCTCTCGCATTTGAAATTTATATTCTATGCTTGATTTCTTAATTACATTTTGGTTGTTTCTGTTCTCTTGGGGATTTACTCCATTGAATTCAAGGATTAATCTGTAGTTTCTTTTTCTCAGATTTGAAGTGTGTTCCCTGATTTTTTAACTCCATAGTCTGAGGGATTTTAATGTACAAAACATTTTTCTGGTCATAAGGTTTTTCTTTTTCTGTTTTTCATTCAACTCTGTTGACATACTTTTGTAGAGTCTGGAAGCCTTGTAATATGCCTAAGTCCCAAGATAATTCTAAATGGTTTCTCTCTGAGCTTTAAATTTTTATTCTAATCTAACTTCCTCTTCCTTGGTAGGGAGAATTTTCATACGTCCGAGTTACATAATTCATTTAAAGTTAGTTTCTGTTTTGTCCAAACTATTTGTTTTATGCTCCACTCATGACTTACACTCTAATAACTTGAATGGTTTGTAATATGCTTGACTTCCAATATTCACTTTAAATTTCTTTTGTCTTTGGTCCAATATTATTTCATAGAGCTTGAATTCTCATCTCTGTGAGGCCTGGGTTTTTTACCATTTAAAGTCAAGTACAGTGGTACCTCTACATACGAATTTAATTCGTTCCACAACCAACTTCGGATGTAGAAAATGATCGGATGTAGAAACGAATTTTCCCATAAGAATACATGGTAATTCATTTAATTCGTTCCTCAGCCTAAAAACCCATAATAAATCCTTAATAAATGGCTACACATAATTACACATAACAATAACATAACTTCATAATATGAAAGATAATTACAAAGAAATAATAAATAAAAAATGTGTTTTATTACCACTTTACCTTAGAGACAGGCCAACGCAGGTGTAGGATTTGCTACGCCATGAGGAGACGGACGATCGGCGAGAAGGTACACATGGTGTTAACATGTTCTTTAAATAAATACTCTCTCTCTCTCTCTCTCTCTCTCTCTCTCTCTCTCTCTCTCTCTCTCTCTCTCTCTCTCTCTCTCTCTCTCTCTCTCTCTCTCTCAGAAAAAAATAATAGACGTCTCTAACACTAACAGTGAAGAGAAGAACAAGAGAGAGAGAGAGAGAGAGAGATTAAACAAAAATGAGAGATTAAACAAAAATGAGAGATTAAACAAAAATGTGTTGTGTAGCCTACATATGATTTTTAACAGCGTTAACGAGTTGAAAGACAGTTAAATGTAACTAAAAAAAACAATATCAGAGAATCTGAATTCCTTTATTAACTAGAACAAATATTTATACAAACACACTCGTGTGCGTATGCGCAAACACACACACACGCACGAGGAGACACGATCGGCGAGGAGGGAGAGATTGTGACTGAGATAACATACCGTAACTTACACTACGGAAATTTTAATTTAACTTAGCTTATTTATTTATTTTTTTTATATATTTAATTTTTTATACATTTTTTTCTCTAGATTTTTTTATTTTCATCACTTTCAGTGACGAGTTACGGTATGTTATCGCAGTCACCATCTCTACCTCCTCCCCGACCGGCTCTCTTACTGCGTAGCAATTTTTGCACCTGTGTGTGTGTTTGTGCATACGCACACGAGTGTGTTTGTATCAATATTTGTTTTAGTTAATAAAGGAATTCAGATTAGCTGTTATTACTTTCTTAGTTACATTTAATTGTTTTTCAACTCGTTGACGCTGTTAAAAATCATATGTACTCTAAACACATTTTTTTTAATCTCTCTCTCTCGAAAAAAAAAAAAATAATAGACGTATCTAACACTATAACAGCGAAGAAGAACGAGAGAGAGAGAGAGAGAGAGAGAGATAGAGAGAGAGAGAGAGAGAGATCTTATTTAAAGAACATGTTAATGCTATGTTTAGAGAGAAACAGAAAAAGAGAGAAGTCTTATTTAAAGGAGCTTGTTAATGTTATCATGGTTTTCTTTGCTTCACTTTTTTCTTTCTTTCTGTTCATCACGCTGGCTCTTTTCACAAATGATCATTGCCAACAATCACTTTGTCCTTTATCCCTATCAACAAAAGGCGTTCTATCTCTTCCAGGGTATTGCTAAGATGTCTTGTAATAATAGTGATCCCCTTCGATGGTTATTTGCTTTAATGGCTGCCTTCAGCTTGATGATCCTCGAGATCATAGGCCTATTCCGGCCATATTGTTTAGCCATACAGTAACACTCACATGCACACTGCTCTCATGTTTTTCTATAATTTCTTGCTTCAATTCTAATGAAAGAATTGCCCTCTTCCTGTACTGAAACTTAGCTTCTTAGGCACCATGATTATAGGTAAAATCAAAAAGGAAATGTGAGAAAAGGAAGAAAATAAGCACTGTTAATAACAGACCAAACAGAGGACAACCACACGATACACACAAGAATAGAGAACTGAGCACTCGACGCTCAATGGCGAAATGTTTACTTCGTGTGTCAAAAATTTACTCGAATTTTACTTCGGATGTTGGAAAATTCGGATGTAGATACGTTCGTGTGTAGAGGTTCCACTGTACAATACTATAATTTTTACATGCATTAGTATTATGATCCAGAATATATTTATTTTTCTTACAGGCTGATGGATTGTCTTTTTCATTAATTTTAAGGAGTGCCTGTGCATTAGGCAAGTAAATATATTTTAGGTGTTATATGATATTACTTGAAAAAGCCCCACAAATTTTAATTAGGACTTACCCTTCTGGTCTTGAAATTTGTTCTTATTTGTAGATGAATCTTTTTAGGCAAGGTTTTAAGTCAAAAGCTGTTCATCTCATCAGTAGTTATTAATCTTTTCTCTCTGCCTCAGCTTGCTGTATATCTGTTGCAATTAGCCGCTACATTTTAATTTAAAGATGCTAGCTCCCTCCTGTCTTTGATTAGAAACAAATTGAAAAGCAGAGACAGTTTGTGAAGATGTGATAGTATAAAGCATAATGGAACTATGTTATCATTACAGCTTTGTAGAAAATGTTAGTTTTGCAATGAATATTTCCTTTACTGTACATAAGGAAAAACCTACATATCATTGAATATTTCCTTTACTGTAAATAAGGAAAAACATACATGACCAAAATTTCCTTAGATTAACAATGAAAAACCTGAGGGTTTATGATTAAAGCTTTTTTTAGTTATGCTCAAAACAGGTCCCCACCATTTGTTATAATGAAGGTGATAAACTTTTTTGGAATTTACAGCACTAAGATCATGGCAATCAGATTGTCGTATATACCACCATATAAAAGTATATCAGGCCTGCAGCCCATTACAGTACTCAAAATGATCCACAGAATTATTATTACCTAAGCTATAACCCTAGTTGGAAAAGGTACTTACAAATTATTTGTTCAGACTTATTTTTTCTTAACCATATGATGGTACTGTGTAGGCTTTTGTTGAGTTTGGGGTTACATTATGTAGTTTTGCTCATCCCCATCGTTTTTCTTTTTTTAAAGGCAAGACTCAAGTGCTTATGATACCCTACAAAAGGTTCAGCTTATTACTCACAGCAGACAAGGCAACTGTTATTGTTCATTCTTATACCTATTTAAGTGGTCTTCAGAGATTTTTTTTTTTTTCTTAATACATTATGCTAATAGCAAGCAGCTCTTCTAGGGAAAGGACATTCCAGAATCAGACCATTGTTCTCTAGTCTTGGTTAGTGCTATAGCCTCTGTACCTTGGTCTTCCTATGTCTTGTTGGAGTTCTCTAGAGTACACTCGGGCACACTATTCTGTTTTTAAATTTCGTATCCTCACTGGACTATTTTCCCTGTTAGATACCTTGGGCTTATAGCCTTCTGCTTTTCCAACTAGGGTTATAGCTTAGGTAATAATTCTGTGGATCATTTTGAGTAAAGGGCTGCAGGCCTGATATACTTTTATATGGTGGTACATACAACAATCTAATTGTTATGTTCTCTGTGCTGTAAATTCCAAAGTTTTTCACCTTCAGTGTAACAAATGGTGCGTACTTGTTTTGAGCATAACTAAAAAAAAGCTTTAATCATAAACCCTCTGGTTTTTCTTTGTTGATTTAAGGAAATTTTGGTCATGTATGTTTTTCCTAATCTACAGTAAAGGAAATATTCATTGCCATGTAGGTTTTTCCTTATGTACAGTAAGGGAAATCTTCATTGCCATGTAGGTTTTTCCTTATGTACATTAAGGGAAATATTCATTGCCATGTAGGTTTTTCCTTATGTACAGTAAGGGAAATATTCATTGCAAAACTAACATTTTCTACAAAGTTGTAATGATAACATAGTTCGATTGTGCTTTATCACTTCTTCACTAACTGTATCTGATTTTCAATGTTTCTTGTAATAATCATAGCTTTTGTCTTTGCTGGATTTATTTTTATGCAGGTATAATTCAAATACCCTTCTTGCGTAATTTTTCAATTCACTCATGTTAGAGTTAAATTCTTATTCTCGTTCTTGAATGTATTACACAAAAAAGTACAATCTTCAGCTTATAGATTTCATGAGTTTTGAGATAATTTTTCTCGAATGTCCTGCTGGGAGGAACATATAGAGGAGACTTCCCCTTTTTGGCTTCATTTGTTCGTCGGCTACCCCCCAAAATTGGGGGAAGTGCCTTGGTATATGTATGTATAAGATTTTGTATGACTACCTACATTCGATTCTGTAGTAGCTCTACATTTGACCTCAGTTGTTTTAAACCTGGCTGTTTTTACACGTGCATAATCCTGGCTATTTGATGATGCTATTAAGCTATGAATGACCATTGCTTTTTCTAACATTCTTGGTTGGTGCTTCATGCTTATTTTTATATTAGGTTGAGGATAAGTTATTTCCATACGAGGTTTGGATTTCAATTTTTTTTTCTTGATTTATGAAAGATCCTTGGTTTTTTTTTTTTTTTTAATTTTACTTGTTCTATGGTTTCCCTTAGTTTTGTTTTACGTTTTACTTTGTTTACAGTGCTTATATACCGTATAAAATATCACAACACATGCAACATTTATTCTTACCTATAACCTGATCTATAAGGACTGTATGAAGTATTCAGTTGAATTGAGCATCAAGAAAAACATTAAACTTTATTTAATTTATTCTTTATTGCTGTTAGGGTCAACATGATTGTGTTCTAGATCTGTATTGACATAAACAAATATTCAAGTCTGTTAGTGTATATCTTAAACAATACAGCAATGCTATACTTTATTTCTTGGGTCTTGCGTTCACTATGCAAACACTTGGAGAATGTTAGTATTATATGCAAATTGAACTGAAGTTTTGGTTTAAAAGTATGGAAATTATTTTTTTTTGTAATCAAACTTCGAAATGTATAGTAACAAAAAGATTAGTTTGAAAATGATAATCTTTGCTACCCGAGAAAGTCTTACTTTGGAGAGTTGGGAGTTTTATACTAATGGTTTTTTCATCCAGAGTAATTCAGCCTTTTTATGTGGTATTTCTATATACTGTACAAGAGATTTTGATGTATTTTGAACTGAATGTTATTTATGATATTTATTGAAGGTAAGACCCGCATTATATACAGGAGGCATGTCTTACTATTGTACAGTAGAACGTTTGCTGTACATGTTATTTACAGCTTTAGTTTAGTAGGTAATGCATATTACTGTAGTCAACTTAATAGCCTTTCCACTTGTACTATTACGTTTCCATGTTTTTCCAGACTGATAAGGTACTTGGCTAGTTACGGACTGTGTGTTATACTGATATAGAGATAGACAATAAATTGAATAAATATCCTGGAAATAGAAGGATGGTCTGTCTCAAATGAATATTACATATTAATAAACTATGAAGCTTTTCCACCTTTATTCTATCATAATCATGTTTTTTCCAGGTTGATAAGACACTCGGCTAAGTAATGACTAAATGTTATCCTGATAAACAAATCGGCAACAAAGTGAATACTTTATCTGGAACAGAAGACGTACAATATCATTTGGTCGTCTTCGTTATCTGGAGGATGCGAATCGTGTTGCTATGCTTATAGTTTGCTCAAGTACATCTGGACGAATGAAGTGTTCTCTGAAGCCATATTTATCTGGGCTGTTCAACCGTATACCCTGTAGGGGCAGAGAATCCGGTAGGTAATGTAGTGTTGTAGAATATGACAATCCTGTCTGTGGCAGACTTTACACTTGGTAATGACTGATTTCTCTGCATTTATGTTTACTCTCGTAACTTGCCACATGTATGAGTACCCCATTCCTATTGTGCACATTTTTAGTGCTTGAGGAGAGAGGTGGCATTGTAATTTGATGGTCCTGATATCCCATTAATTGCAAGCTATCTCCTATCTGACTCACTATTGCTATTCTGTCATTGTCTCTCCAGTTTTTCAGCTCTCTTCCCACCTTCCTCTTGATTGAAGATAGTTATTGCTGTCATACTGGACTTGTCTTCCCGCACCTTCTAGGGTTAAGACATCCTCTCGATCATTTCCCATTATTCCGTGTGACAGGGCCCAGATGAACTTGACTGATCCTCCTTTGTTGTTGATCTGGCTATTAGTTGTAGTATGCTCCACATGTATGTTTTAGACTCGCTTTTCTTACTGGTTAGGGATAGCCCTGCTGTTGCTAACCAAAATGATGTCTTTGCTGTATTTCTTTCCCAACTTGATTCTGTCTAGAATTCTGAAAATCTGTTAAAGAGTACTGGAGGTTCCATCACTAACTTCTAGACCCTCTGTAAACTCCCACAAAACCCTGCACCATTTGTTCCATCATCGAGTACAGATCTATCTGTGTATACTGTTACTCCTTATTATGTTCTCTAATTTTCTAAGGAACTCTTGTAGTAATTCCTGCCCACACTGTCTTTCTTTCTCGTAGCGATTTGTTCCATTGCACTAATATCGATGGTATGTCATGGGGTGCCATTTCATGTGTTTAGTACTTCGCCTTTGCTTCAGTGTAGTCTTTTTCTATGTTCGTCATCTTTGCATCGGTTTGCTCTTGCTTTTCTTTCCCACTTTGTAGATGCCTTCGACCGATTTAGCAGTCTGTCCCTACACTCGTATTCAGCTTTATCAGCCGCTGTTCTTATGAGTTGTCCTGCTACTATTATTTCCTTAAGGCGCTGTTATGATTGGTAGTCCTGCCTCCTTTCTCAGAATGTGAGCATCATCACACATCGTGTATCATAGACAATTCTGATTTCCTTCAGCTGAATGCTCACTAATATTTTAGCCTGCCTCTTGGGTGATGTTTGCCTGGGAGCTGGCCCTATATTGAATGATTGATCCTATCAAGATGTCAGTTTTTGAGCATTCCGACAGTTGACACGAAATTCCGCCTAGCCAACTGCCAACGTTGCAAGTGGCTTATAAATTACACAGACTTTTAACCCTCTTTATCTCTGTTAGTGTGGTCTTCTTAAAATTACACCTATGTACTTGAAGGAATTAACTTGTTCTACCTTGTCCTTGTATTGAAGTTACAGTCCCCTTTTCCTTTTCTTCTAATCTTTATCCTATCAGTTGAAACGATAAGGCTATCGTTATTGCAGACTTTGGTGATCTTGTCTAGTGCATTGTGTACTTGTTGTATAGTTCAAACTTGAGTACTATGTCATCTGCACATATGACACAGGCAAAGGGGAAGACAAAAAGCATAAGTACATTAATTAATGTAGGTGATAATACACCTCCCTAGGGTTTTCCCAACTTTAGTGTCTTCCATGATGGCATCGGTCCTTGAAATTAGCGTGCGCACTGTCTGTCTACTAGGTAATCTTTGATGATGTGTAGCAGGGTACTGCTCATGTGGTTTGATGACTTCATGGTTTGCTTTGTCGAGTGCCTATTTTAGGTATTTTAGGTCGATGAAGATCTTTGTGTTTGGTCCTCTCATGACCTTATATTATGCAGAATTGGGTACTTTTTGTTTATAAAACCATACATGTTATTTAGTTTCCCTTGTAGGTAATGGTTTAGTCTGTTCAGGACAATTCTTTCAAAGTACTCATAGACACACTTTGTGAGATTACAGTGTTCCTTACAGCTCAATAGAAAAATACAATTACAATTGTTAATTTGAAGATGACTTTGCAGTATTCTGTCATAAAGCTATTTTGATGGTTTGACCTGATAAAACCAAAATGTGGGCAATATTTTGATTGAAGGTTTTCAATTATTGACTTGGATATAAATTTTTAGCATTGGTTAAATTCTAAGTGAATTCTCTTCAGGTTGGTGGTTCTGTTTTGCTGCTTAAAAAGCTCCAGAAAATATTAGTAATTTTAATATACGCTTAGATTCAAATACTACGCTAAGCAAAATACTTTTTTTTTTTTTTTTTTTTTTTAAACATGCTATGATCATCACTAGATTAAGATGGTTTTTGTTTTTTCAGCAAGTGAATACCAAACTGGAATTACGAGTTGGAATGCTTCTGGTAGTTTCGTGTACTTTTGTGTCCATTACCCATGAAACTACTTCATTCAAGAAAACTGCAGCACTCAATTACGTATGGGAAACGAGTGGGTTCTTTACCCTCTTTGCTGATAACCAGGATCTACCCTCTTTGCTGATACCCAGGATCTACCCTCTTTGCTGATACCCAGGATCTACCCTCTTTGCTGATACCCAAGATCCACCAAGAGAAGGCCCACACTCAGTAGGGAATGATTTGATGACATATGATGGGCCTGCTCACCTCTCCTGCCAGTTCTGTGAGATGGCATGTCCAACCTCATCATTGTGCTGGTTCATTTTTACAGTGGCCTATTTCAACTGAACCTGTGTATCTTAGGCAAGATATCACATTATTTGTAGTATATTATTTTGAAAGGGGAATGAATATACTGATGTATTCCTATAAGAAAATTTTTGAACCAGCAGTTTTTACATTTAACATATAGGATACCCTATAAGTGTTTGGTCTACATGCTACTACTGTATTACTTTTATTTCTTCTGCGTCTCCAAGACATGAAGTCTTGGAGACGCAGAAATAAAAGTGATACAGTAGTATGTAGACCAAACACTTATGTTAAATGTAAAAAACACTGCTGGTTTGAAAAAATCTTTATAGGAATACGTTCGTGAATACATAAGTATATTCATTCCCCTTTCAAAATAATATGCTACAAATAAAAACTACAAAAAATGTGATAGCATAAGATACCACAGGTTGAGTGGAAATAGCCCGCGGTAACAACAACCATAATAATGTGAAGATCACCTAATACGCAAGTGAAGTGAAAATTAAGAAATAAGAGTCCTAGTAAATTAAATTTTTATTTAATCCTATTACATAATGTATTACAAATATCTTGTAGTTGCCATGAAGGTTGCACATGCATTGTCCAGAAAAATACATGTTGCACATACTTCAGCAACTTGTACTTTGAGTGAACAATCTCCGATTCTTATACCCTGCTTTTCCTTGGTATTAAAAAGTCTACTTAAGAGTTCTTCTTCAGATTTCATGCAAACCAAATCTTGAAGACTTAAATACCTCCACAGCATAGCAGAGACAATATCCAATTAGTTGCATGTTTGAAGTTTACTTGGTTTCTCGCAGCAGACTTTATGCAACTTGATACTTGAAGATATATGCCTTTAATACCAGACGAGACTCCTCACTCAAGAGCACAACATCCACTGTAAAGAAAAAAGTTGATTTTGTAAACAGTATAAGTGTAAATATGATGTGAATTTTCTTTAAAATACTTTCCAATCTGTTCACTTTGTAAATTATGTCATTCATTTAAAGTAATGAATTAATTTTTTATAATTTATATGGGGGTCATAAACTTTTCTCGCATGTCTAGTACAAGTTTTTGCAATACTTAACATAATTGATATCACTTCTTTGAACTTTGATAAATTATATATATGATCTAACCAGGATATGAGGAGATAGATAAACAAATACTAAATATATGAGAAACAAAAAATGTAAGATGTCTAAACTTGAGGGGAAAACATGACAAGAATACAAAAGTACAAAATTTTTTAGTTCAGCAAATTTAGCTACATTTTGCATATAAGATCATTCAACACGTGAAATGAAACAAATAAAAAACCGGCTAATAAAAAAAAAAAATTACAAACCCACAGACCGAACTCTCTAGCTTAATAATGTCAGTGTTAAAATTATCAGGAAAAAATACCTACATTTGCAAAAAAAGCATGATGGTTAAAGGGTTAAGTGATTTATTGTTGAGATATGCTGTTGTCCAACAGAACGTACTGAATTAAAGACTTCAATATTCAAAGGTCCAAAATTCCTCTGGAGGAGGCCTGATTTTCATATCTGGCCCCATAGACCTAGTTAGATCTGAATGCAATAGATGATTTGAATCATGAACGGCCTTATACAACATGCACAAAGAACTAAATGACTGTCAGAGCTAAAAATCCAAATTAGGAATTTAACAAAACCCACATTTCTTTCCAACAAATAAAAATGAGTCAGCAGCTGCAATGAGAGAGGAGCAAAGGTATACTCAAAACAGGGTAAAATTTAAGAATTAGTAAAACTATTTCCTCATGTATCATCAATTATCAGACTAGGCCAAAATTTTGTTCAATTGGAGATGAAACCGACCAAATGAGCTTCTCCAAAGTAAATTTGCAATAAAAAAATCACGCCCATAATTTTAGATGAGTTTTATATACTGTAGTTTGAGGAATGACGAAATATACATTGGGCAAGGAGGTTTACAAAGTCACAAGCACAGAAAACTTCTGGAACAGAATCAGAAAAATTTCCTCGGTTTCCTATTTCGGAGATAAACAGTTTCATGTAAGTGCTGAGCAAACTCATAGGAGGATATGGCAAATGAGGATCTTAAATGATTAAATTCAGCCTAAAACCAATAAACATGGGCCTGCACATCACCCATGGCCGAGACGAAGGCAGAAGCTAAAGGTCTCGGCTCGCTAAGAAGGGCAGGAAAAACTATGTCAACAACCACTATCAAAAGCTTAATTGTCATTCTTCATAATTAAATTTCCAGGAGACTGAAACGAAATACCCAAAGAAAGATCTGGCCTGGAAAGGTTAAGGCTCCGGCTTTATTTCTCTTCCGAGGCTGAAGTAGTCGGAAAAGAACAATCACACCTGGCTTTCTTCCTGCATCCAATGAACTTCTCCCATTGAGAGGATAACCACTTCCTACACACATCACAAGGAGAATACATAGAACACTCACGTCCTCTGCACAAAGGACGAATGAAATGAGAATCAACGTCAATGTAGGTCATAAATTTACCAAAAGGGTGCCCTTCAACAACAGGCCATGTACACATGAACACTTACTTCACACTCATGCTGAAGATAAAGAATAAAAGGGCCGAAGAGGTCAGTAACAAACAACAATTGACTGGCAAACGGAAGCAGAGTGAGGATCCCAGACACGAGCACTACGCAACAGCCCTAAGGTGGATGATGCAGCCTTCTTCACATTAAAGGTCTTTAAAGGTTGCTAATGAATGGCAGATGCAAGGGACAGTAATATTGCCCTAGCAAGCAGGACAATGCCCTAGAGACTGACCATATATTATATGATCAGCGCCCAAATCTCTCCACACAAGCTAGGACCAGAGAAGGCCAGGCAGTGGCTGCTGATGACTCAGCAGATAGAACTAGAGGCTCTCCCAAACCCCCAACCTTAGCTCACAAGGATGGTAAGGTTGCAGACACTAATGGCACCAACGAGTGTGAGCGGGACTCGAACCCCAGACTGGTAAACACCAGGCAGAGACGTTACCAACAGATCAATAATTCTTCAATTGGTCGTAAGAGGCTACACCAAATGACGAGGGTTTCTATCCACATATGAACTAACGTTATTTATGAAAAAGCAACATAAATCAAGATCTCTGATACTTTACCTGAGGTTCTCAGAGAGATTCTCCCCCCAAAGCAGCATCCCTTCTTCCTCCTCTGTCTTGTCTCCTGTACACTGGCCATAACTCTCCTAAACTGTAAAGTGTGTGTTAACGTCAATGTTCACATTTTTTTTATTAGGATTTAATTTGTATTAATTTTTTATGTTAGGTGTTATTTGCTCTTTATATGACATTCATTGCAAACCTTTAAAAAAAAAGGGTATAAACTTTTACGGACATGTGGAATTCATTGTGATTTTCCCTTATTTCTTACGATAAACTTTCTCATATTTACGAGCCTGTTCCTACAACGAATTAAACGCCTAAACCGAAGTACCATTAGGCTACTATAATTTTTAAAAAATTCTTGAAAACCAAGTAAAGACTCCAGCAAATATAGACATTTCCCGGTCAAAGTCTTAATTTTCATCTAAAAACTAATACTGTATTACATTGAGTTTACTTTCTCTAGAATTACATTTTTTTTTCAAGAGGGTAAAATGGAGTGGACAAACTAATCAGGGATGAACCAGCAAAATATGTGATGATAGGCCAAGTGAATTAATCAAAATAATGAAGACCAAGATCTTGTTAAAGAGGATTATGCATTTATCAGTCCACTAGAAATCAAAAGACAAGGTGTGAAGAATTTTTCATTGCAATGTAATACTAGTGGAGGTTAGGTTGGGTTGATAGTCAGAGCCATTTTAATAGGTAAAAAATTATGAAGCAAAAATGGTAGTTGATGGTATAAAGCATGGAAACTGAAAAATAAATGATTCAATGTAAATATAGCATCAAAAGAAAAATTAGGGTAAAATGGCTTAGAAATCATATAGACAATACATAATGGAGAAAGGTTCATGACATAACAGAAGGATCAATGGGAAACATTACACCAGAAGAGGCTTTGGAAAAAGTCTTTGAAAAGAATAAAGTACTGAGTCCAAGGATCATCAGAAGCAACTTTAAAAACAAGAAAGCCAGCAGTCTATGAGCTTGCTCATGAAAATATGGTAAGAAAGATTTACAGTACTGTAGTGGTATGCAAAGGAAAAACTCCGAGGAAAGACGACGAAAGTAGTAGTCTTTTTATTGAAACAATGTCATGAAAAGCACTGTACCACAAATAGAAGATTGAATTAAGATAATGATTAAAATGGCATTACAAAGGCAGGGGATACCAGAAATTTTCATTTAGATAATGATGTAACTACTATAATACTATATTAAACTAGAGGCATTGACAAGGGTAACAGAAGTCAGATATGTCCCAGGATCAGCATGGAGCACTTGGCTGTTTTTCATAGTAATAGAGGAAGCTACAATTTAGTAAAAGAAAATCGCTCCCTGTCAAGATACTTTCTGATGATCTAGTGTTGACAACAGAATCTGAGGAACATATGGGAAGATTTTACCCGGGAAGAACGGAGTAAGGATGAGAACTGAATAAGAAAAACATAGCTAATGGTGACGAGAGAAAACATGAATAGGTTCAATCCGGATAGCAGCCACATGTTTGCTGCAGGAAAGGTGAATGGATGTAGTGCGTACTAAACATTATGTAACAAGAGGTGTGATAAATATAAGTCGGAAAGCCTTAAAAAAGGCAAACCATTTAAGCAAGTGCTAAGAGAGCAATAAGATTTGCTCCAGCATGGGGGAAATGGAGATAACTGGATTACAGTACTGCATTTCTTGGATTGGATTTATGGATTTGGGTTACATTATTATTACTATTATTATTATTATTACTTGCTAAGCTACAACCCTAGTTGGAAAAGCAGGATGCTTTAAGCCCAAGGGCTCTAGCAGGGAAAACAGCTGAGCGAGGAAAGGAAAAAAAAGGAAATATACTACAAGAGAAGTTTAAGAAAATTACAAGAGGAAATATACTACAAGAGAAGTTTAAGAACAACAACGTAAAATGAATGTATTGTAAATAAACTATACAAATTCCAAAATAACAAGAGGAAGGAAAAATACAATAATCTATGAGGCCATTCAGCACCCTGGTGCATCTAGGGTAAAATCCATCAATTACACTGGAGGTAAAAGTTTGACAGCAAAATGGAAGGATAAAAAGCAAGTGCATCTGGGCCCAAAGGAGTGCTGCAAAGACCCAGTGAGCTTGACAACTAATCAATAGAAATGTACCATTACTAGAGAACAGAATAGACTTAAATTGTACTAAAGGCCTGAATAACTTTTATACAAGAAATGCTGGCATTGACAAGAACAATGTCAGACTTTGAAAAAGTTTAACATCATACTATTAAGATTTATGGCTGGAGTACTACAAATGAAGAACTCCCCCTGCCCCCAAAAGTCAGTAAAAAAAAGACTGAAAAAACTAGATTTATTCATCTTTTGGAATCTGGACCATATTATCCGGCATTACAGCTGGGGATACCATTCGGAGAGAAAGTGGAACTATGGTTCAGACAAGTAATAAGGTAGGATGAGAAAAATTTGTCAGAAGTGCTGTAGATATGAAAGTGGTAGGGAGAACAATCTTTAGGAAGAGCCAAAAAATAATGGAAAAGGGTTTATCATACAAAAACCTAGATTTTCCAAGATTTTGTGAACAATGCAATAAAGAGGAATGAATTTTTACATTAACCTTCTCAAAGGAAAGGAGTGGTAAACACAGTGATGCTTATGATGAAAGGTTGGATGTTCTGTAATCATTTGTATGAATACAACAGAGGTTGTTTAACTTGTATGTTGATGGAGTGGTGAGAGAGGTGAATGCTCGAGTGCTTGGACGAGGATTAAAACTGGTAGGTGAGAATGATCATGAATGGGAGGCAAATCAGTTGTTGTTTGCGGATGATACTGTACTGGTAGCAGACACAGAAGAGAAGCTTGACCGACTAGTGACAGAATTTGGAAGGGTGTGTGAGAGAAGGAAGTTGAGAGTTAATGTGGGTAAGAGTAAGTTATGAGATGTATGAGAAGGGAAGGTGGTGCAAGGTTGAATGTCATGTTGAATGGAGAGTTACTTGAGGAGGTGGATCAGTTTAAGTACTTGGGGTCTGTTGTTGCAGCAAATGGTGGAGTGGAAGCAGATGTACTTCAGTGAGTGAATGAAGGTTGCAAAGTGTTGGGGGCAGTTAAGGGAGTAGTAAAAAATAGAGGGTTGGGCATGAATGTAAAGAGAGTTCTATATGAGAAAGTGATTGTACCAACTGTGATGTATGGATCGGAGTTGTGGGGAATGAAAGTGATGGAGAGACAGAAATTGAATGTGTTTGAGATGAAGTGTCTGAGGAGTATGGCTGGTGTATCTCGAGTAGATAGGGTTAGGAACGAAGTGGTGAGGGTGAGAACGGGTGTAAGAAATGAGTTAGCGGCTAGAGTGGATATGAATGTGTTGAGGTGGTTTGGCCATGTTGAGAGAATGGAAAATGGCTGTCTGCTAAAGAAGGTGATGAATGCAAGAGTTGATGGGAGAAGTACAAGAGGAAGGCCAAGGTTTGGGTGGATGGATGGTGTGAAGAAAGCTCTGGGTGATAGGAGGATAGATGTGAGAGAGGCAAGAGAGCGTGCGAGAAATAGGAATGAATGGCGAGCGATTGTGACGCAGTTCCGGTAGGCCCTGCTCCTTCCTCCGGTGCCTTAGATGACCGCGGAGGTAGCAGCAGTAGGGGACTCAGCAATATGAAGCTTCATCTGTGGTGGAAATGTGGGAGGTTGGGCTGTGGCACCCTAGCAGTACCAGCTGAACTCAGCCGAGTCCCTGGTTAGGCTGGAGGAACGTAGAGAGTAGAGGTCCCCTTTTTTGTTTTGTTTCTTGTTGTTGTCGGCTACCCCCCAAAATTGGGGGAAGTGCCTTTGGTATATGTATGTATGTACAACAGAGCTTATACACCCACTTTGTTTACAGTCGAGATAATAGATATTTCTAGTGCATATTAAAACTAACTTGACCCCACAAAACCAAAGTGTATGCATAATGTGTTGAACCAGTTAAAAATTTGATAATTTCTGTAGGCAAGAAAATTGATAGCAAGAATAAAAAGCAATTTCCCCGGACATCCATGTATTTTTACACTTAACGCATGTTTTACTTTTAAGCTGTTAACCCTTCAAATAAAGTGATCATTAACATAAGAAGGGTATTTAACATAACCTTGGTAATACAACATAGTTAAAATCTGAGGTTTCCAAGGATATAAATTCCTTAAAATAGTATCGCCAAACCGGGCAACATTGTTCAACTCATAAGGCAAAACCAAATGAAATTTATCTACAAATAAAAGTTATCAGGCCTTTAACCCTGGATAGGTACGCTCCTCGGACACCCCTTTAAGGGTATACTCGGACGCGAACGACCCCGACGCCAAAAAAAATTCTTGAAAAATCAGTTTTTGCAGTAACCTCCTTTTTTCTTTTGCCAAAAAAAACTTCAATGAATGCTTAAAACAACTGTAAAGATAAATACTACTCATCTGCAGAAAAACTATTTATTATAAATATTTTAAAAAATTAAGTAGAAAAAAAAAAAGACCTGACATAAAAATTCATAAAAAAAAAGTTTATACATATATACACAAATCCTTTTAGGAATTGATTCTTGAATGTTTAGGACACATCTTGATGTATTTTGGATGAAGTCAGACCCATGGAGGTGAAGATCTGAAATGATCTGAAATGAGAAAAAAAGGGTAACTTTTTTTGGCCAAAAAAATTTGTCCAAATTTCATGAATTTTTTGGGGTACCCAAATGAAATAGGAAGTGGCTAATTTTTTTAGGGAATAAACATATGTTATCCTAAAATAGAAATATGTAAAAAAAATCTTCATTATTTTGTAAATTACATTTATATCAGGGGCCATATCTAAAGGTAATTTTTTGAGTACTTAGAAATTTCGTAAAAAAATACATATATTTAATATATAATATGATATTTATGCAGGTAAAAATATACCAAAATATCACAAATTCTATAGGGAACAAGAATATATATAGATAGGGCAGCTTACGCTTCGGATATGTCCACAAAATGGCCGCCAACCACACTGACTCAGACTCCCTAATCTGCCACTTGAAATGTAGGAAGGGCATGTCAATTTCAAGGTGTTATTTACTAATCTAATTATTATTGGATATGCATAAAAATTGTATGGTGGGTTGCTGGATAATTGTCGATTATTTTACGACTATAAAATTAAAATTCTGACCCAAAAAAAATTTTTTGAAGGGAAATAAAATCGAAAAAAAAAAATGTAAAACAATATAATATTTTAGCTAAAAAAATTTGATGATATTCAATCAAAAAAAAAAGTAAACAAAATTTTCCGACAAATAAACATCTAGAGGAATCATTACTCTGTGATAGTTCCTTAGTACGTAGTAATTTTGAAAGAATTGGGAAAAAACGAAAAAATGGCAATCACCGGAAAATCGAACACATACCTATATATACGCCATATCTGGCTAAAAAAAAGATAGGCATGGGTAGCCAGATCATCTAGAAACACTTTCCAACACTATAAAAATATAAGTTTTGCGACACTACTTGCCAATTCCTTACGGTAACATGACTGAGCAAAAAAATGCAAAACAAATAAAAAGGGGCACTCGCGGAAAAATGGCTAACATTCTAATATACGGCATTTCAGAAGAAAAAAAATTCAGCCACGTGCTAGGCAAACCATCAAGGCACATTTTCCGACAAATAAACATCTAAATGAATAATTACTCTGTGATAGTTCCTTAGTACGTAGTAATTTTGAAAGAAATGGGAAAAAAAAAAATGGCAACACAGGAAAATCGAACACATACCTATATATACGCCATATCTGGCTAAAAAAAGAAGATAGGCATGGGTAGCCAGATCATCTAGAAACACTTTCCAACACTATAAAATTATAAGTTTTGCGACACTACTTGCCAATTCCTTACGGTAACATGACTAAGCAAAAAAATGCAAAACAAATAAAAAGGGGCACTCGTGGAAAAATGGCCATTCTAATATACGGCATTTCAGAAAAAAAAAATTTCAGCCACGTGCTAGGCAAACCATCAAGGCACATTTTCCGACAAATAAACATATAAATGAAATATTACTCTGTGATAGTTCCTTAGTACGTAGTAATTTTGAAAGAAATGGGAAAAAACGAAAAAATGGCAATCACAGGAAAATCGAACACATACTTATATATACGCCATATCTGGCTAGAAAAAAAATAGGTATGGGTAGCCAGATCATCTAGAAACACTTTCCAACACTATAAAAATATAAGTTTTGCGACACCACTTGCCAATTCCTTACGGTAACATGACTAAGCAAAAAAATGCAAAACAAATAAAAAGGGGCACTCGCGGAAAAATGCCCAACATTCTAATATACGGCATCTCAGATAAAAAAAAAAGACATGCACGTGTTAGCCCAACCATCAAGGCACACTTTCTAACACAAACATGAAAAAAAAATCAATAATATACGGCAATTCCTTACTACGTAGTAAATTTTTACAAATATTGAAAAAAAACAGAAATTGGCAACCGCAGTTAAATACCCAATATACCAATAACTACGTCGTATCTGACAAAAACAAAATCACGCATGGGTAGCCAGATCATCTAGACACACTTTCCAACACTAAAAAAGCAAAAGTTTTACGATACTATTTTGCAATATCTTACGGAAAAATGACTTGGCAAAAAAATGAAAAAAAATGAAAAAGGGACACTCGCGGTAAAATGCCCGACATTCTAATATACGGCATCTCAGATAAAAAAAAAGACATGCACGTGTTAGCACGACCATCAAGGCACACTTTCTAACACATAAACATGAAAAAAAAATGAATAATATACGGCAATTCCTTACTACGTAGTAATTTTTACAAATATTGAAAAAAAACAGAAATTGGTAACCGCAGTTAAATACCCAATATACCAATAACTACGTCGTATCTGACAAAAACAAAGTCATGCATGGGTAGCCAGATCATCTAGACACACTTTCCAACACTAAACAAGCAAAAGTTTTACGACCCTATTTGGCAATATCTTACGGAAAAATGACTTGGCAAAAAAATGAAAAAAAATGAAAAAGGGGCACTCGCGGTAAAATGGTCCTCGTGGTGATGAACGACATTTTAACTAAAAAAAAAATCATGCACATGGTAGCCAAACAATCCACCAAGACTTTCCACAACTGATAACCTATACAAGTTGCACCATTCTACGACAATTTCATAATACGTAATAACTTTGATAATTATGCAAACTACCTTAGAAGGGTAAACTCGGTCGCGCTCGACCCCGACGCGTCTCAGAAATCGGGGAAGGAGTACAGCTACAGCAATGCACATCTGGACACTACTAGAGCGTGTAGGGGAGACACCTCCTGCAGGTCGATCACCCACAAATTCAGTCACGGGGGTGAGTCACGTGAGAAAAACCTGTTTTTTTTTGACGCTCGGGGTCGCAAACGACCCATCGTACCTATCCAGGGTTAATTCATTAAATGTAGCAAAACAACTATGTGACCAAAAATCTATTCGTGATAGGAAGATATACTTTCCAAATTGACACACAAAAATGAAACTACTGAGAAACAATTAAAGCAAGCAAGGCATAAGCTTACTTATGGATCAAGTATCATAACATCAACTTAAAAAGTACTACCAATAGCTTGTATTCCGAGACATTACGTGCTTTCTTGAATTATAACAAACTGGTATGTGATGAGAAAGTGAAATTTCTATGTTTGACTTTTTCAAATGATCTGTATTTGATTTGTGCTAAATTATTCTAAAAAACATGAAGGATACAGAATTTCTTGAAAATTGTAAAACAAAAAATGTAACAAGATTTTCAGCAGTCAACTTAAAGGTGCTGTTTAAATTAGTTTTCTGGGTCGAATCTGTGGCGCCCGGTGAAAAGTCCTTCTTGTATATCTTTTCTGATAAAACCTTCCAATTATACCAGAGAAAGATAAAAGCATGGAATGCTGAGGTTACAACCCTAGCACGAGCACCTTTTGGGTGTCGTGTATAAAGCAAAGGCGCGTGAAATCCACTATTCACAGGTTGTCTTCCATTTAGTTAATTCCTTCGTCAAAGGGATGGGCCGATACAGAGGCCCTAGACACACCCCCATCGCCGCACCACCCACGCCACGACGCGAGCGCCATCTGAACAACATCCTTCTTTTTGGAATACAAAGTGTTGAATTGTTTTGTTGTGCTCTCGGTCTTTTTTATCAATCGTGGATTTATTTTGTCATGTCCGAAGCTCCATCTTCACACATTCCAATGTGAAGTACCATAGTTTGTTTTGACAGTATTTTATTGTACCGGGCTTTTGTTTTATATCCAGTATAGTCTGTTTTGTTATTCCCGTCTGGCCTTTCATGGCGGCCATTGTTTGTTCACTGTTTGGGAATTCATCTTTGTCTGCCCGTTTAGTACTCTGTCACTTAGGTTCTTGGTTAAGTCCCTGGCCTTATGCCTTTAGAACCGTTATTATTTTTATTTTTATTTTTTTGTGTATTTATACTCATGGTACTTTTTGCTAGTAAGTCCAGCCTACGATCGAGATAGCGATTTAGCTTTGTATTTGTTTAGTACCCGCCCCTCCGAGGCGTTCGTCACTCGACTGTGCTATTTATTTTAAGTTTTAGCAGTTGCTATTCTTCGATCGTAGTGTTTTATGGATGTAAAGGTTTATTTTATACGTTTATAATAGTGTTGTGTGTTTTTTAGTCCTGTTTTTGTGTTTAAGAGAGCGAGAGCTTGGGGTCCCCGTTTTCTGTTCGCAGTCACGAGTTACCCCTTTCTCTCGTTTTCTTTCTTAGCTCAGGTGGGGGAGCGGATTTCCCGTTTTCCGTTTTGTGCGTTCAGCGGGTTCTCCCTCCCTCACCTCTCCCCCTCTGGGTGGATGATAACTTACGAGTTATTTATTTTTCGTGACTTTTCAATTGTTAGCGTTATTTTGGTCCGTGTTTCGTCCTCTCCCCGTTACGGCTCGGGAGTAGTTATGAACATTTTCCACTCCGCCTTGAGTTATACTCCGCCATGAGGGATTCTCAATAACTTTCGTTCTAGTGTTATATTTATATTGTTTACTACATGGGACGGGCTTCATATTGTTTAGATACGACCCTCCGGTGGCCCTTACTTCGGTCTCAGGCCACGGCCATATCCACAATAGCCTTTGTTATTACAACTGTGTTTGTTATTCACAATAATTATTCAGGACCTTTCTTCTCCCTCCGGCCTCACCGGAGATCGTAAATACGCTTTACTATAATCTAAGCTTTAGTCATTAGCTGCGGCTTAGCTTTTTATCTTTCACAATTGAATTATTAGCCACAATTGAATTATTCAGGGCATCTCATTATCCTCCGGCGTCACCGGAGGTCGCCCAAACACTTCACACTTATAGTTGCCTTAGCTAATTAGCTAAGGCTCCTTTATTCAGGACATTTCATTACGCTCCGGCCTCACCGGAGCTCCGGCTTCACCGGAGGTCGCCCATACACTTCACACTTATATTTGCCTTGCCTTTAGCTAAGGCTGGTGTTTATATTTATTTTAAGGGCATGTCACTGCTTCCCCGACCCTTGGAGGTCGGCGGATTGCTTTAAGCTAATTATCCTTATGTCATTAACAGACATTGGGTGCATTACAAATATACAGAAATTGAATATTAAAGTGCCAACAATGGTATGGGGCGGTATCAACTTAAAGTTAATATTCAGTTGTTTGGTCAATGTAATATGGGTGCTTAGGTAATTCAGTGAGTGCCGGAACTCTAAAATAATAGGTTTTTTATCCCTTATCAGAGTTTCAAGCAACACCAGCCTTATGTCTCCTTTCTTTTACAGAAGGCCCGTTGTACTGCTGAAGGATGCTCTGCCTCGTTCAGCGACCCCGTTGGGCATGACCTCTGCCGGTCTCATGCTCACTGCTCCATTCCCTTTATCCAGGAACCGGGACAGGCCCAATACCCAGTGTGGTTCCCGGATTTGTGCTCGTTCTGTTACGAGTTGTCGTCAGTTCTGCTGAATGATGATGTAAGTGGTTTTCCCTTTGTTCCTTATTTCTCATTGGCAGACACTAATATAGACATGAATATGATATACACAGTATATTTGGGAGGGCAAACCCCCTCCTCCATCACTAATCACTGCAAATCTTACAGGCCGATGATGTCTCTCTTCGGTCAGCAAGGGCTACTCTTCGTCCGTGGGTGTCGGGCTTTGGCAGGAATGCCCCGTCTGGCGCACCCTATCTCCTCGATGGGGATATGGCCTCCCGTCTCTTCCCAGGCTCGACTACTGCTGCAGTCTCCCCTGACTTTGCTGCCCCTTTAATTGAAGAAGTCAGGGCTACCATTTCCGTGGAGGACGAACCCCTCGTACCGATGGACATGGCGGGTCTGGATATAGACGTAGAACCCAGGGACGAGCAGGTAAGTGGTGCCGAGTTGGTGGAAACCCTTTTCTCTCCTACTCCCTCTCCTACCTCTTCCTTTCTAGGTTTTGATAACTCTAAGGCTTCTCCTCGGGATCCCTCTGCCTCCGTACGACCCAAGGTGAAGCCACTTCGAACTTATAAGACTTCAGCTTTGGCCAGTATCAACGTCACCGGTCCCCGGACCCTCGACAGCTCCTGATATTCATATTGCTCCTCGTAAAACCGCTACTCCTAAGAAGTCTAAGTCTACCAAATCCAAGAAAAAACCAACGGGTGACTTTCAGGTACCCTGGGCTGATCTCCTCCCCATCCAACTGATCAAAGGATTGGTCAGGGATCAAGTTCAACATCACTCTGGTGCAATAACAGAGATTAAGGATATGATGGCTACTCTGATCCGCGCCGGAACTCAGTTTCCTCCCCCTTCTGCCCCAGACGCATCGAAGCTGCCGCCCTTCGATAAAAACAATCCTTGGCGGTTTGCTTTGCATGCTCCATTCGTAGATGGCTCCCTAACTCTGGAGGGCATGGGCACCCGCCCTCTAGAGGACCTGGAGTTCTATCCCCCGGGCCTAGCATTCCCGTTCAATGGTTTTGTACGGTTAAAGGAACATGCATTGGTCCGTATGGACAAGGTACCGAAGGAAACGGTCATATTTCCAAAAGAGCAGGCCCAGGCTATCTGGGCCAGAACACTATCAGAGTGGGGGTGTATTAACTCCAAGCTCACCCCTCACAAAGGTTCCTACACTATTTTTACGACAGCGGCCTCCATCTCTTTGCCGCTCATAGACAAAGTCACAGAGCTGACTATACAGGCCATCAAAGAAGGCTCTTCCATGCCGGCTCTCAAGGAGACGGACCCCACCTCTTTGCTTATTCCGGGTTCCTCGGCAGCCTGGGATGCTGCGGCCTCTACCTTCACGGTGGGGAAACTAGACCCGGACTGTGCCTCTACTCTTTTCTCTGAGAAGCTTCCCAGATTAATAGAGAGTCTTCTCAAAACTGAGTTCGAGACCCGTACTAGACTTGCTAGGTCCCTCCAATCCATCACCTCCATGGAGTCCCTAGCATCTCTTTACCCAGAGGAAACGCTGTTCAGAGTCGCCACAAAGAACCAGCTGCTATCCTACCAAATAGATCTCCATGACTTCTGGTCAGCTCGGGTTAGTTGCAGGAAGTTCGTTCTGTCGGAGGCCACCATCAGGCATGAGCCGAACAGACTGATAGCTTCCTCCTGCTGGGGTAAGACCCTCTTCCCTCAGACCGAGGTGGATAAGGTTCTTCAGGACGCAGCGAGGGCAAACCAGAATTTGCAGGTAAGGTGGGGTCTCTCAGCCAAAAAGAGGTTCGAACCCCAGAGACACACGTTCTTCAAGAAGAAGCAGAGGTTTAGTCCTTACAAGGCGGCCCGGGGTACCTCGTCCCCACAGCCTTCCGCGGCCTCGACTTCTCGACAACAGGCGCCTCCTCAGCAGGTAGTCTACCTCGCTGCTCCCCCTGGTACACAGCCCAACTCCTCTTGGATGCCCTCACCTGCATACAACCCTGCCTACGAATCCTCCGGTTCCTTTCGTGGATACCAAAGAGGGAGTTCCAGAGGTAGAGGACAGTTCCGCCAACGCGGCGGGCCTAGAGCAAGGGGTTCCCGTGGAGGGAGGGGCCCTAAGTTCACTCCCTCCCAATGATGTGATGCCGGTAGGAGGGAGACTTTATCACTTCCGGGATCATTGGACCTTCAGTCCATGGGCTCACAGCATAATATCAAGGGGCTTGGGTTGGAAATGGTCACGGGGATCCCCTCCTCCACCGGTGACCTTCTTCCAGAGACCCACTCCCATCCTGGAAGAGTACACTGCGGAGTTACTCAAGAAGAGAGCAATCAAGCGGGTTCGATCCCTGAAATTCCAAGGCCGCCTGTTTACAGTCCCGAAGAAAGACTCGTCGGCGTTGAGGGTAGTTCTGGACTTGTCGAAGCTCAACTCTTACATCCTTTGCGACAAGTTCCGTATGCTGACTATCTCTCAGGTACGGACCTTACTTCCCCGTGGGGCCGTCACCACCTCTATCGATCTTACCGACGCCTATTATCATGTCCCAGTAGCTCGAAACTTCTCTCCTTACCTAGGCTTCCGTCTCGGCAAGAGAGCCTTCGCATTCAAAGTCATGCCCTTCGGTCTCAGCATTGCCCCCAGGGTATTCACGAAACTGGGGGAGACGGTGCTCGAGCAACTTAGACACCAAGGGATACAAATCGTCGCCTATCTGGACGATTGGCTCATTTGGGCCCAGTCGCACCAGGAATGCAACAGAGCTACGTCGAAGGTACTCCATTTTCTCGCCAAACTGGGCTTCCAGGTCAACCTCCGGAAGTCCCGCCTACAACCATCAAGCCTCTTCGAATGGTTAGGCATCCGTTGGGACCTCTCAAAGCACAAGCTCTCCCTTCCTTCCAAGAAGGTGAGGGAGATAGCTTCCAAGGTCAGGAACTTTCTCAAACACAAACAGGTGTCCAGAAGAGCTTTAGAACGAGTCCTCGGCCTACTCCAGTTTGCCTCACTGACCGATCTCCTATTAAAAGCCAAACTCAAAGAAATCAATCGAGTTTGGAGAAAGAGGGCGACAATACCTTTAAGAGACAAGACCTCGAAGATCCCCTCTGTCTTGAAAATGAGACTACAACCATGGTCCGATCGGAGGAACCTCTCCAAGTCGGTTCCTCTACAGTTCCCCTCTCCACAAGTGACAATTCATACCGACGCGTCTCTGAGTGGTTGGGGGGGTTACTCCCAACATCAGATGTTTCAGGGCTCTTGGTCACCCGCCATGAGACAGTTCCATATCAATGTTCTCGAAGCCATGGCGGTGTTCTTGACCCTGAAGAGAATCTCCCCTCCGAGGTCGACCCACATCAGAGTAGTCTCAGACAGCACGGCCGTAGTCCACTGCCTCAACAGGGGGGGGTCCAAATCACCCAACCTGAATCAGATCCTGGTCACTATCTTCACCTTGGCAGCCGACAAAGACTGGTTCCTGTCAGCAACTCACCTAGCAGGAGTCCAGAATGTGATAGCAGACGCATTATCCAGGACGAGCCCACTGGAATCGGAGTGGTCCCTGGACATGCACTCCTTCCGGTGGATACTCAGGCTGGTTCCAGGTCTCCAGGTAGATCTATTCGCGACCTGACTCAATCACAAACTCCCATGTTATGTGACACCGAACCTGGACCCTCAGGCTTATGCCATGGACGCATTAACCCTGGGTTGGAACCATTGGCAGAAGATCTTCTTATTCCCTCCAGTGAATCTTCTACTGAAAGACTTGCACAAACTCCGCTCCTTCAACGGGGCAGTAGCTTTAGTGGCACCTCACTGGCCAAAGAGCAGTTGGTTTCCTCTCCTCCTCGAGTTGAAACTCCGTCCCTTCCGGATTCCATTCCCCAAACTGACCCAGGTGGTCCAAACTCGGACTGTGTCAGATTCCTCAAGGATAGCCAAAACCCTAACTTTGTGGATTTCATGAAGTTTGCGGCACGTAGGGACGCAAACATCGACCCAGATAATGTCCTCTTTATAGAGTCAGACAAAAGGGACTCAACGATTCGCCAATATGATTCGGCGGTTAAGAAACTAGCGGATTTCTTAAGGACTTCAGACCATTCGGTTATGACTCCTAATTTAGCCATCTCCTTCTTTAGGTCCATTTTTGACAAAGGCCTAGCAGCTAGCACTATAACCACCATTAAGTCAGCTCTGAGGAAAGTCTTCCTGGTTGGGTTTAACATTAACCTGGCGGAGTCTTATTTCTCATCTATTCCAAAAGCATGTGCTAGGCTTCGACCTTTGGTTCGTCCTCAAAAGGTCTCTTGGTCTCTAAATGATGTCCTCAAACTGGCCTCCGACACGGACACCGAATCCTGCTCTTATATCACTCTTCTTAGGAAGACTTTATTTCTAACACCTTTGGCCTCGGGTTCCAGAATCTCAGAACTAGCAGCTCTCTCACGAAACTCAGAGAACATGGATTTCCTCCCTTCAGGTGAGGTACTTCTTTCACCAGACAGGGCGTTCCTAGCTAAGAACGAGGACCCCCAAAATAGGTGGTCCCCTTGGAAGATTATTCCTCTTCTCCAAGATACTTCTCTATGTCCGGTCACCACTCTCAGGGCCTTTTTAGCCAGGACTGCTACCCGATCGTCTGGCCCCTTGTTTATCAGAGAACAAGGAGGTACCATTTCCATACGTGGCATTAGGCAACAGATCCTATACTTCATTAAACAAGCCAATCCGGGATCATTTCCCCATGCTCATGATATCCGATCGATAGCTACCTCCATTAACTATTTCCAGAATATGGACTTTGATAACCTTAAGAAGTACACGGGTTGGAAATCTCCTATGGTCTTCAAACGCCACTATCTAAAGAACTTACAGGCTCTTAAATACCCAACGGTTGCCGCTGGGAGCCTTATCTCTCCCCATTGATCTTTTGTTCTTCCTTTCATCCATCTCTTCTCTTCTCCCTCCTACCCGCCACTCGCACCACGACGCCGCTTCCTTGGTGGTTCGTTAGCCCTAAGTGTATTACATATTAGGTTAATATGATTGTAACTATTATTGTTTTCCGTTGTTATAAGGTTGGGATATTCTTAGCCATGTCAGTTTTGTTGCATGTTTTCCTCTGATACTCAGAGGTTTCCTTGTTATCATGTTTGTTTATCCTTACTCTCACTATGCCCTGTGGCTAGTTTATATTTTATGCCTACTTACCTTAATTATATATGATTTTCTTTACATGGTGTTGTTTCTCTCCCCTTATTAAATTAGTAGTTATTGTGGGCTTGGAAGGCATTCTCTGGTACATTTTCACCGGGCGCCACAGGTTCGACCCAGAAAAGGGATTTTGACGAAGGAAAAATCTATTTCTGGGGAGAGACCTGTGGCGCCCGGTGAAACCCTTCCCCTTATTTTACACGATCCCACCCTTTCCTTTCCAAGCCATCATGGCCAATACAGAAGGATGTTGTTCAGATGGCGCTCGCGTCGTGGCGTGGGTGGTGCGGCGATGGGGGTGTGTCTAGGGCCTCTGTATCGGCCCATCCCTTTGACGAAGGAATTAACTAAATGGAAGACAACCTGTGAATAGTGGATTTCACGCGCCTTTGCTTTATACACGACACCCAAAAGGTGCTTGCGCGAGGGTTGTAACCTCAGCATTCCATGCTTTTATCTTTCTCTGGTATGGAAGGTTTTATCAGAAAAGATATACAAGAAGGACTTTTCACCGGGCGCCACAGGTCTCTCCCAAGAAATAGATTTTTCCTTCGTCAAAATCCCTTAATTGCAATTTTTATCAAAAGAATATATTGTGAGCATAACCCTAATCATTTTAAAAAACTATTAAAAACTTTAAAAGTAATTTGTATTTTTCTTAGCTATACAAACCAAAGTTCTTTACTAGTAGCAGCTTCTGGTGACAACTGATAAAGGCCAATAAAGAATTATCAAGGTTCTGGCAACTGCTGCCCAGTACCACTATATTTCCATTACTAGCTAAGCTGCAACCCTAGATGGAAAAGTAGGATGCTATAAGCCTAAGGACTCCAACAGTAATAAATAGCCCAGTGAGGAAAGGAAATGTGGAAACTACAAGAGAAGTAATAAAGTTAAAATAAAAAATAATTTCAAGAACAGTAACATTAAAATAGATCTTTCATATATATAAACTAGTGAGATTTGTCAACTTATTCGACATAAAAACATTAGGTGCATGTTTGAACTTTTGAAGTTCCACAGATTCAATTACCCGAATTAGGAATATCATTCCACAACTTTGTCACAGATCGAATTAAACTTCCAGAATACTGTTTAGTATTGTGACTTATGATGGAAAAGGCCAGACTTTTAGACGTAACGGCATGTGTAGTATTACACACCATGTATTCTCCAGGAAGATCTGAATGCAAGGGATGGTCAGAATTATGAAATATCTTATGCAACATGCATAACGAACTAACTGAATGATGGCGCCAAAGATTAATATCTAGATTAGGAATAAAATTTGATAGACAGTAAGTCCTTGTTCAACAAATTAAGACGAGATTCACCGTCTGAAGACCAGAGAGGAGAACAATACTCAAAATAAGGCAGAATGAAAGAATTAAAACACTTCAGAACTGATTGATCACCAAACATCTTAAAAGACTTGATCAATAACCCAATGTTTTGTGCAATTAAAGAAGAGACAGGCCTAATGAGTTTCTCAAAAGTAAATTTGCTATCAAGAATCACACCTTAAATTTTAAAAGTCATACAAAGATGGATGAAGAAACATTACCAAATCTGAGATCCAGATGTTGAGGAGCCACTATCCTTGACCTATTTACAATTAACTTCATGTCCCCGATTTTGCACCAAGCACTAATTTTAGCTAGATCTGTGTTAAGGGATTCAGCAACACACCAAATCACATATGTGTAGATAGTATGAAAAGTAATGGGCCAAGAAAACTACCATGAGGAACACTACATGTCACATTCCTACAGGCTACATTCTCTAGTGTCCATCAACAACAATAATTTGCAATCTTCTACTTAAAAATTCAATAATGATGCTAAGGAGACCCACTTACTCCCAGCTACTGGAGTTTTAAAACAGCCAGATGATTAACATTGTTGAATGCAGCACTTAAATCAAGGTCAATCATAAGAACTTCTTGACCACAATCAAGGGATTTCTGTACAGCATTGGTGATTGTAAGAAGGGCATCACATGCTCCAAGGCCTTTACAAAAGCCAAATTGTAAACTAGAGAATTGATTATTACTCGTTTAGATGTTTTGCCAAAAGACATTAAACAACCTTTAGATATTATGGGAGTTATGGAAATTGGCCAGTAATCAACTGGACTTGAGCTACCACAAACATTTTTCCCTCAAGAGATCTTGGTAAGAAGTATAATTTCTTTTAGGACATTTTAAAAAGATTTTTATGGATTTACATGACTTGTGAGATTAAAAGTCATCTTTGTTTATCATGTGACCAGGTGAAAGCCCATTAGTTTAAAATATTTACAAGATTAACAAAATGAAGTCTCGTCACTTGATTGTGTAACCAGGTTTACAATCAACACTCAAAAGGCATAACTGTTTGTCTTGAAAAGTCTAGTGACCCTGGTTGTAGTCTTGTCAAGTTTGGGCCATATGGCCAAACACTGGTTGCCAGGGGATAGACCACTTGGTCCTGAGATACAACAGGGGTGGTAGGGAACCTCACAGTGGCACTACAAGTTCAAAGTCAAGATGTTAGAAGGGAAAGGGGAATGGAAGTAAATTACAATATCAAATTGCGGGCCACAGCTAGGGGTCAAAAGGATGGTGCAAAGACCCTTCAGTAATGTATAAAGGTGCTCTAATGGCACTAAACCTCAGTAACTTATGGACCATATCCTCCTTTACTTTCATGCTACTCTAGAACCTTTCTTGCCTGTTTTAGAAGCACTAACACATCCAATTAGACAAACAGCCATTACCTTTCACCTAAATTTGGGCTGTATAGAGGTGTTAATGCCATATCGTTAACTTGAAATTCATCCAGGGAAATTTTTTCATAATTATGAATACAGTACACTGTACAACTTGTATAAAACAAGCACCAAATACAGTAAAAATTATCATGCATAATCTCCCAATAAAGTTAAAATGAGAAAATTAAAATGGATCCATTAAAATACTAACCTAAACAATTCAACACCAAACAAAACTTTCATTGTATATTGCTTGAAGAATCTTAGGCTTGATTTTTCCTTGTTCACCAATTTCAGTTCAATAAAATGCTTCGGTCTTGTATCATTGTGGCCCACAATAGGATTTACCTGTAAAAAAATTACTAAATTACTATTTGTTAGAACTCCAAGAATCACACCTTAAATTTTAAGAAATACAGAGATGAAGAAACATTACCAAATCTGAGATCCAGATGTTGAGGAGCCACTATCCTTGACCTATTTACAATTAACTTCATGTCCAAGATTTTGCACCAAGCACTAATTTTAACTAGATCTGGGTTAAGGGATTCAGCAACACACCAAATCACATATGTGTATATAGTATGAAAAGTAATGGGACAAGAAAACTACCATGAGGAACACTACATGTCACATTCCTACAAGCTACATTCTCTAGTGTCCATCAACAACTCCTCTTTGCAATCTTTTACTAAAAAATTCAATAACGATGCTAAGGAGACCCACTTACTCCCATCTGCTGGAGTTCTAAAACAAGAGCCTGATGATTAACACTGTTGAACGCAGCACTTAAATCAAGGTCAATCATAAGAACTTATTGACCACAATCAAGGGATTTCTGTACAGCATTGGTGATTGTAAGAAGGGCATCACATGCTCCAAGGCCTTTACAAAAGCCAAATTGTAAACTAGAGAATCGATGATTAGCCGTTTAGAAGTTTTGCCTAAAGACATTAAACAACCTTTAGATATTATGGGAGTTATGGAAATTGGGCAGTAATCAACTGGATTTAAGATACCACAAACATTTCTTCCCTCAAGAGATCTTGGTAAGAAGTATAATTTTTTTAGGCCATTCTAAAAAGACTTTTATGGACTTCAATTAAAAGTCTAGTAGTTTATCATGTATCCAGGTGAAACCCCATTCGTTTCAAGAATTTACAAAGTCTCGTCAGTTGATTGTGTAACCAGGTTTTCAATCAACAATCAAAAGGCATAACTGTTTGTCTTGAAAAGTCTAGTGACCCTGGTTGTAGTCTTGTCAAGTGTGGGCCATATGGCCAAACGCTGGTTGCCAGGGGATAGACCACTTGGTCCTGAGATGCAACATGGGTAGTGGGGATCCTCACAGTTGCACTGCAAGTTCAAAGTCAAGATGTTCGAAGGGAAAAGGGAATGGAGGTAAATTACAATATCAAATTGCGGGCCACAGCTAGGGGTCAAAAGGATGGTGTAAAGACCCTCAGTAATGTATAAAGGTGCTCTAATGGCACTAAACCTCAGTAACTTATGGACCATATCCTCCTTTAGTTTCATGCTACTCTAGAACCTTTCTTGTCTATTTTAGAAGCACTACCACATCCAATTAGACAAACAGCCATTACCTTTCATCTAAATTTGGGCTGTATAGAGGTGTTAATGCCACATCATTAACTTGAAATTCATCCAGGGAAATTTTTTCATAATTATGAGTACAGTACACTGTACAACTTGTATAAAAGAAGCACTAAATACAGTAAAAATTATCATGCATAATCTCCCTATAAAGTTAAAATGAGAAAATTAAAATGGATTCATTAAAATACTAACCTAAAAAATTCCACACCAAACAAAACTTTCATTGTATATTGCACTAAGAATCTTAGGCTTGATTTTTCCTTGTTCACCAATTTCAGTTCAATAAAATGCTTCGGTCTTGTATCATTATGGCCCACAATAGCATTTACCTGTAAAAAAAAATTACTATTTGTTAGAACTCAGTTCCAAATGATTTATACAATTAGAATGTCAATGTTATATTAATGAAAGTATGTTGAAACCCACAGGAAAAGTAATTCCCTATTCATATTCTCTTGTAAATATCTTGGGGGATGAATGCTACTACACTTACGATTCAATTAATACTCCTACCCTCTTACATAAAGAATATCTCCATGATTACAGTACAACATGTAACAACTTTCAATGTTCTCACCCATAATATTCATGACTGCAGTTTCAATTAGTGAACCCCTGTACTTGTGAAAACTTACTGACAGGATATCTTGAGTCAAACTTTAACAAGAGTGCCTTTGGTTTCTCAATATACCCCATTTTCAAAATCGAATAGAAAAGAAAAACTATCATAAGTGTAAAAAAATATTTTCTCTTAAATAATAGGTAGCTAATTAATTCTAGCTTAAATGTTCTCTCTCATTCCTGCTACAACTATAGTTCCTCTTTGGGAAATATAGGGCACAGAAGTTCTTAGGCAACTAGCCCCTCCGGCTATCAAGCTATACTTATCTAGAATACAACACTGGCAGTGCAAATGTATAATCAAATAATGTTAGGAATAATAGCAACAACAGTTGTAATCCGAGTAGTAGTAGGATATGGAGAGAAAAGTAGTAATAGTTCGGGTAGTAGTCGTAAAAGTAAATATTAGTAGAATAGTAATATAGTAGCAGCAGAAACAATGACAATATAAGTTATTTTTAATGTACATTAAAAAGCTGCATGATTAATTAAAATATTCCATTGTCTTTGAACAAATATGCTATAAAGATAGTTTTGAGGTCAACTTTGGATGTTTAGTGTTACATTAAATTCATCTACAACACTAACAAATAAACAGTTTTTAGATCTATAACCTTCTAAATATTCAGTTTAAAGAAACAGTGAGTAAAGAACAAATTAACATATTACTAATGATGAAAACATTTACCTCAATATGAACAAAAAAAAAATGTCCTCCTCAAAGTAACCACTGTCAATTTATTTTAAAACCATTCTTCAACTTCTCCATAAAATCTCCAGCTATACCTGCAAGATAGTAAAAAATTTGTTACATGACTAGTCTAAAACACATTGAACAATTTTAATGTTCTTTAAATTTCATTACTAAACATACCATTTAACTTGGAAAACCAAATACAATGAGCCTGATTGTAGTTTTGTAGAATTTGGGCCATATGGCCTAACACTGGTGGCCAGGGAGAAGCTGCAACAGGGGTGGGGGGATCCTCACAGTTTAAAGACTGCTCACAAATGACAGTGGCAAGGAAAAGTGACATTACTCTAGCTAGAAGAACATTTCCCTAGAGAGTGACCATGTATACATACGATCAGTGCCAAGCATCCTTTCCATCCAAACTAGGACCAGTGAGGGCCAAGTAATGGCTACTGACTCAGCAGATACAATAGGGTATCCCAAATGCCCCATCCTTAGCTCACAAAAATGGCGAGGTTGCATACACTACAAGAAATATCGAGTGAGTAGCACTGGGAAACCAGTCCAGCAGATTGCCAGGCAAGGATGTTTTCAATAAGCCACCACAACCCTTGTAATACAAGTTAAACGTCAATATGTTAAAAAGGAAAGGGTAATGAAGGTAAATTAGAATATCAAATAGTGGGGCACAGCTAGGGATCAAAAGGATGGTGCAAAGACCCTTTATTAAGGTGTAAATTGCAACGCAGAAGGTGGTCTAATGGCATTAAACAACCTTGGTAGCTAATAAGCCATATCCTCCTCTAGTTTCATGCTACTTTCGAAACTTTGTCTATTTTTAGAAACACTAGTGCCATCCTATTAAGCAGCCAGCCATTACCTTTCATCTAATTTTGGGCTGAATAGAGGTGATAATGCTACATCGTTAACTTGAAATTCACTCATGGAAATTTATTCATAACTGAGTACAGTACACTGTACAACTTGTATAAAACAAGCACCAAATACAGTAATTATTATAATGCATAATACCCCTATAAAGTTAAAATGAAAAGATTAAAATGCATCCATTAAAATACTAACCTAAAAAATTCAACATCAAACAAAACTTCCATTGTATATTACTTGATCAAGAACCTTAGGCTTGATTTTTCCTCGTTCACCAATTTCAGATGACTAAAATGCTTCATTCTTGTATAATTGTGGCCCACAATAGGATTTACCTGTAAAAAAAAATTATAACTTGTTAGATAATTATAATTTGTTAGAAATCTGTGGCCGCGGGGGCATAAAAACAAGAATAGCGCCAACGTTATCCCTGCGTGTCGTAAGAGGCGACTAAAAGGGACGGGACGAGGGGGCTAGGAACCTCCTCTCCTGTATCTACATCCTGTGAGACATCGACAAAGAGATGGAGCTGGGGGGAGAGTGACTGCTCCCCGCACTCTAGTTTTGGGGTGTTTGATGTGCGTGGATGTAGTACGATAGAGTAAAAGATGTAAAATTGGAAGTATGTTTAGGAATAGAAGGATGGATGTATTAGCCTTGTGTGAGACGAAGATAAAAGGAAAGTGTGAAGTGATGTTTGGTGAAATGTCTGGTAGTGTGTCTGGGATTGAAAGGGGAAGAGCGAGAGAGGGTGTGGCTTTATTGCTGAGTGAATGGATGACAGGTAAAGTAGTGGAATGGAAGGAGATATCATCTAGGTTAATGTGGGTAAGGGTTAGGTTGGGTAGGGAATGTTGGGTGTTTGTCAGTGCGTATGGGCCAGGTAGTGAGAAAGGTGAAGAAGAGCGGAATGAGTTCTGGAATGAATTAACTAGGTGTGTAGAAGGACTGGGTAGAAGGAATTATGTAGTTGTCATGGGTGACTTAAATACTAGAGTGGGCGCTGGAGAGGTAGAAGGTGTCATTGGGAACTATGGCGTACCAGGTGAAAATGAGAGTGGTGAGAGACTGGTAGATATGTGTGTTGAGCAAGAGATGGTGACAAGTAATAGCTTTTTCAAAAAGAAAGATAAAAATAAGTATACATGGGTAAGAGTGGCAAATGGAAGAGTAGTAGAAAGGGCATTAATGGATTATGTGTTGATAACTAAAAGAATGTTTGGAAGCTTGAAAGACGTGCACGTGTTTAGGGGTATGGCTAACGGTTTGTCTGATCATTTTTTGGTGGAAGGAAAATTAGTTGTAGCAAAAGAAGGGGGGAATAGAGTAGGTGGATGTAAAAGGGAGGTAGTGAGGGTTGAAGAGCTAATAAAACCGGGGAAAAAAGTAAATATCAGGAAAGGTTGAAAATGATATATGACAAAGTGAAAGTAAGAGAAACTGGCAATTTAGAGGAGGAGTGGAAGTCAGTATAAGAAAATTTTGTTGGGATTGCAAGTGATGTGTGTGGAAAGAAGGTTGTTGGAGGCAGCATGAGGAAGGGCAGTGAATGGTGGAATGAAGGAGTGAAGGTAAAAGTGGAAGAGAAAAAGAGGGCTTTTGAAGAATGGCTGCAGAGTAATAGTATAGAGAAGTATGAAAAATATAAAGAGAAAAATGTGGAAGTAAAGCGCAAGGTACGTGAGGCAAAGAGGGCAGCTGACCTGAGGTGGGGTCAGGGATTAGGTCATTCATATGAAGAGAATAAGAAGAAGTTTTGGAAAGAAGTGAAGAGAGTAAGGAAGGCTGGCTCAAGAATGGAAGAGACAGTGAAAGATGGAAATGGAAGGTTGTTAAAAGGAGAGGAGGCAAGGAAAAGATGGGCGGAATATTTTGAAAGTTTACTGAATGTTGAAGATAATAGGGAGGCAGATATAATTGCTGTTCCAGGTGTTGAGGTGCCAGTGATGGGAGATGAGAATGAGAGAGAGATTACAATAGAGGAAGTGAGGAGAGCACTAGATGAAACGAGAGTAGGAAAAGCATCTGGTATGGATGGTGTGAGAGCTGAGATGTTGAAGGAGGGGGGTGTGACTGTACTTGAATGGTTGGTGAGATTGTTTAATGTGTGTTTTGTGTTGTCAATGGTACCAGTAGATTGGGTTTGTGCATGTATTGTACCACTATATAAGGGTAAGGGAGATGTGCATGAATGTTGTAATTCAAGAGGTATTAGTTTGTTAAGCGTAGTTGGAAAAGTGTATGGTAGAGTATTGATTAATAGGATCAAGGATAAAACAGAGAATGCAATCTTGGAAATACAGGGTGGTTTTAGAAGAGGTAGGGGTTGTATGAATCAGATTTTTACAGTTAGGCAGATATGCGAGAAGTATTTTGCAAAAGGTAAGGAAGTGTATGTTGCATTTATGGATCTGGAGAAAGCGTATGATAGAGTTGATAGGGAAGCAATGTGGAATGTGATGAGGTTATATGGAGTTGGTGGAAGGTTGTTGCAAGCAGTGAAAAGTTTCTACAAAGTTAGTAAAGCATGTGTTAGGATAGGAAATGAAGTGAGTGATTGGTTTCCGGTGAGAGTGGGGCTGAGACAGGGATGTGTGATGTCGCCATGGTTGTTTAACTTGTATGTTGATGGAGTGGTGAGAGAGGTGAATGCTCGAGTGCTTGGACGAGGATTAAAACTGGTAGACGAGAATGACCATGAATGGGAGGTAAATCAGTAGTTGTTTGCGAATGATACTGTACTGGTTGCAGACACAGAAGAGAAGCTTGGATGATTAGTGACAGAATTTGGAAGAGAGTGTGAGAGAAGGAAGTTGAGAGTTAATGTGGGTAAGAGTAAGGTTATGAGATGTACGAGAAGGGAAGGTGGTGCAAGGTTGAATGTCATGTTGAATGGAGAGTTACTTGAGGAGGTGGATCAGTTTAAGTACTTGGGGTCTGTTGTTACAGCAAATGGTGGAGTGGAAGCAGATGTACGTCAGAGTGTGAATGAAGGTTGCAAAGTGTTGGGGGCAGTTAAGGGAGTAGTAAAAAATAGAGGGTTGGGCATGAATGTAAAGAGTTCTATATGAGAAAGTGATTGTACCAATTGTGATGTATGGATCGGAGTTGTGGGGAATGAAAGTGATGGAGAGACAGAAATTGAATGTGTTTGAGATGAAGTGTCTAGGGAGTATGGCTGGTGTATCTCGAGTAGATAGGGTTAGGAACGAAGTGGTGAGAGTGAGAACGGGTGTAAGAAATGAGTTAGCAGCTAGAGTGGATATGAATGTGTTGAGGTGGTTTGGCCATGTTGAGAGAATGGAAAATGGATGTCTGCTAAAGAAGGTGATGAATGCAAGAGTTGATGGGAGAAGTACTAGAGGAAGGCCAAGGTTTGGGTGGATGGATGGAGTGAAGGAAGCTCTGGGTGATAGGAGGATAGATGTGAGCGAGGCAAGAGAGCGTACTAGAAATAGGAATGAATGGCGAGCGATTGTGACGCAGTTCCGGTAGGCCCTGCTGCTGCCTCCGATGCCTTAGATGACCGCAGGGGATTCAGCATTATGAAGCTTCATCTGTGGTGGATAATGTAGGAGGGTGGGCTGTGACACCCTAGCAGTACCAGCTGAACTCGGTTGAGTCCCTTGTTAGGCTGGGAGGAACGTAGAGAGTAGCGGTCCCCTTTTTGTTTTTGTTTCTTTGTTGATGTTGGCTACCCCCCAAAATTGGGGGAAGTGCCATGGTATATGTATGATGTATGTAGAAATCTCAAAGTTCCAAATGATATATATAATAAGAAAGTCACTGTTATATTAATGAATGTATATTGGAACCCACAGGAAAAGTAATTCCTTATTTATATTCTCTTGTAAATATCTCAGGAAGAATGCTATTACACTTATGATTCAATAACCACTTCAGCACACACTCATGCAAAGCAAATCTCCATGTAACAACTTGCAATGTTCCCACCCATAATATTTATGAGTCAAGTTTCAATTAGCCAGCTACTGTACTTTTGACAACTTACCGACAGGATATCTTGGGTCAAACTAACACTAGTACCTTTGGTTTCTCTACATACCCCATCATCAAAATCTAATAGCAAACAAGGAATATCACATGTATATAATGATGCTTTACATTTATTTAGGTAAGAGGAACGTATTGAGGGGTGTCCCCTTTTCTGTTTCATTTGTTTGATGTCGGCTACCCCCCAAAATAGGGGGAAGTGCCTTGGTATATGTATGTAAGTGGGTAATTTACTTGAACAATAGCTATCTAGCTAGTTAACTCTAGCTTATATATTCTCTCACTCCTGATGCAACATCAGTTCCCCTTTTGAAAACATAGGGCACAGAATTTCTTTGGCAAAGAGCCCCTCTGGCTACTAGGCTATACTTATCTAGAATACAACATTAGCAGTGTAAATGTAAAACCAAATGCTGGTAATAACAGCAACAACAGTTGTAATCCAAGTAGTATTACAAGGTATGGTGAGATATAGTAGTAATAGTGGTTATGGTAGTAGTCGTAATTACCTATTAGTAGAATAGTAACAATAGTAGCAGTAGAAATGTTTACATCAAGTTATAATAGTGCTCATTAAAAGGATATGCTTGATTAAGTAAAATACTGTATTCCATTTTCTTTGAACACACATGCCATAAAATATAGGTAAGAAATAAATTATGGAGTGTAAAATTGTTACATTAAATTCATCTACAACACTAACAAATAAACAGTTTTTATATCTATAATCTTCTAAATGTTCAAATTAAAGAAACAGTAAGTAAAGGACAAAATAACATATTACTAATGATGAAAACATTTACCTCAATATGAACAAAAAAATTTCGTCCTAAAAGCAACCACTGTCATCTAATTGACTTTAAAACCATTCTTCAACTTCTCCATATAATCAACAGCTATATCTGCAAGATAGTAAAAATTAGTTACAAGACTATCAGGTCTAAAACACATTGAACAATTTTAATGATCTTTAAACGATAAAATTTCATACGAAACAAACCATTCAACTTGGAAAACCCAATACAATGAGTCTGGTTGTAGTTTTATAGAACTTGGGCCATATGGCCTAAGACTGTTTGCCAGGGGCTATGCCACTGTCCTGAGCTGTAACAGGGATGGGTCGGGCAGTGGCAAATAACAGTGCCATTACCCTAGCTAGCAGAACATTTCCAGAGAGATTGACTATGTATACATACGATCAGCGCCAAGCACATTTTCTACTAAAACTAGGACCAGCGAGGGCCAGATAATGGCTGCTAACTCAGTAGGTACAATAGGGTATCCAAAACACCCAATCCTTAGCTCTCAAGAATGGTGAGGTTGCATATACTACAAGAAATATTGAGTGAGTGGGACTGGGAATCTAGTACAGTCCAGCAGAATGCCAGGCAAGAATGTTTTCAATAAGCTACCACAACCCTTGTAATACAAGTTAAACGTCACAATGTTAAAAAGGAAAGGGTAATGAAGGTAAATTAGAATATCAAATTGTGGACCACAGCTGGGTGTCAAGAGGATGGTGCAAAGACCCTTTAATAATGTGTAAATTGCAATGCACAAGGTGTTCTAATGGCAATAAACAACCTCGGTAACTAATAAGCCATATCCTCCTCTAGTTTCATGCTACTTTCGAAACTCTGTATTTTTAGAAACACTAGTGCCATCCTATTAGGCAGCCAGCCATTACCTTTCATCTAATTTTGGCCTGTATAGAGGTGATAATACCACATCGTTAACTTGAAATTCACTCATGGAAATTTATTCATAACAGAGTACAGTACACTGTACAACTTGTATAAAACAAACCCCAAATAGAGTAAAAATTATAAAGCATAATCTCCCTATAAAGTTAAAATGGGAAAATTAAAATGCATCCATTAAAATACTAACCTAAACAATTCAACATCAAACAAAACTTACATTGTATTTTACTTGATCAAGATATTAGGCTAGATTTTTCCTCGTTCACCAATTTCAGATCACTAAATTCCATCCGTCTTGTATCATTGTGTCCCACAATAGTAAGATATTAGGCTAGATTTTTCCTCGTTCACCAATTTCAGATCACTAAATTCCATCCGTCTTGTATCATTGTGTCCCACAATAGTACTTACCTGTAAAAAAAATTAGTATTTGTTAGAACTCTCATGGTTCCAAATGATATATACAATAAGAATGTCAATGTTATATTAATATAAGTATATTGGAACCCACAGGTAAAGTAATTCCTTCTTTATATCCTCTTGTAAATATCTCGGGATAAACACCACTACAATTATGATTCAATTACCCCTTCTACACTCTCTCATGTAAAGCAAATCTCTAATTACACCATGTAACAACTTGCAATGCTCCCACCCATAATATTTACAAGCACAGTTTCAATTAGTGAACTACTGTACTTATGACAACTTATTACTGGCAGGATATCTTGGATCAAACTTTAACAGTACCACCTTTTGTTTCTCAGCATAACCCATTTTCAAAATCTATGAGCAAAGATAAACTATCACAAGAATATAATGATGCTTAACATTTATTTTGGTTAAGAAAGTATTTACTTTTAAATAATAGCAAGCTAATTAATCCCAGGTAAATTATTCTCTCATTCCTGCTGCAACTATAGTTCATCTTTGGGAAATATAGGGCACAGAATTTCTTTGGCAACAAGTCGCTCTGGGTATTAGGTTAACTTATACAGTATACAACACTAGCAGTGCAAATGCATTATCAAATGTTGGGGATAACAGCAACAACAGATGTAATCCAAATAGTATTAGAAGATATGGTGAGATATAGTACTAATAGTAGTTATGGTAGTAGTCGTAATCGTAATCATTAGTAGAATAGTAACAATAGTAGCAGCAGAAAAATTGATAACTAAGTTATTCAAATGTACATTAAAAGGCTGAATGACTAAAATATTCCATTGTCTGAACAAATATGCTATGAAATATATTTTGAGACAAATTATTGATAGTTTAGTGTTGTTAAATCAAATTCATTTAAAACACCACCAAATAAGCAGTTTCTGGATTTATAATCCTTTTAATGTTCAACTTGAAGAAACAGTAAGTAAAGGACAAATTAACATATCACCACTGTAATGAAAATTTCATTTACCTCAATATGAACTTAGAAATTTCATCCTCAAAGCACCCACTGTCAGATAATTGACCTTAAAACCATTGACCAACTGCTCCATGAAATCTCCAGCTATATCTGCAAGAGAAAAAAATATGTTACATGACTATCAGGTATAAACCACATTGAAAAAATTCTTTAGTAATGATCTTTAAACTACAAGACGACTTTATATGAAACAAACCACTCAACTTGGAAAATCTAAGACAATGGCGTAAACTTTTCGAGAATTTCTCAAACTTGTAAATATGGACGTCAATACCAATAAATGAATAAAATAGTTTTTGAAAAAATTTTGTTTAAAATAAATAAATAATTTAGTCTACTTTCTTGCCCCATACTCGACCTTTAAAACTAGCATTCCCTGAACTGATAATACATTGGAGTCTGGTCTTCTCAAAAATAACATTTCAAAATATCCTACAGGTCATTCCGGTTTCTAGCCTGGACAATCTGGCAGTGGCAGTGTACACCGTTACCATACTCTTGACAAGTGTCAAGAATGAGTGGCAATGATGCCAGTACTACAAAAACCATAGGTACGGATCTGGATACAGAGTGCTACCAACTCTACCTGCATCTGTGGTCTCTGTACTTAAAAAGGCAACAACTTACAGGTAAAGCTGAAAACTTATGTCTACACACATTTACAGTACTGTACTAGACTAAGTTTTTCCAGAACAAAGAAGTGGGAGTGATTACATAGAATAACGGCAAGGGGAACCCATGTAATGATCTTGCATGAACTGCATGATAGCTGCAAATAAGGTTTTAGAAACTAACTGAGAATGGGCCCTAGCAATTTTTATAATCATTTCGAGATAGTGCAACACCAAGACAACACATTTACCATGGATAATATATCCCGAGGCACATCTAAATTCAACAGAAATTTGTTCTATAAAACAAATGCTAATACACTTCCCACTTACTTACAACAAGAATATAACAAAGTTCCTCTTTTATTAATCCAAAGACAAGGCAAACTTGTAGGAAAGTTTTGAATTGACACTGGAAAAAATATAAAATTTTTAAAGCAATTTGTATTTTTCCTAACTATACAAAACAGACCTTTAATAGGAGTATGATTTCAGCAACTGGAAACTATTGTTAAAATCTATAAAGAGGTGTCTGTACTGCAGTTAGTGGTAGACTAAGGGGGGAAGTCCCTCTGCCAGCTCAATGAGAAGCCACTTAAACCTTCACCTAGAATTTGCGGGGTGGATGAGGTCGGAAGTAAACTTAAGATGGTTCGTGTGGTTATGAAACATACAAAATAACTTTTTAAATTTGTGATTTGTTCTTATGGAGAGGTAAAAGTTCATACATTCAAAACTGGAGTGTTTAAAATTCCAGAATGTTTGACATTGGTCTTCGTGATGAGCAAGGGTGTTGCGTACAATCCAATTCCTATCACTTGAGCATCAGATGGGGCTTGGTTACTGTCATAGACAACACAGTCATGGAAGACCTATACCCTCAAAGGATATTGTCTGAAATGTAAGGTTCAGTTAAGTGATGGGATCACAATACTGTACTGTACTATCCATCCTCCCCCCTCATCAGAAGGATGGGAAAAAAGGACTTATCTTAAAATCAAGAGAATAGTTACTCGGTACAATGTTTTGCCTGCATCCAAGTCTGTTCCAGTGATGTTGCTGTCCAACCTCTACATCCCAAGGGAGGGGGAAGGGGATGAAGAAAGGCCAGAATTCCTACTCTCAGACTGATGTTCTAACAGTTACACTACTGGAGAAGAAGAAGCATGACATGCGAAGGAATTGAAGCTGTTAAATGCTCGTGCAAGGTTGGCAACTTAGAAAAATTACATTTGGTCATATCAACTGAACAATGTTGAGAGTGAAAAACCCACCAACAATAACATCGTCAATAAATAAATTTTCCAATTCAAACTATAACCCGTTGATCATTAGGGGTCACAGTTTTGGTAATTTGAAGATTAACAGTGTTGCATTCTTGTGATGCTTGATCTAAGTGGAGCATTTGATACTGTAGAACATACATATCTGATGGAAGACAAAGCTGTGGGCATCGTAGAACGAGCATATGACTGGTTTGTGAGTTATCTTGAAAACTGCAAAGTTAAAGTAGTAATATCCAATATTGAATCTGAGACAAGAAAACTAACCAAAGGGGTGCCTCAAGGCAGCGTACTAGGTCCTCTCCTGTTTGAAATTTACACGATTGAACTGGCAAATATACTTGAAACTCACAGAGTTAAGTTTAAAATATACGCTGATGATACACAATTCTATTTCCCAATAGAATCAGTTGATGAAGCTAAAAGAAAGATACATGAAATAATGAATGACATTAAGGCTTGGATGTTAACAAAAAAGCTCAAGCTCAATGAAGATAGAAGTGAATGTATTATTTTTGGAAATGAAAAAGATATATAAATAATCGAATGCTTCCAAAGAATTTAAATAGGTCAATCGATCATTGACCTAAAGAAATCTGTCAGAAATCTTGGAGTAATCATGAATGATAGACTGACAATGAATGAACATATAAATATGGTAAGAAATTGTAACCATCATATTAGAAACATAGCATTTATTAGTAAATACTTAGATGAAAAATCTATGGCCATACTCATTAATCACCACATATTTTCAAGAATTGATTACTGCAACTCACTGTTCTATGGCTTACCAAATTATCAGCTAAAGAAAATTCAGAGAGTACAAAACAGAGCCATTAGATTAATAAAAGGACTACACAATAGGGAAAGAGTTACCTCTGCACTAATTAAATTACACTGGCTGCTGGTAAAAGCGAGAATTGAATACAAGCTACTCTTACTAACGTTTAAGATACTGAACCAAAACGAACCAAAATATCTAAAAGAATGCCTGAACAAACTAGAACTAGAAACAAATGTTAACATAAGACACATGAGTGACAAACATAGGCTATCTGAACCAAGAACAAATAGTAAATTTGGTGAAAGGGTTTTTAGCTACTGTGCACCTAGACATTATAATAAACTGCCAACTGAAATGAAGGACCTAAAGGGAGCAATTGAATTTAAGGAGAAACTAAAGACATTACTTTTCACAAGATCATATGATTTGGAAGATGCTGCAGTCAAAGAATTGTATAAGTTATAATGAAAATGTTTCGTTTGATGATTAATATGGACCCGCCCGAGTAGTAGTTCACTTGACTTCAGTGGAGGGTTGGATTTAAACCCAAAAGAAGTAACAAGTAAATAGGAATGCTTTTACAAATGCTCCCTATTCTTCGTCACAAACCTATGTATAAGAATAATATCCTAAGTTTTGGATAACACATGCTTTTGCAATGCAATTTACTACTTCACATCACTTATCAATACATACTAAACCTTTGGATCAAGCATCCTTTTCATGCCTAAATAACATCCCATGGCAGAAAGTAAACTAGGGCTAATAATGAACCTTCCTTTAAGAAGTTTCAAGCCTACCTAGTATTTTCATGCTAAAGGGCCATATTATAACCATTTTTTGATTAACTGATAACCTTCAAATACACAGCCATTCAATATACAATCACATGGAATTATTTAAAAGTTCCAGGATAATTTTTTAATATACACATGGCTTTGGATTCAGCTAGCAGTGTTTATGTTGAGACACCCATTCTATATGAATACTTCTTTGGATAAAATCACCTTTTTTATAGGATATTCAATGGCTTAACAATAACCAAGATGACTTATGTTAAATATGATAGACAATTTAGGAAACCCTCTTGATACAACACTACCTAAATGTTAGATTGAACACAGTTAATACAAGCTGCTTGATAATCCAGCTCAACCACTCAATACATAAACCTTAATTAAACACTTCAAGCTTAAAATGCCAGATTAACAGATTAATATTTTATGAGCTTCGTTTACGAAATGAAGTTCCTAAGTGTCTATAATCAACCATTGAACCTTTATACAACGATAAATGTTTCTTATATAACCATCTCTTTTGAATTAATATCAATGTAATAGAGTTTTGATCCCTACTCAACCTGCTCCATACCTAACCCCTGCTTTAAAGCGAACACTTCATCTATGGAAGTGTTTGCTTTCCTGATAAAAAGTCTGAAAAACCTAAACTTTTGTAAACTATAAGCATAAACAAGGAAGCTTAGCATAGTGCCAGATCAGACTAACCTCAGATGAGGAGCGAGCCCCAAGTTTAAACAATGATCTTTAGCCATTTTATTAATACCTTTCAGTTTTCAACTCGTGCAGACCTCACTGTTCATGAATTAATACTTTACACCTGGATTAACCTCCATGTTAGGGCTAACATTCAAGAGCTACCGAGTGACAGCTAAACTTTTCTAACTGGAACCATCATTTAGCAATGCAGTTTTAGTTTCATTAATAGCATAAATAACATGTTTAGAACCAATCACCATTTTCCTGACATTAATGGCATATTACATACTGTGCACGTTCTAGCTAGAACATTAAACTTTACCATTACAACATGAGCTGGAACACTTAACAGGAAAGTAAAAATGTTTCAGGTCCAACAGCCCTAATAGTAGTTCGTGATAAAAAAAATTAAATAATAAATCAGGATACATTGCAATGTAAAACTACAAATTTACAGTAAGGTCAAACTATTGATATTCATTGGTCATATGGTTAAATTGCTAAAAAAAATATATTTGCACCAAGTCTGAGCTCATGAGAAGTTCCAATGATTCATGAAATCAAAATGTATTAAAATACTGAATCAAGTAAAATACTTGAATAAACCGGGTGAAGTAGAATACGTACTTGAATGTGGCGGGTAACATGACGTAAGGTGAAAATGGGGAGCGGTTATAAGAGGAATAGTAATCCTATCAGTGGAGGCGGCGTTTCTGCGCAGGTGGGAGGAGTTTAAGCGCAGAAGGTCGAAAACTGCAATGTACAAATGAACGAATGAGAGCGACTACAACCGACCCGTAAAATGTCAGCAAATAAATGAAAAATATACCGCTACTATAGGATATAGATAGTGAATTTTTTTCATCAAATTATCATACATCCAAAAAAGTAATGTATAGAGAAGAAAAGGCTTGTTTTACCATTATATACCATTTCCCGAGTGTTTTCCCCACCCAAAACCCAGAGTTCCCACAGAGGGTTCCCCATTATCGGTGGATATAGATATATATATATTTCTGAAACTATTCATTTGCGACAGGAAAGTGCCATTTTCAAAGCGAACAGACCTTTTTCTAAAGAAAATTTTTTTTTCCCTAGGTTACATTACCCTGTAATACTGTACAATATTACGTATTATATACCGTTTCCCCAGTATGTTAAAAAAATTTACCAGTATGTTTTCCCCAACCAAAACCCTGAGTTCCCACTGGGGGTCCCCAATTATCGTTGAAGATATATATATATATATATATATATATATATATATATATATATATATATATATATATATATATATATATATATATTTCTGAAACTATTCATATGCAACGGGAACGAGTGTCATTTTCGAAGAGCGGAATTTTTTCTACAGAAAAAAGTAATTTTTTCCCTAGGTTACATTGCCCTGTAATACAGTACAATAATACCGCCTACCCTAGGTTACATTGCCCTGTACTACAGTATAATAATACCGAAAAAAGTTTTTTCCTTAAGTTACATTACCCTGTAAAAAACTACAATAAACCCCATAATATAGCTAAGTAATCCTTAGCGAATTTTTACATAACCTAACCAAGTGTTCTCGCCGTTTGACAATTAGAGCAGTCAATTACCAGCCCATAACCACGGTACTGTTAAATGAACCCAATAAAACCAAAAATTAACTGCTGGAAATCTAGGACTTTTCCTTTAAGTCTAAACACTAAGAAAAAACTTGAAAGCATAGGATGGCCTACACTTATGTCTTACCTATACTTGGAAAATAATGCCGGGATATATGGTAGCTTGTACAGAGATTTAACATTCTCAGCTTTCTTGCAAAAACTTCAACCACTTCAAAGTACAGAAAACATTATAACATCAGTCTAAAGAGACTACTGTGTAAATCTTTTGCGGTGCAACGCTAACATGGTCGGATGGCTGACAAGGCTGACGAAACATGTTCCAGTATTATGTGCAAAAATACGAAGTCTCCTATTTTACTACTTTTTATTGCTTTATTACACACATTTTTATCAAGAAAAGTATTTTTATATTTCAAAATATAATCTTACTATTTAATTTATATTGTTAGAGGAAATTATTTAAATCAACAAGAAATCTTTAATTTTAGTACACTTACGATATACTCTATGGAAGGTTGAGTACGGAAGAAGGGGGGTGGGGAAACTTTATGGACGGTAGGGGTGGGGGGAGGTTAAGTGCCTGGACCTATCCCTGCACTTAATATTTAGAAATTACAAAGAATTCGTTATAGGGCCTTCAAACTACTTAGACTAGGGGATTTAATTTCAGGAAAATATTGATAAGTATGTCAAGAAATAAAGGAGAAATACAGAGAAAGTGTTAATAAGTTACTCTGCCAAAATAGAACGCTTGGATACCAAGTGAATTAATAATAATAATAATAATAATAATAATAGTAATAATAATAATAATAATAATAGTAATAGTAATAATAATAATAACGAGGAAGGACAATACAATAACACTAACTATTGCTACACATCTTGTAATTTACTTGTAATTTGTCTTCAGAACACTAAACAATAATACACTTTTACATTTAAAAATTAATTTCTCAAGCAATTCTACAGAATGAATTAATGTTTATTCTAGACAATATTGCACCTTTAATGATTGCCTCGTCATTGAATATAGTCGTCCTTTTTAATGCAGTTATAGGTCATTACAGAAAACGGAAATATACAGGGTGCCACAAAAAGGTACTTTAAGATCATGTAACCGAAGGTATCAGCTTTTCCAAAATTATTACCTCCTATCTTTGCGAAAATGCCTTACACTGTAGTACGCGCATTATCAATGTTGTTTTTAATTAGCATATCACATAAACATTCTTTTGGTTATACCTTAGTCTTAATTTAGCCTAAAAAGAATACGCTATTAGAGGATCTATTGATTTCCAATACATACAGAGTGACTCAAAAAGAAATCGTACAAAACTATTTCCAAAAATATTCGTAAATTTAATTTTCCCATGCTTTACACCAAGCCAAAATTAACTATTTCATATCGGGATCACATACAGAAGGGCTCCGGTATATCAGCAAGTATATCTAATCTTCATCTAGAGTTTTTTAAAGCCATTCAAAAACAGTCGTTTATTCTTTAGAGTCCTTGTATAACTAAAATTACAGGGTGACGAAGAAGTTATTTATAAAAAACAGACCATCATGATTAAGATTACGTTGTTGCATCTCAATAACACATGATAAATTTATAAATCTCTGCAATGTCCTGAAGATATATGTTTCATTTCTCAATTAAATATTGCCCAATATTATCTGTATTGGACGTACCCATATTCATTTGCTTCGTGTCCCTTTCCCCTGCAATGCTCTTCTTGTACAGGGAACACAAAAATGAAAACGAGGCCTCATATAGTCACTAGAATTGGCTTATAATGCATATCAGTGTTTTATTCCAATATATAAGAAAAAACATCTTATCGTGAGACCAGCCAAATGACCATGAGTCATTCCCTGGACTTTATCAGCGACAATTTTAATTGAAAAATTCGAAATGTTTAAGATACAGTCCATGGTACTTTAGGCTCCTTGGATAAAAAAAAAAAACGCTAACACGCTCCTAACAAAGAAATACAGGGTGGCTCAAAATTTACATGCGAAATTCATAATCCCTACGGCATTATTGATGCATTTTAATTTTCTTTTAAAATCAAATCAATGTAATGAAAACAATCTTAGACGTTTGGAACTTATCTTCCTCATAATTTAAGTGTGTTTGTAAAAAACTGTAAATCCTTATATAGATAAAACTAACATATATTACAAGACGTATCAGTAACACAATGAAGTCTGACTTTATCATGTGCAATTACTGGACAATTGTTATTGATAATTAAAGTTTCTATAAAATCATATATATATTATTTTTTTGCATCTTTGTGTCTAGCTTTGAAAATCATCGCCAGGAAAATTTTCACTTATTTCTATAGAAAACGGAGGTTACCAAGACTGAATACAGGGTGGTGCAATAACTATCTTCAGACGGTGTAACATAAATAATCTAGAAATAGTGGATTCCATTTTCGGAGATAATCACTTATGCTGAAGAATAATATTCATAAGTTTTCATAGACACTTTTCAATTAATTGCTTGATCCCATTTATTGCTATCTAATATGAAATAACAGCGATTCGTTCGTATTTACGAGATTAATTCCTACAATAAATGCATGAAATGGCTGCCATAGATATATAGTGAACAGGCATAAAAGAAAACGTACACTAATACAGGGTGTCACAAAAAGGTACTTCTAAAGTGTATGTACTTAAAAGTATCGGTTTATTCCGATGTTACTAATTATTTATTTCCTAGAATACACGATTGCTATCATAAGTGTAATATTAATATAATTTTACACACAAATGCCACATAAACTGCACGTTATTTGTGATTTAAATCGATACAAATAAAAAAAATACACTTTACCACGATCCTTAACATTCACAAACATCTACAGGGTGACCAAATAAAAACTTCGAGGAAACGATTCTCAAAATTATTAGTAAAATAAATTACCCTATGATTCTTTCAAAAGCAGAATAATATATACTGTATCACAATCATCCTCAGACGGTCTTACATATATCTAGAACTACGTATAGCCTATAATAAGAGGTCTTTGAACGCAATATGTAACTTAGTATTCGTTCTTTCGGTATCCTTGGCTACCTGGAATGACAAGGTGATGAAAAAGTTCTCTGGTAAAATTGGACCAAAATTATTTAGTGTTTTTGCTGTCGCACCTCAGTTAAACATTATTAATGCTACATCTTTGGAATGTCCTGAAGACACAGAGTTTACTTCTAAATTAAATATAGCTTGATTTTAACTGTTTGGGATGCAAGAGGCTTTGCTTCGTGTCCCTTGCCCCTACAATGCTCATCTTGTACAGGGAACACAAAAAAGAAAGAGTAATAGTCTAGTCGCTAAAATTGGTGTATAATGTATATCGGGTAATTTATACAAATCTATAAGAAAAACATCTTATCATGGGAACAGCCAAATGGCCTTAAGTCATTCCTTGGACTTCATTTACCACAATTTTATCTGTAAAATTTGAAATGTACTAGATACAGTCCATGGTACTTAAGGCTCCTTGCCATGAAAAACACCAACACTAGGCTAGCAAAGAAATACAGGGTGCCTCAAAATTTACTTGTGAAACAGCTTAATCCTTACGGCCTTATTACAGCGTTTTTTATCATCTTTTAAAATTAAATTTAATGAAGACAGTCATAGACGTGGAACTTATCCACATAATTTAAAAAATAAATGTTTGAAACAAAAGGGTAAGCTCTTGGCTAGAGATAACTAACATTTTATTATAAGAAATGTCAGTAACACACCAAAGGCTCCTTTCAATAGTCTGTAATTACTGGAAAATTACAATTTCTAACTAACGTTTGTATGACAATATGTTTTTCTTTGCAACTGTTTGCACGATTTTGAAGATCATCCCTAGAACAGATTACAATTTTTCCGATTTCTATAGAGAACAGAATCAATCAAAATTGAATACAGGGTGTTGCAAAGATTATCTTAAGATGGATCTATAAACAAAAAAATAATTATTAATCTAGAAATGGTGGATTTAATTTTAAAAGGCTATAACTCATGTAAGTGCAGGCATATAGTATTCCAGTTTTTACAATTAATTGATTGATCAAATTTATTATCTAATAAAAAAACTAACTGATTCTTTCGTATTCACGAAATTAATTGCTACAAAAATGCATAGAATAGCTGTCAGTTACGTACTATAAAAACTTCATAGAAAAGGTACATAAATACAGGGTGTCACAAAGAGGCACACCAAAAGTGTATATACTCAAAAGTTTATTCCAATGTCACTAATTTTTGGTCTCGTGCAATACCCCATTGCTATCAAGTGCAATGCTAGTACATTTATGCACACAAAAAGCAAGTCTCTTCTCAAAAGAAATAGCACGTTTAAGAAGTCCATTCTTAACAAATATCACGCCCATCCTCAATAAAGGTATCACACCCGCACATCATCATCAATCTATACATAAACACACAAGTCATCCCCGGTTAAGATATCACACCCACACAAGTAAACCTTGTTTCTACCTAAGTCGTCATCCTCAACACAGACATCATTGTCAACCCATATCACCCTAAACATAGAGATATATCACGCAAACATTGATCATCCTCGATTGAAACAGAATGTTCTCACCATGACGTCATTCTTAGCAGAGATATCACTCCCACACATGCCATCCTCAAAACATCAAACAATCCTTGTAAACAATGACACAATACTCACACATATCAACTTTAACAGACACACCTCATCAATTATATCATCCTTAAAAAAAATTACATCCTCTAAGTCATACTAAACATAGACATCATAATTGTCATCCTAAATTGAGTTGCAATGGCCGCACATGTCAAGCTTAACTGATATATCACACTCACACGGTATCATCAACAGAAAAATTAACTGCCACCCGTTGAGATACTACCGCTCGAGAATTATTGGGTCCTTTAACTGACCAGATAGTACTACATTGGATCCCTCTCTGGTTACGCTAATTTTTCCTTTGCCTGCACATAAACCAACATAGTCAGGCATATTCTTCACACAGTCTTCTCTTTTCTCATACACCTGACATTAAGATGACCAGAAAATCCTTCTTCAGTCAAGGGGTTAACTACTGCACTGTAAAGTTATTCAGAGGCTACTTTCCTCTTGGTAAGGGTAGAAGAGACTCTTTAGCTATGGAAAGCAGCTTTTCTAGGACACTCCAAAATCAAACCATTGTTCTCCAGTCTTGTGAAGTGCCATAGCCTCTGTACCATGGCCTTCTACTGTCTTGGGTTAGAGTTCTCTTGCTTGAGGGTTCACCCAGGAACACTATTCTATCTGTTTCCTTATTTCCTTTCCTCACTGGGCTATTTTCCCCGTTGGAGCCCTTGGGCTTATAGGATCCTGCTTTTCCAACTAGGGTTTTAGTTTAGACAAAGGTTATCCTCAACTAAAACATTATGCCCACACACATCATCCTGACGAAACACAGAACTCATGGATATATCACTCACATGCCTCCTAACTAGTGCAGTGGTAACGCGTTCGCCTAGCATTTGCATGGCAGCAGATCGATCCCAGCCTGGGACCGTGAGTTTAAGCTGTTTACTAGGGAGACCACTGGTGTGGTTGGGCACCACAGTGGGGGGTTGGGCTTGCCAGGCTGACGTTCTGGTGAGCATCTATTCTCATGAAACTGGAATTGAAATCAGATACCTTTAACGAAGTCATAATCTTTAGACGGAGATATTATGTATAGAGTAGGCTAGTGCTCTCTCTCTCTCTCTCTCTCTCTCTCTCACTCTTGGTTTATCATGGGACACACACACACACACACACACTCTCTCTCTCTCTCTCTCTCTCCACCCTCCCCCCCCCCCCTCTCTCTCTCTCTCTCTCTCTCTCTCTCTCTCTCTCAAATACAGTAACCAGAACTTGTATATTAAACCACTTTAAACTACTTAAAATCATTGATTTCACATCAGGAACATTTATAGCAGCGATTTAAACGGACGTATTAGACGAGAGAGAGAGAGAGAGAGAGAGAGAGAGAGAGAGAGAGAGAGAGAGAGAGAGAGAGATCCTCAACAGAACCATCATGACTAAAAAGGTCATCCTCGTTAAGAGTATCAAACTCAAGAAGCTCACCCTTAAAGGGTTTAAAGGCCGCTCATGAATGGCAGAGGTAAGGGACAGAGACAGTGTCATAGCTAAGGGTAGAAGAGACTCATTAGCTACTGTATGGTAAGCAGCTCTTCTAGGAGAAGGACACTCCAAAATCAAACCACCGATCTCCAGTCTTGTGAAGTGCCATAGCCTCTGTGCCATGGTCTTCCACTGTCTTGGGTTCGAGTTCTCTGGCTTGAGGGTACCCTCAGGCCCACTATTCTATCTGTTTCCTTATTTCCTTTCCTCACTGGGCTATTTTCCCTGTTGGAGCCCTTGGGCTTATAGCATCCTGTTTTCCCAACTAGGGTTGTAGTTTAGATAATAATAATAATAATAATAATAATAATAATAATACACGTTATCATTAACACTAAAACATTATGCCCACCCACATCATCCCGAGGAAACATAGAACTCATAGATATATCACACATAAGCCTCCTAACTAGTACAGTGGTAACGTGTTCGCCTAGCATTCACATGTCAGCAGATCGATCCCAGCCCAGGAACGCGAGTTTAGGCTGTATACTAGGGAGACCACTGCTGTGGTCGGGCACCACAGGAGGGGTAGGGCACCACAGGGAGAGGGTAGGGCTTCCCCAGCGGACGTTCTGGTGAGTATCTATTCTGATGAAAATGGAACTGAAACCAGACAACTTTAACGAAGTCATAATCTTCAGACGAAGATATTATGTATAGAGTAGGTTTATTGCTCTCTCTCTCTCTCTCTCTCTCTCTCTCTCTCTCTCTCTCTTGGTTTATCAAGGGACACCCCCCCTCTCTCTCTCTTTCTCTCTTGGTTTATCAAGGGACACTCTCTCCTCTCTCTCTCTCTCTCTCTCTCTCTCTCTCTCTCTCTCTCTCTCTCTCTCTCTCTCTCTCTAAAATACAGTGATCAGGATAACAAGATTACAGACACTACAAAAAACTACCGAGCTTGAACAGGTCTCGAACCAGAGTCCAGCAGAATATCAGCCAGGGACGTTTCCATTAGGCCATCACAATCCTAAAATTTGTAATTAAATTCAATTTCTCTTCTTTAAAATACTGCCAATCATGATATGGATTTTACGAGTAAAAAGAAACATTATTTCTTAGTTTTACAGCAGCTAATGGTAAAAAAAAGAAAAAAAAAATAATGGATATCATAATGAATAACGAAATTTAATGCAAGGATAAAATTCAACCATAAATCCAAATACAAATTCAGAATAATAAAAGAAACGATCACCAAAGGGTATAATTGAAACAAAATTAAACATAAGAAATTAGAATATTGAAAATGACACAAAAACAAAGTGAAAATATACATAAATACGTACACAAACCAAAATACTTTATTGCTCTTGATAATGCGAAGATATTTTGCAGCGACATAATTACAAAAAGAAAAAAAGTAAAAAATCATCACTTTGAGTAGGTGATACAAATCCTTTAATACTGAATAGAAAAACTATTCTACTCCCTTTGTTATCCATTTCCATTTGCTACTACTACTACTACTACTACTACTACTACTACTACTACTACTACTACTACTATAGTTGTTATAACAGTTGCTCCCGACTGACTGTAGAATACTAAGAACGATTTTAAAGAATTAAAGTTACATTCTGACGAGAGAGAGAGAGAGAGAGAGAGAGAGAGAGAGAGAGAGAGAGAGAGAGAGAGAGAGAGCTTCTCATCAATATAATGACTACTGCTTGTGCATTCAAATAAATCTCTTTCACTTTCAGAGACATCTTACCCCATTTTTTTAAAAGATAGAGGTCTCTTCCACCGTGCATCATAAAAAAAGATATATAGACTTTTTTAAGCAGTCCCATGAAACCAGCATTTAACATGGATTAGAAAACCGACTAATAAGTCTGAACTAACAGGCCTCATTGGTTTAATAGCCTCGCTCAGCCTAGTGACACATTAACATTTAATAACTCGAGGTACAAAATGACTCGAGTTCGCTAATTTGAGCGTTTAAGCATTTTAGCAAATATGAGGCAACGTCTTTAACAGCTTGGGTAGTTGGTGAATTAACCTTGTTAGAGTCCTCACGAAGCTATTAGCAAGGGCCTCTCATCTCCCGCTTATTCGGTAGGAGTCTCTTTGAAACGATGAAAAAAAAAAATGTTTAGTGACAAAATTGGGAGTTATTTGGAATGCATTCTTGTCGAAAGCAAACATGTCATTTCGAGAACCTTTGCCATATTTCATTATAATTGGCCTCTTAATTGATTCTGATGTGTGTGTGTGTGGTGTTTTTTTTTTTCCAGAACTGATGGCATAGAAAAAGGCTTTCGTAGATAAGTGTTTAAACAAGTTAAATGAACTAAGTATTAATAGAAAGCGTGGTTCCGTATAGCGCCACTTCGAGGACCTCTGCCATATTTCATTATAATTAGCTTCTTAATTGATTCTGATGTGTTTGCTTGTTGTAGAACTGATGGCATAGAAAAAGGCTTTCATAGATAAGCGTTTGAACAAGTTAGATGAACTAGGTATTCATTGAAAGTGTGGTTCTGTATAGCACCATTTCGAGAACCTCAGCCATATTCCATTATAATTGGCTTCTTAATTGATTCTGGTATGTTTTGTTGTTGCAGAATTGATGGCAAAGAAAAAGGCTTTCGTAGATAAGCGTTTAAACAAGATAGATGAACTAAGTATTTATAGAAAGCGAGGTTCTGTATATGCTACTGGACTCAAACCCCAGCACCATTGGGCTTGTGAAAAGTCTGTCTTCATCCGTAAAATATTTGTATCTTATCTTATCTAAATCCTCTGGTCCCCATGGGATGCATAGGGCCTCTATAAATTCACGCCACATGTCTCTTTCCTGTGCCAATTTTCAGATCCAACCTCCCTACGCATTGTCATCAGCCACGTTTCTCTTGTTCTACCACGTCCTCTCCTGTCCAGCGGCTTACATTCAGGTACATTCTGGACTAACTCATCTTTCCTTAAAAACGCCCCATCCATCTCCATCTTCATAATCTAACTATATAGTTCACATTGGGCAACCCTGACACCTTACATGGTTAATAACAAGTGTGGAACTCGTTGCCAAATTAGATCCGACTGAATCATGATTGGATCATGCAATGGAATACTACTTCAAAATAAATCGTTTTAAAAAACCCACAGATTTTTCAATACGTTGTATTTTCATTTTGCTTCTCTGAGTTATTCATCCCATCGAAATAAACGGTTATTGTGAAATTCACTGAAACTATTGAATCAGAAATTGGTACTTTCTGATGCGTTAACATAAAATCGAAATTCTCTGACCATCATAGAGGAATACAAATTGGTTACAGGATTTAAAAATGTTGTTGTTGTTATTATTATTATTATTATTATTATTATTATTATTATTATTATTATTAGCTAAGCTACAACTCTAGTTGGCAAAGCAGAATGATATAAGCCTAATGCTCCAACAGGGAAAAATATCCTAGTGATGAAAGGGAAAAAGGAAATAAATAAATTACAAGCGAAGTAATAAACAATTAAATTAAAACATTCTAAGAACAGTAACAACATTGAAATAATTCAAAGGGAAATCCAAGGCACTTATTACCTGTTTCAAGTAAATTTCAATACACAAAACACTTTAAATACTTAATTAATTTCTGATAGCAAATGTATCAAGAGCTCCTGACGTAATTAATACATGAATATCCAGATTATATATCACAAGATTTAATAGCTTTTGAATTTGCTAATATTAAATATGAAAATAAATGTTGTGACAATCATAAAAAACTTGTAATATTAAAAAAATATATTTAGAATGACCTGACGCAACATTCTAAAAGAAGTCTGGTGTTGTAATAAAATATACGGATTATCTTACATTACACATATTTGATGTTCTGAACACATAAAACATCGAGAGAGAGAGAGAGAGAGAGAGAGAGAGAGAGAGAGAGAGAGAGAGAATAACGATAGTTTTAATAATTTTGATAATATTAATTCAAATAGTTTTAATAGTAATAATCTTAATAATTTTAGTAATGTACAAATTACATTGAGAGAGAGAGAGAGAGAGAGAGAGAGAGAGAGAGAGAGAGAGAGAGAGATAATAATAATAATAACAATAATAACTTTAGTAACGTACATGCATCTTAGAGTAGGATTTAAGAGAGAGAGAGAGAGAGAGAGAGAGAGAGAGAGAGAGCGATGATGATGATAATAATAATAATAATAATAATAATATATATATATATATATATATATATAGAGAGAGAGAGAGAGAGAGAGAGAGAGAGAGAGATCCAAATTGTCTAAGACAACGGATGTCTATCTTCAGTCTTCCAACTGACATTGCACGACTAAAATCATGTCATAAAGTCCAGTGTCTCATTCGAACTAAGCGTAACTTTTGGTTAGAAAAATAGCTTCAATGATTATGTAAGTCTTTGAGAGCTTTTCTCTTATGTCACTCTTGTGGTCAGTCATCAAGGGCAGATGAGGTCCACTTCTGAATTGGCTCTCCGCTGTTATACTTCATTTCGTGATTTTTCTTAACAAGCTCTAAGAGTCAGTCTCTCTCTCTCTCTCTCTCTCTCTCTCTCTCTCTCGTGATTTTTCTTAACAAGCTCTAAGAGTCAGTTCTCTCTCTCTCACACTCTCTCTCTCTCACTCTCTCTCTCTCTGTGACTTTTCTTAAGTTCCAAGAGTCTCTCTCTCTCTCTCTCTCTCTCTCTCTCTCTCTCTCCCTCTCTCTGTTTTCTTAACAAGCTTTAATAATCTCTCTCTCTCTGACAGTTTTCTTAACAAACTCCAAGAGTCTCTCTCTCTCTCTCTCTCTCTCTCTCTCTCTCTCTGTTTTCTTAACAAGCTTTAATGGTCTCTCTCTCTCTCTGTGACTGTTTTCTTAAGAAGCTCCAACTCTCTCTCTCTCTCTCTCTCTCTCTCTCTCTCTCTCCCCTTAAGCTCTAAGTCTCTATTTCTAATTGTTTTCTTAACAAGCTCCAAGAGTCTCTCTCTCTCTCTCTCTCTCTCTCTCTCTGTTTTCTTAAGTTTTAAGTCTCTCTATCTCTGACTGTTTCCTTAACAAACTCCAAGAGTCTCTCTCTCTCTCTCTCTCTCTCTCTCTCTCTCTCTTTAACTGTTTTCTTAAAAAGCTCCAAGAATCTCTCTCTCTCTCTCTCTCTCTCTCTCTCTCTCTCCTAGTCTTGTTAAATGTCTGGATAACCTTAACCTGTAATTTAGCATTAAAAGATCATCGCCTCTTTGAAACTGATCTATTCTCACCTCGCCCTGACCCGCCAAAGTGAGTTGCCCTTTTCAGACGTAACTTTCTGGGTTCCATGCAATGCAGGTTTCATTACCATCTCGTTACAATTATTCCTTTTAAAAACCGATTGATCCCGTTTTAGTTTATGATGTAAGGGGAATTAGTTTCTGATACTTCCATGTATGTATATTTTTTCTAACCTCAGCCCAACATTTGTTTTTCTTGGATGGGTGACCATTTTTGAAAGCTAGGCCTAATTGCCACTTAGCTTCTGTGGCCAAATTTTAATCGTATTAAACCACTGGAATCTACAGAATCTAGTATTCTGCCTTGATTGATAATGGGTCCTATTGTGGCATTCAATTACGAAGATCAAGCGAGCCTCTTTTTCAATTTGCCCAAGATCCAAAATGTGATTTAGTTATCCTCGAACTGTTCTTTTATATTCCAGCAGTTCTTATACTATTTTTCATCATTTAGGGAATTAGATATCTAAAATTTTTAGATATATTCTTATTTAAATGACTAATTCTGTTGAAAAGGCGTATTTTCAGAAGATACTTTTTCTTACTTCATTTGCGGAAAGCAATTGACCAATTTTGCTTAATATAGAAACTTTACGTTTACCTGCTTCGTCCTAATCGAAAATATAAGGTTTTTTTTTCTCCGTCTTGCTTTTATACTTTATACTTTCAAGATTTTAAAGTATAACTACCGTACATCTAGTTAACAGACGGATTTCTGTGCTGTAAAGTTAGACTGCACCCCTTTTAATTTCGCTATGCAAATAAGGATTTATATGGACTTTTCGATATTTTATCCACTAACTAGAGGGGCACTCAGTAGACCTTACTTTTCAACCATATGCTCGACCTTAACCTTGACCTTTAACCTTAACATTTATTGATTGGCGTGGATTTTCATACACTTAAATATGAACCAAGTTTGAAGTCCCTGTGACAACGATGTTCAAACTTATGGCTGACTACGTGAATTGGAAATGTTGCTTGACCGTGACCTTGACCTTTGACCTCAAGTACCCAGACTTTAATAATTTCCAGCTTATTACATAACAGTTAATCCCTGCATGTTTAATTACTCTACAATTTTAATTGTGGTCAGCTAGCTGCTCACAAATAAACAAATAAACACACACACAAAACAGGGGCGGAAACATAACCTCCTTCCAACTTCGTTGGCGGAGGTAATAACAACTAGAATTGACATCTAACTTAGAAGCTGAGGACAATCGTCCAATACCGTTACTGAATTATTATTATTATTATTATTATCATTATTATCATTAATGATAACCTCAACAATGACGACTCTCGAAACCGAGAAACTGTGGAAGTCACACGATCCACAGTTCCACTGTTCCGCTACTCTTGATTTCATTCCCCTGCGGTTATTCGATGTTACTGTTGACGCCAGATGGAAGGATTTCAAAGGACGTCGAAGGGGGAAAGACGAGAGTTCCTGTCTCTCTAAGTTGGCATTTGCACATCGACGGTAATCCATCTTAACATATCAAGGGAAAGATGCAGTCGTGCGTGGGACACACACACACTCTCTCTCTCTCTCTCTCTCTCTCTCTTTCTCTCTCTCTCTCTCTCTAGCTTCGGACGAATGGGATCTCGGGAAGAGAAGTCTTAGCAGATGTCTCTCTCTCTCTCTCTCTCTCTCTCTCTCTCTATGGGCGTGAACAATTAATATAAAATATTTTAGGATAGTTCATTCAGAATTAATATTTGGTTGTCTCTCTCTCTCTCTCTCTCTCTCTCTCTCTCGATGGGCGTAAATAATTAATATAAAATATTCTAAGATATTTCATTTATAAAATTAATACCAGGATTATTAATTGGTTGTTTCTACGCCATCTCTCTCTCTCTCTCTCTCTCTCTCTCTCTCTCTCTCTCTCTTGATGGGCGTGAATAATTAATATAAAATATTTCAAGATATTTCATTCATGAAATCAATACCAGGATTAATATTTGTTTCTGCGCCATCTCTCTCTCTCTCTCTCTCTCTCTCTCTCTCTCAATGGGCGTGAGGCGTGGTTCGGCAAGATCCATGATTTATGAGGACCGAATTGTTGGTGTTGTTGGTGTTGTGATATTGTTGTTATTTTTGTTATAGTTGTTGACCTTTGATGTGACATTTGGACGAGGGTTGCTCGTCTTAAATTTCTTGGTTTTTGCGTATCAAGTAATAAAAAAGGGTAAAGGAAGTACATGATGCTGTTAAAAGTTAGTAATAGTAACGTTGTACGGTAAATCTTTGAAAAAGTAAAAAAATTTGAAAATGGGCAGTACCACAGAAAACGCATAATAATAATAGTAATAATAATAATAATAATAATAATAATAATAATAATAATAATAATAATAATAATTTTCAAAGACTCGTCAGTGCCGCAGGAATGGAGTAATAATAATAATAATAATAATAATAATAATAATAATAATAATAATAATAATAATAATAATAATAATAATAATAATAATAATAATAATAATGAAGGGTTAAAGCTAGTGCTATGGAATAGGGTTCTCAGTAAAAAAATAAAAGCCTTAATGTTAATGATAATAGCACATGTAAGGCGAAGGTTTAGACATACGTATTAATGTTCATATTTTCTGCCCCATAACTGCAGTACTAGTGTACGCGACCCGTCATAAACAATTTCAGAAAAGATAAGCAAGTGAATTTTAATTTAAGGGAATACTGCCACCATTGTGAATTTCTTTCTCGTATCTCATGTTTATATATATATATATATATATACTGTATATATATATGTATATATATTCATATATATGTATATATGTATATATATATATATATATATACTGTATATATATATGTATATATATACATATACATATATATATGTATATATATATGTATATATATATATATATATATATACAGTATATATATATATATATATATGTATATATATATATATATATATACAGTATATATATATATATATATATATGTATATATATAATATATACATATATACATATATACATATATATATGTATATATATATGTATATATATATATAAATATATATATATATATATATATATATATTAGAATGATATATTCCATTTC
>NC_090732.1:169269461-169276961 GCF_036898095.1 Palaemon carinicauda | reverse complement strand
GCACCGCTGTGAGTCGGTGCAAATCTGCCTCGCTAAAAGAAATGGACTATAGAAACTATTGAGCTTGAGCAGAGCTCGAACTCCCATGCCAGCAGATTGCCAGGTATAAGGAGATAAGATGATAATATCGTATACCAAGGCTTGTTTTCTAAGTCTTGAGTAGTGCTATAGCCTCTGTACCATGGTCTTCCACTGTCTTGAGTTAGAGTTCTCTTGCTTGAGGGCACATTCGGCACACTATTCTATATTATTTATCTTACTCTTATTTTATTAAAGTTTTTATAATTTATATAGGAGATATTGTTCTTAAAATATTTCATTTTTCCTTGTTTCCTTTCCTCACTGGGCTATTTTCCCTGCTGGAGCCCTTAGGATTATATAATCCTGATTTTCCAGCTAGGGTTATAGCTTACCAAGTAGTAGTAGTAGTAGTAGTAGTAGTTAGTAGTAGTAATAATAATAATAATAATAATAATAATAATAATAATAATAATAATAATAATAATAATAATACCGTGGTAACTGTAAAATATCCAAATAGCCATAACAAAATGGTTATGTCAAGTTCTTATTTAGAATTGAGGAAAATAATTCAATACATCTTAATCAGAATAACTGAGTTTATATTTGAATGTGAGTTTGTCACTAACTCTACACTTGAGTTTCTTATATCTCTGTATATGAAGCCAAAATTAACAAATTGATATTAAGTTCATTGTACATAAGGAATAACTCAAGTGCAGAGGGAATTGTACAAACACACACACAAACACACACACACACACACCACACATATATATATATATATATATATATATATATATTTTATATATATATATATATATATATATATATATATATATACTGTATATATCTATATATGTGGGCTTGTTTATGAATAATAACAAAACAGTTATGCATTATTTACGTATGTACATACACAGGAATGCAAATACTTTCTCAATACACAAGCGCATTTTCGACATAAAATTGAAGGCTGACTCTAATATTCTTTCCAATCGTTCCCGAAATCCTTTCAGACTATTTGCGTGACGTTAATCAATATAGTATATATATATATATATATATACATATATATATATATATATATTTCTATATATATATACATATATATATATATCTATATATATATATTATATATATTATATATATATAAAAATAATAGGATCAAACGACCAACTGGATGTTTGGGGGGTAACCACGTTTCTTTGGTTATTATCATTCATATTTAGAAGATATAGTTGCTTCTGTCATTTTCAATCTCCCTTATATAAAGAGCAAGTGTATGGCTTAAATATATACATATATAAAATATATATATAATATATATATATATATAAATTATGTATATATACTGTATATATAGATGTATATATACTGTATACATATATATATATATATATATATGTGTGTGTATGTATGTAATATATATATATAATATATATATGTATAATATATATACAGTATATACACAAAATATATATATACTATATATATATATAAATTATGTATATATACATATATATATACAGTATATATATATATATATATATATATACACACACAAATAGATTTTCTTTTCGTTCACGCTGAGTGACATTGCCAGACGTATAACTACTCGGTCTCTCTATGCCCCTCGGGTAGGGGTGAGAGGGGAGTGGTCATAACCTGGTGAGAAGGGGCGCCACGAGAGGTACACTAGGAAGACACAACTGCCGTATTGTAGTAAAGGGGGAGGGGAGGGAAGGGTTGAACCTGTGTGTGTGTGTGTGGCAGTACATATCTATCTAAATATTTAGTCGTTATGAGATTTGCTTATAAAACAACAACAACAGTAACAATAAACTGCAACTGTTTTCTTTAAGTCTGAGGTTTAGCAAATTTTCATCACCACGCTGGCGCAGTGCTGATCGGTGATGGTGGGAGACTTTTGTCTGATCGCTCACAGCAATCCAACCTAGTATGAGTGACCCTGACTAGTACAGCTTTGCTGATCATGGCGATACACGAACCCTTTCACCACGTTACGGTATTCCCACTTTAAACATTAAATAAGTTATCATTTTTGTACGCTTCGTTAGACAGATATATAAGCTAAAATCAGAGGTTATAAATTATTTACTTCACAATAAGGTCAGCGTGAGTTTTACTCTCTAGTAAGCTGTGCACGAACAGAATAATTGGGAATTTCGTCTGCCATGGCCAAATCGAAATATTATTATTATTATTATTATTATTATTATTATTATTATTATTATTATTATTATTATTATTATTATTATTATTATTATTATTATTATTTCTTCTTCTTCTTCTTCTTCTTCTTCTTCTTCTTCTTCTTCTTTCTTCTTCTTCTTCTTCTTCTTCTTCTTCTTCTTATTATTATTATTATTATTATTAGTTAAGCAACAACCCCATTTGGAAAGGCAAGATGCTATAAGCCCCAAGGGCTCCAACAGAGGCAAAATAGCCCAGTGAGGAAAGGAAATAAGGAAATAAATGATCGATATAAAAAGTAATGAACAATTAAAATAAAGTATCTTAAGAACATTAAAAACATTAAGAAAAGGGATTAGTAAATGTTTGTTGAACCTTTTATTTCATTGCGTGGAAATTACGAAATTTCTTGAACATATTTCTTCGAAATGTCTTTTTGTACAATTACTTGGATCTAAACATATCTTAAAGCAATCTTTTATGATGTGTAAAATAAAGATTTTTCAACTATCTGATGCCTTACACTCATAAATATTCTTTTTGATTGACAGGGAAAATTACATACCAGTAAGTGAACCCTTGTAACAATATCAAGCAATATATTACATGGGGAAATAAAAGCGTATAGTTGAATATATGTATGTATATATATTATGTCTATATATATATATATATATATATATCATATATATATTTTTTGTTTTTTTTTTTCCAGTGCATAATTCATTTAGGATGGAAATAACCAGAATAGATTGGTGTTGTTATGAAGTTATCATGAGGCCTGTTCGTCAAAATAATATTAAGTAAAATGATGTAAAGGAACAGTTTCCATTACAACATAATCTAGTTGAAAATCCATGCATAGTTATCGCCTTCGTTTATAGTCAAAATACCGTAAAAGTATAATTTGTCGCCAAACATGGAATTAAAGTTCCGTAGATTTATTATCTGAACCCAGAGTACAGAAGTTTCCTCTCTCTCTCTCTCTCTCTCTCTCTCTCTCTCTCTGAGTGTTACTTGTAAGAATAATGTATAGAATCTTAGTAATAAATAAATAACAATGAAATGCAGCAGAAGCCTCAATGAATGTATTTCCCCTGTAGATTTCAGATGAATTTCTTTCCTTAAGATATTCTCTGTAATAGTTTATACGTAATCCATATTTAATGATATTTTGTTTGTAATGCATATATATGAATATATGTATATATATATATATATATATATATAATAAATGAACAAATGAATACACAGAACACACACACACACACACACACACATATATATATATATATATATATACATATATATATTTATATACATATAACTTGTGTAATATACTCACACTTAAGACATTTATAATTCCCTGGACCTAAGTCAAGAACCTAAAGAGACCACAAAAACGTTACAAATTACGAATTTTCCAACAATCAGTGCAGACGAAAGCGTACCGATTGAGAAGGTCATACGCACATTGGAAAACGAAGCGAAAGTGTACATTGATATCACCGGCAATTGCGCCGTGTAAATCCAATTTACAAATACAATCCGATAAACTCGATACGGGAGTTTTCTACGTAAGAGAACGAAGGTGAAATATTAGGTCTTGCGAACGAGAGTGAAATGGCTCTCACTGTTAAAATCATTCGGAGGTCACGATATGTTTTTAAATCGATACGCCTCATTGCATCAGTTTAATTAAGAATGTTTGTTGATTTCTTCTTCTTTCCCACCGTTATCCCTACATTTAGGGTTGTGGTGGCCTCATGATAAAGTCCCTGCTTGACGCACTGCCAGATTTGGGTTCAAGACGCGCTTGAGTTCAATAGTTTCTTTAGTGTCTGTAACCTCACCATCCTTATGAGCAAAAGATAGAGGAGCCTAAAAGAGAAGTAATGAACTAAAATACAATATTTTAAGAACAGTAACAACATTAAAATGAATTTTTAATATATAAACTATAAAAACTTTAAAATACAAGAAGACGAGGAATAAGATAGAATATTGTGCCTGAGTGTACCCACATGCATGGGAACTCTAATCCAAGACAGTGGAAGACCATGGTACAGAGGATATGGCACTACCCAAGACTAGAGAACAATGGTTTGATTTTGGAGTGTCCTCCTACAGGAGCTGCTTATCATAGCTAAAGAATCTCTTCTCCCTTTACCAGGAGGAAAGTAGCTACTGAACAATTACAGTACAGAAGTTGACCCCTTGATTGAAGGAGAATTGCAGTCGTTGTTTTATTCCCATTCGAGGAAACTAGCGATTAGTTCACATGTAGAATATGTGGTTTCACTGTTCTGTTATAACATTTTTTGTTTGCCAATAGATGGCGTCATTGCTGCATCAGCCTATTGGACAGGAGCCTTGGCCACACCCCTGTCAATCAAACCCGTCTCATTATTTCCGTCTTCATTCAGGTATTGAGAAGATTACTGTCTTGATCATCAATTAGTGCAGTGTTACAGATTGTAATGCTTCTTGTAATTGGCGTAATGATGTCCTTGACTTAATGTTTGGTGAAGAGACCAGTAAAAAGAAAACCAATGCACAATGCAGATATTACGCCCGGGTATAAAAAAAAAAAAAAATTAGCAGGAATGATACTTGTACGTATAAGACACGAATACACACAGACACGCATGCACATACATACATACACACATATATACATATATATATATATATATATATATACTTAGATATGTGAGTATATATATACACACACACATATATATATATATATACATATATATATATATATATATATACATTTAGATATGTGAGTATATATATACATATACATATATATATATATATATATATATACATTTAGATATGTGAGTATATATATATACATATACATATATATATATATATATATATATGAAACAACAACAAATGCAGCCATTTCTAATCCACTGCAGGACAAAGGTCCAAGACATGACAATTCATGTCTGGGGTTTGGTCAGATTTCATCACCACCCTGGCCTGTGCAGATTAGTGATGGTTGGAGATTTTCCTCTGATGGCTCGCAGCAAACCAACCTACTATGGGGGACCCTGACAAGTAGAGCTATGTTGATCATGGCGATGTGCAAACCCTTTCACTGCGTTAAGGTATCCCCACTCAGAAAGGTTATATATATATATATATATATATATATATATACATATATATATATATATATATATACATATATGTGTGTGTGTGTGTGTGTGTGTGTTGTGTGTGTATGGGTATAATAACCTTAAATTATTTGCTGATTATGTAGCCTTCTTCTATGCTATCAAGCTACATTTTCTTTTAGAGTACATATTAATCTTTTGACTATTTATTAATTCCTACTAATTAATTTGTCATTGAAAAACTGGTAAATTAGGAAACAAAATAAAGATATCCCACTTCACATTATCTTCCTTCATTAATATCGCTATTATGAGCATTTAAATCTATTATTGTTTTCATAAAATTGCTTTAAGAGTTGCGAGTGAAATCGACACTTTTATAAAATTACTTTTTTGTTCTATCGATGTTTTAGTTAATAGTTCGACTGAAAAAAATAAAAAAAACATGCATTTCGAGGCTTAAGAATGTAGACTATTTTTAGATGATGGGAACATTTGTGAAAAGTAAGAGTTTATTACTATCTGTCACCAAAGTTTATTTGTGATTACTGGGAACGAAATAATCAGTGAAGGTCAAGTGGTTAAAAGTGGGAGATAAAAATTGTGATGGCAGGCACTGCCATAAGGAGTCTTATTTTGGCAAATTATATATATATATATATATATATATATATATATATTATTATTATTATTATTATTATTACTTGCTAAGCTACAACCTTATTTGGAAAAGCAGAATGCTATAAGCCCAGGGGCCCCAACAGGGAAAATAGCCCAGTGAGGAAATGAAACAAGGAAAAATAAGATATTATAAGAAAAGTAATAACATTAAAATAAATATTTCCCATATAAACTATAAAAACTTTAACAAACAAGAAGAAAAATCAGATAAAATAGTGTGTCTGAGTGTACCCTCAAGCAAGAGAACTCTAACCCAAGACAGTGGAAGACCATGGTACAGAGGATATGGCACTACCAAAGACTAGAGAACAGTGGTTTGATTTTGGAGTATCCTTCTCCTAGAAGAGCTGCTTACCATAGCTAAAGAGTCTCTTCTACCCTTACCAAGAGGAAAGTAGCCACTGAACAAATACAGCGCAGTAGTTAACCCCTTGAGCGAAGAATTGTATAATAATCTTAGTGTTGTCAGGTGTATGAGGACAGAGGAGAATCTGTAAAGAATAGGCCAGACTATTCGGTGTATGTGTAGCCAAAGAGAAAGAACCGTAACCAGAGAGAGGGATCCAATGAAGTACTGTCTAGCCAGTCAGAGGACCCCATAACACTCTGGCGGTAGTATTCCAAAGGCCGGCTGGTGCCCTTGCCAACCTACTACCTATGTATATACATATATATATATATATATATATATATACATACACACACATATATATATATATATATGTATATATGCATAAATATACATACATATATACATACTATATATACACATAAATACAATTATATATATATATATATATATATATATATATATAAATACATACATACATAATCACACATATATGTGTAGATAAGGTATATAAAATTTATGTATATATGTATGTATATATATATAAATTTTATATATATATATATATATATATATATATATAAATATACATACATACATAATCACACATATATGTGTAGATAAGGTATATAAAATTTATGTATATATGTATGTATATATATAAATTTTATATATATATATATATATATATATCTATATATATATATATATATATATATATATATATCTATATTTATTTATATCTGTATATATAATTATATATATTTTCATATATACTCAAACACATATATAAACATTATACACAGTGTACAGCCTTCTATATTATCACCAAGCATCTAGGAATGAGGTTGCGTGTCCCACGCCCTCTTTCTAAGTTCACTGTTGAGCAGTATGCACAGAGCAGTCAAGAGAACTAGAGTGCCTCACTTTTATGTCACGGCACACTGTGGGACCAATTGCATGTAACAAAGTAGGCGGTAGAGTCTTTTACTTATAGTTAGGATAGGTCCAGAGAAAATAAAACAGAAGTCACTGACATATTTTTACATTAAACACACACATACACACACACAAAGCTTTATTTACACACACACGCAC
>NC_090732.1:169261961-169264461 GCF_036898095.1 Palaemon carinicauda | reverse complement strand
AGGTATTTAGCCTAACTAATAATAATAATAATAATAATAATAATAATAATAATAATAATAATAACAACAACAACAATAACAATAATAAATCATATCAATAATAATAATAATAATAATAATAATAATAATAATAATAATAATAATAATAATACCCTCTTCGAAAAAGAAATACATGACATGAACCATATCAAGGATACAATCTGGTCCTTTCTGGGGGTCAAATTAGTCCTAAAATAGAGAAAGCTTCACAAATTGCATTCGCTACACCATTAATTGGCACTAAATTTTTTAACAGTCTCTCATGATCAGCCTTGAGTTCGAAAGAAATTTATTACAGAACCAATTAGTGGTATCAAGGTTTTCCCAATTACGACGTTTATGGGTTTAAACACCATTCATGAATGGGAGAGGCAAGGGACAGGAACATTGCCCTATCAAGCAGGATAATGCCCTATAGACTGACCATATATACATATGATCAGCGCCTAAGGCCCCTCTCCACCCAAGCTAGGACCAAGGAGGGCTTGACAATGGCTGCTGAATACTCAGCTGATAGGACTATAGGCTCCCCAAGACCTGCCATCCTTAGCTCACAAGGATGATGAGGTTGCAGCGACCAAAGAAACTAACGAGTTTGAGCGGGACTTGAACCCCAGTCTGGCAATCACAAGACAAGGACGCTATCACCAGGCCACAGTACTAATAGTAAAATATGAAATATACTAATTAATTGTCTTTAAAACGATACTTTTCTTGCTAATAGGGAGCTGGAACTCGTGATTAGCCTTGAGTTATAAAGAAATTTATTACAGAGCCAATTAGTAATTTCAAGGTTTTCCCAATTAAGACGTGAAGGTGATTCTACGAATCGTAAAATCTGAAACATACTAATCATTTGTCTTTAAAATTACACTTTCCTTGCTAACAAGGAGCTAAAATCATTAAAACTTCGCCTATAGAAATCCTTGACGAGCAAGTATGGTTTTACACGAAGATCACAAAACCACACGTGAGACTTTTTAAGTAATTCGAAATTTTTGGTCTGTTTAATGGTTCAACCAGATGGTCATTGTTTCAATTTTGTTGTTCTAATTACAGGTTTAATTTTGACCCAGTTTTTGTAAAAAAAAAAAAAAAAAAAAAAAAAAAAAAAAGACGAGTGTTTCTTATCATTAGTTATCACTTCACAAATTCACAGTTATGTTGCTGAAAGGACCACGTAGTTGGTAGCAAGAAATTGTAAAATTACAATATCAATTGACCCCTCTCTTGATAAAATTTCATTAATGCGATTGTGACAATATTTTGAATGCGAATATATATATATATATATATATATATATATATAAACATTTTCACAATAACGTTGAAAATTTTTTATCTATTAAGGGGACACTAAAATTTTAATTTCATGAGTTCTTGCTACCAACTTCGCAGTCATTCAGCAACGTATCTATTGATTCCTGAATTGATATTCAATGTATGTATGTATGTATGTATGTATGTATGTATGTATGTATGTATATATATATATATATATATATATATATCAATGTTAAGGGAATCACTAAAAATTAAATGGTAAAATAAAAACGATATTGAGAAGAATAGACATTTTAAATATTCCTTTTTTTAAACTAATGATAACGATGCTTAGTGAGAACAGAAAAGCTCTTTAGCAACATTAAAAAACGGTCCTATTATATTTCTAGTTATGATTATTAATTATTTACGACTTTATTCAATCAGTCTTAAGATGTAATGCATAATCAATCTTCATTATACAGGGTGTTATAAAAGTCTCTCCGCAGTGAGCTTTCGAGGACTACCACTCTCTTAGCGTTTTGAACACCCTGTACAATCAAATGTATTTGAAACAAGGCTTTAATGAGAAGCTAAATACTTCTGATAAAATATCCTTCATATGTTAAAGACTGTGAAAAGACAATTTTCTCATATAGTCAGCTTGTAAAAAACGTAATTTCTATGTTTAAGCAGCTGATTTAACTTTTTTCATCTCCACAGCTGTTACTTTCTACTTGTATGCATAATGACTCTTCGTGAATATTTTTGTTCTTATAGGCTGTTTTCAGTGTTTCCATAAATCCGAACTTGATTCATTCTTGTAGTAGAATAATCTCATTCAATTTTCTTTAGTAATTCTTCCATTTTTTTTTTTCTAAAGATGGTACTTTTCAGCATTCCAATGTCTACTTTGTTCAAGTCTTCTTCATAAGCCTTTTTCTTGTAACATAAGAACTGCAACATAAATTTAATTCACTGTGTTTAGGAAATGTTAGTGCTGTTCAGATGATACAATAGTTTGCCATAAAAGGCTTTTATTCGTAAAACAAACTTTTTAAGAGACTGTTTATCAATTGGTTGATATCTAAACGTAGTGAAAGGTTTCTATATCGTCATGATCAGCAAAGCTGAACTACTCACACCCATACTAGTTTGGTTTGCTGTGAGCAATCAGACGAAAATCTCCCACCATCAT
>NC_090732.1:169254461-169259461 GCF_036898095.1 Palaemon carinicauda | reverse complement strand
TGACAATAGATAAATATTTTTTTGTGGCTGATATTATTTTAGAATAATACTTTTTTGGGGGTTATTAACTTTTCCTTTCAGTTTTATTACAGATAAATTGATTTTGAGGGATAAGAATTCATTTTCCATTTATGATTGAAAATATATCCTTATCATTATCACTAAGAAATATTATCATTCAATATGACTGATTGATTTGATTTTGTTCGATAGAGAATGACACCAACGCTTCATTGTTCTAAATAACCGATATTTCAAAATCAAATTTTCAAAGTTACGATATGAATAGAGTAAAAAAAATTACTACTACTGCTCAAAATATTCACTAATACTGCTACTATTGCAATATTTTCAGAGTTCTGAAGATATTCTCGAAAATTCCTTTTCGTATAATTTTATCAGCCTGTTTTTTTTTTTTTTTTTTTTTTTTTTTTTTTTTTTTTTTTTTTTTTTTTTTTTTTTTTTTTTGGTAATCAAAAAGCATTTTTAAGACAACATGTTAAGTCATATGAGGAGAGATCCATAATAATCATTAATAGTAAGAATATTTCTATAACTAATCCGATAGCAGGTTGCATGGATTTTCCATTATTATTATTATTATTATTATTACTATTATTATTATTAGATAAGCTGCAACGCTAGTTGGAAAAGTAGGATGCTATAAGCCCAATGGCCCCAACAGGGAAAAATAACCCAGTGAGGAAAGGAAATAAAGAAATGAATAAACTACAAGAGAAGTAATGAACAATTAATATAAAGCATCTTAAAAGCAGTAAAAACATTACAATAGATCTTTCATACATAAACTATAAAGAGAGACTTACGTCAGCCTGTTCAACATAAAAACATTCGCTGCAAGTTCGAACTTTTGAAGTTTCACCGATTTAACTACCTGACTAGGAAGATCGTTCCACAATTTTGTCATATTTTCAGTTATAACGTAATAAAGCATAATATTTTTGGCTCGATTTTTTTTTTTATAGAACTCTTCTTATGAAGGATCATATGGCCTTAAGTTCTAAATCAAGCTGTCATAATAATTTCTAAATTTCTAAATTTTAAATTTCTATTCATATATGCTGACGACAGTGAGTTTATTTCAAGCGACTGTATCACACAACAATGGAAAGGGGATTTTGAAGATAACAATTAAGCATAGGCATGTGTAGCTTCAGCCAAGGTTTGCGGTGGCTCAGAGAGAGAGAGAGAGAGAGAGAGAGAGAGAGAGAGAGAGAGAGAGAGAGATTGGCCGTGTGGTGTGGGCGACAGGGTGGGTGGGAGCCGCTTCACTTCGTAGACTCAACTCACAAGTGTTTTGAACTCGGTGGTGAGAGGACGCTTGCACTGCGTCTGCGCATCGTCTAACAACTGAAACCCTTGGAACATACTTTGGCAACTTCTTTCCAGCTCGCGTATACTGAGTGATGTGCTAGATTCCGAAATACTTACTGGAAGTGATTACAAGTACTGTGCTGATTTAGTGCGAAACTATGATTTAAAAAGGAATTCCATTATTTTCACCTCTCTGTACTAATAGTGTTTTTGCGAGATGCTGGGTCCCGCTGGAATGCCTCGCGCTGCCCATACCGTGACCTGGTCGGATCGGGAGGTGAGCATCTTATCCCCACCTGTGCCACATATCCTCGTTGGCGTCGAAGGATCAGCCTTATCTCGCCTGGACAGATACTTCGATCCACAGCCTCCACCGCGTCCAGCCAAGCCAGTGGGGCTTCTTCCAAAGCCCAGCACCACCCTGACAAACAAATCCAGCCCGCCATCACAGCAAACTCAACCCTCAAGCGGTAGTACCCAGCCCCTGATCGATGGTGCTGCTTGTAAGACGTCAACATGGACGTACAAACAGGTGACTTCTGCGAGGAACTCTGGCATATCTGGTATCGAAAAAGGTGCCAGATTTCGCCCGGAGAGGCGGGAAAGAAGGCCCCTGCAGAAACTGCAGTGGCGGGAGAGTGCTTGGTCCAGGGGCTTTACCACCTCCAAGGATGATTATCTCGACCTAGACACTCGAAACACATCATCCTCTTCGGCTGATGGATCGCCAAGGCATGCTATCAAGCGCATTCTTTTGTTGACAGAGAACTACCAATATAGAGATGCAGCTTCATTTATCAATCGTCTGCCTGCTGCTACTTTTAAGGTCATCATTTCGGATCTGCCCATCGAGGTACTAGTCGATGCCATGCCCCATTCTCTGCCCATTGTCGAGGCCCTTTATTGCAAGGTAGGGGAAACTGCACCTGTGGTAATTGGATGTACAAGCATCCTTCGTCCAGAGGCTGTCGTCTGGCAAATGGTGAGATTCTTCGCCCAACAAGAGGAATGCTTGACAGGGGACATTCGCTGGGAATTCTGCGGCCCTTTCGTCACGTCCTGCAAGAAAGTCCTGCGCATTATATCACGATCTGAGCCTAAAATTCGCAAGATCCTTCAGCAAAGGAGGAAGCAGCTGGATAAGGCCATCGAAGGAATGGGGCACCACGGTCTGGTGGGTACCTCTGACGAGTCCCTTCAGAGTCTGCACGACGCCCTAAAGTTAGAATTCGAGAAGGTAGTCAAGTCCTACACGCACGCCCTGGAAAAACTAGAGGAGCTGAGTCTCAGCAACAAGGCCTCCCTGCAGAGGAGTATCAGCCACGGCCCTGCCCCCGTCCAAGCTTCTCATCAACGCCAACTGTCAATCACTCAAGAAGAAGTTCAACAAAGACTCATCAAGAATAAGACTCTCTTGAATGTTGTCGAGCCGACTCTTGGCAATCATTCCCTCGATGTCCTTCTCGGTATTTTGCAGCGAAGGATTGAGTACGACAAGGAGTCCCTCTTCCAATTCACGCAGTTGAGAAAGGAAGCTAAAGAGGTTGATGGAAATGCTGTCATTGCTCCAATCCTCATGAGATATAAGCACGGATGTGAACAGGTACGTCCATTTGTATTTTCAGGTGTTTTGAGATTTGTTGAGTTTTAAATCTTTTCAACCAAATTGGTATTTGGGAAGTGTGCAGTGCTTAACTAATTATTTTTAATATGCTGATCATTCTCTAGACATTCCGTGTTTAAATTAACCTCGAGGGACAAAAATTATATCATTATCATTATCATAATTTCATTATTATTACCATAATTTCATTATTACTATCATTACAATCATTATTATCAGAATCAGTGATAGGAACCTATATTTAAATTTTCTTGTTTTTCGTGAATGAGCAGAAAGTATAGTATTATCATGATAAAAATTTCATTATTACTATCATTATCATTGTTATTATCGCCGATAGGAAACTATATGCAAATTTCTCTTGTTCTTCGTGAATGAGCAAAAAATATATTATTATCATTACTGTCATTATTATCATCATCATTATTATAAACACTGATAGTAAGCTATATCCAGATTTCCCTTGTTCTTCGTGAATGACCAAAAAGGATAGTATTATCATTATAATTTCATCATTACTATTATTATTACCATCCTTATTATTACAGTAACTGATAATAAGCTATTATTCACATTTCCCCTTGTTTGTGAATGAACAAAAAGTATATTATTATCATTATAATTTTATCATTACTATTATTATTACCATCATCATTATTATGATCACTAATAGTAATTTTATTATAATTAAAATACTTTCATTCCCATCATCCTTCTTATAATCACTGATAGTAAGCTATATCCACATTTCCCTTGTTCTTCGTGAATGACCAAAAAGGATATTATTATCATTATAATTTCATCATTACTACTTTTATTACCATCATCCTTATTACAATCACTGATAGTAAGCTATATTCAAATTTGCCTCATACTTCGTGAATGAGCAAAACGGATATTGTCATTATAATTCAATCATTACTATCATCATCATTATTACAATCACTGATAGTAAACCATATTCACATTTCCCTCATTCTTCGTGAATAATCTTATCACATAAAAAAATTACCGAAGCTCCAAATTCAATCACGAAATTCATGCAGAAATGTTAAGCCAGAAAGAAAACACGAAAGAAAATGATTTATTAAGCTTCAAAATTCTTTCTGACATCGGCCCACGAAATTCTCCTTAGGGGAAAGTGGTCGAAGAAAAGATGCTTTCTTTATGGAATTCCAGGAAACAGCTAATCAACATCACTCAAGTGAAAGAAAGGTTTCTTATTACAGACTGACAGATGCACGGATGCTGTAACTGATACATACAGGGACGTGCAGATATTGATGAGAGATTAAACACGGTTGAGTTACAATTTCTTCTTGGGCTTATTTGTGCTTTTCCATGTGAAAATTTAATCCTTTCTATGATATTAGATTTGCACACAAAAAGTAGAAATAAAAAAAGGTAAAAATTGCAAGAGATTAAACACGGTTGAGTTACAATTTCTTCTTGGGCTGATTTATGCTCTTCCATGTTTAAATTTAATCCTTTATATGATATTCGACTTGCAAAAAAAAAACAAAAAAATAGAAAAAAATTCTAAGATTTAACAAGTAATCTATAAAGAGTGTATTAATGTTAAGGGAACGTTACAACTCTTCCATCTCAAGCAAGAAACCACATTACTATTAATTATCCTCAGCAACATTCTCTTTATTGCATATGCATAATTATCTTCACACAGATAGACAGGCACACACCCATATATATATATATATATATATATATATATATATATATATATATATATATATACATATGTATATATATATATATATATATATATGTGTGTGTGTGTGTATATATATATATATATATGTGTGTGTGTGTGTGTGTGTGTTGCGAGTACAATCGGCCACAAACTCGCAATTTCACTTATAAATTAGGGATTAAATAATTGACACCTTTTTTTTATCTTGTCCCTAAGTTAACTTTTTGTTTCTGGGTTTAACAAAAATTTTATTGCGTTCTGACCTCTGTGAGAAATACCACATGAATTTTCGTAGAATGACGAAGCTTGGAAACCTAAAATATCTCGCAT
>NC_090732.1:169236961-169249461 GCF_036898095.1 Palaemon carinicauda | reverse complement strand
TTCGTCTTTGTGTGATGGCTAGTTTGCACAATACGTCTTTTGGTTTAGGTGTATCATTGGCCTGGGTTTGTGCAAGAAGGTTTGTCATATTGTACAATGATGACCTGGAAAGATTTCATTGATTTTTTATTGCTTTTAACTCTGTCTTCGTTTGCCTTCATTTTCCTAGGGAACCCTTCTTCGATTATTTTGATTTTACATTTATTGTTATTATTATTATTATTATTATTATTATTATTATTATCATTATTAGCTAGTAGCTTCATTTCTCCATGGAACACTTCTTCGTTTACTTTTATTTTATTATTATTATCATCATTAGCTAAGCTACAACCTTAGTTAGAAACACTGGATATTATAAACCTTTCAGGGAAAAATAGCACAGTTAGGAAAGCAAATTACAAGAGAATTAATAAACAATTAAAATAAAACATTTCAAGAAAAGTAACAAAATTTTAGCTAATGATACGTCATCAGTAAAACAGGTTCTGCCTGAGATATACTAGAAATCAGATAATGCTACCTTATTGTTGCAAGAAATGCAAGTCACATTTAGAATTTAGGCTTTGAATTCATATAAATATTTGCATCATGTTTTAATTAAACCATTCTTATGGAACCTATCCAAAAAGTTTTATTATTTTAGTTTATGTTCATATAGTATACTGAATTTTTAAATAATCTTGCATACGAAATATAGATCTTTACTTTATGTTCTAAATATCCATTTTCTTTCACGATAAAAGCAATGCTATCCCTATCACAAAAAGAATAATAACATTATCCCTTTATTTTCCTTTTCCTCAGCCTTCCACAACTCTCTCTCTCTCTCTCTCTCTCTCTCTCTCTCTCTCTCTCTGTTCCAGAAGAATAATTAAACTATCTCTATTTCCCTCTCTCTCAGCTTACCACAAAACTAACACCCCACCTCTCTCTCTCTCTCTCTCTCTCTCTCTCTCTCTCTCTCTCTTCCAGAAGAATAATTACATTATCTTTTCATTTCCCTATCTCTCAGCTTACCTCAAAACTAACTCTCTCTCTCTCTCTCTCTCTCTCTCTCTCTCTCTCAGTGACTGTGAGTAAACATGAAGAACTTTTGTGGCTCGATTGCAGACTCTGCGATAATTTAGATAAGTAAGGCAATTATCACAGTTAGGTGAAGCAAGAGCATAGCGTAATTGGTTGCTCTCCGAGCTTCCAGGAGTATCATTCCAGCCTCGGCACGGCCTTTTTGGAAAGGTAATTGAGTATTATAATTAAGGTAACTGCTGTAAATGGGCCCCGTTAATATGCCATTACCTTCCTTTTGTAAGACCAGTGGAGTACAATTCTGAATATTAGGATCTGCTAAATGTTTTCAAGGAGGAATATTGTAATTTTACCTTCCTTCAGAAGACCAGTGGGATAAAATTCAGAATAATAGGATCTGTAAAATGTTTTATAGGAGAAATATTGTAATTTCAACCTCCTTCAGAAGACCAGTGGAGTAATATTCTGAATATTAGGATCTTCAAAATGTTTTCTAGGATAAATATTGTAATTTTACCTTCATTTAGAAGACCAGTGGGGTACAATTCAGAACATTAAGATCCTCAAAATATTGTAATTCTTTATATAAAATGGCTGTATTATTATTGACACCAGTGGGGGTAGCCTACAGTTCAGAACATTAAGTTCTTCAAAATATTGTAATTCTTGATAAGAAATGGCTATATTGATATCATGAGTTTAAATGTACCAGAAGAGTAGCACAGAAACTTGAAAAACTGGAATGCATTTCACATTTCCTTGAGGTAGGTACGATAGAGTAATCAAACCAAGCGTATAAAAGTCGTTGTATATAATGCTTTAATATTAGAGAAACTTGAACTTGCAGGTCTGAATCTCTCTATAACTCTCTCACAGTGAGACTGGCGCAGGGGAAAAAGTCGTAGTTCAAGGATGCAAAGATTAAATGAATCGGTGTACTTGCAGGGAAACTTATTATTAAGCGCAAATATAAGACGACTTTCTCTCGATATGAAAGCCGGAGCGCCTCCATTCGATGTCTTTGGATACATTACAGCTCGCTGTATCCAATATCTATTTAGACTTTTGGGTTTAAAGGTTTAAAGGCTGCTCATGAATGGCAGAGGCAAGGGACAGTGACATTGACCTATCAAGTAGGACAATGCCCTAGAGACAAAATATATACATATGATCAGCGTCCAAGGCCTCTCTCCACGCAAACTATGACCAAGGAGGAGCAGGCAATGGCTGCTGATGGCTCAGCAGATTGACCCATAGGCTCCCTCAAACCCCCATCCTTAGCTCACAAGGATGGTGAGGTTGCAGCAGCCAAAGGAACTATCGAGCTTAAGCGGGACTCGAACCCCAGTCTGGCGATCACCAGTCAGGGACGTTACCACATAGGCCACTACAACCTACTTCAAAGGGGGCCTATTGGAGACGTTTCTGTCTGGCGATCGCCGGACTAGGGTTCGAGCCCCGCTCAAACTCGATAGTTTCTTGTAGTGTCGGCAACCTCACTATCCTCGTGAGCTAAGGATGGGGGTTTGAGTCATCAGCAGCCATTAACTGGCCCTCCTCGGTCCTAGCTTGGGTGGAGAGGGGTCTTGGGCGCTGATGTTTCATTACATTTGGAGGGATAATATCCAACAATTGACATAATTTTTACCCATCTGACCGAGGTGCATGATGTTTACTTTTCCATGAGTGCGTTTATATTGATATTTTCAATCGGTATTATTATTATTATCATTATCATTATTATCATGTGTTTATATTAATATTTTCAATTGGTGTTGCTATTTTTATTACTATTATTATTATTGTTATTATTATTATCATTATTATTTTATATTTATTATTATTATCATTAGCTAAGCTAAAACCCTAGTTGGAATAGCAGAATGCTATAAGTCCATAGCAGGATGCTATAAGTCCAAGGGCTTCAACAGGGAAAAATAGCCCAGCGAGGAAAGGAAATAAATAAACTACAAGAGGAGTAATGAGCAATTAGAATAAAACACTTTAAGAACAGAAATGACATTAAAATAGATCTTTCATATATAAACTATAAAACAAGACTTATGTCGGCCTGTTCAACATAAAAAAACAATCGCTGGAAGTTTGAACTTTAGAAGTTCCAAAAAGAAAAGAGTCGAGACGGGCCACGAAAGATGTAGGTAGCCAGTAAGATGAACATGAGAACAGGCAATACACAAGCAGGGTTGCCATTTCAGCGCCTTTGGCACTAGATATGACGCGTTTCTGGAGAATATAGCGCGTTTTTCCCTATCTAGCCTGGTTGCTTTATTGGCTATTTGATACTTTTTAGAAAAATCCAGTGCGGAATATAGTGCTTTTCCAGCTGATAACATAAATTGGTTTCCTTTCACAGTTTATTTCCCAACTTGACTAAATCGAAACTATTTCCATTTTGTCATTGCAATATCCTAAGCACGGTCTAGGTAAAGCAGCTCAACCGTGATCCTAAGTGAGGATTTAGCGCTTTTCTGGCGCATTTTTTGAAACTCTTGTCGCGCGTATATGGCAACCCTGTACACATGTAGGCTAGAACTAACAAGGTAAAAACTCGAACCAATCTCGTAGTGACCTCAGGGCCGCAAGCTATTTGCGCCGGGGTCCCAACAACACCTGAGGTCGTCTTCACCGTTAATTGGGAATTTTTCTGGATGCTTTGCGAATAGGGTTTACTAAGTGTTGAACTATAAAATGTATTGTTTTGATCTGCATTATTTAAAATGCCGAGAGATATTTCATTCAGTAGAATGAAGTAAAAATTTCAACCTGTGGTAAAATAAATAAAAAATTGAAAAAATGGCAAAACCTGTTAGATGAGATCTTTTGATTACGTAATATCCTATTCTTGTTCACTATCATTCTTGGTCAACTCACTTGAATTAAGGATGTATGTATGTATATATATATATATATATATATATAGATAGATAGATAGATAATTATATGTAGAGATAAATAAATAAACATTGCATATATATGTATATATATATATCTATATATATGTATATATACAGATACACACACACACACACACATATATATATATATATATATATATGTGTGTGTGTATATACATATATATTATGCATAAATTTATATCAAATCAACTTTAAGCAAGGAAAAAAAATAATAAGACCACTGACTAGATACATACAGAATCCTAAACTAACGCAAGAACGAGGGAATTGGAAAAAAAAACAAATTCCGAGCAGCTTGATAGAAAGGTCACGTACAAAGTTCATTAGTGTAAGTCCCTGCGCATTGAAGAGGAATTTTATGACTCTAGGTCACGTTTGTTTTGAAGTTACGAAAGTATGATTGATGAAATATGATAAATTAAGGGATTTTTTTTTTTTTTTTAAATCTTGGGTTACCTCTTATATGAAGTCATCACACTATGTGATGATAGATACAACTCTTATTATTATTATTATTATTATTATTATTATTATTATTATTATTATTATTATTATTATTAAGCTACAACTAGTTGGAAAAGCAGGATGCTATAAGCCCATGGGCTCCAATAGGGAAAATAGCCAAGCGAGGAAAGGAAACAAGGAAAAATAAAATATTTTAAGAACAGTAACAACATTAAAATAAATATTTCATAAATAAACTATAAAAAATTTAACAAAACAAGAGGAAGAGAAATAAGATAGAATAGTGTGCCCGAGTGCACCCTCAAGCAAGAGAACTATAACCCAAGAGATTGGAAGACCATGGTACAGAGGCTATGGCACTACCCAAGACTTAATCAAATTTTATATGATGGAGAGATTTTTTTTTAAATGTCATCTAGCTGATGTAATTCCAGTTGTTATTTCTGTGAGACCATTAATAACAATAATTCCTATGAGATATAATCAGAAAATATTTAAATATAGACCGCTATTTACATCGTAGCACAAACGTCTATACTTTAGCTTTAAAATTTCCAAATTTTTATCTTTGAAAATAACCCATTTCATGTCTACATAAATGTAAATAAATTAAAACCTTCATTATTATTTGTGATGAACATCGTATTTTAGTACATAAGTTCATACATTTTACAATTAGTTTTTTAATTCCCTATTCAGTAATACTTGATAATTTTATGTATATTCAATACCAAATTCTCATTGCATTAAATAAATTCAAAATTACTGTAACTGAACCTTCAATGAAAAGCAAGGAAGCTGGATTTTTTTTTTATGAAAGATTCATCAATTAGACCATTAATTCCCTATTCAATAATACCCTATAATTTTATATATATATTCAATACCAAAGTTTCCTTTCATTGAATAAATTCCAAATTGCTGCAACTTAGCTTCAATGAAAAGCGAGGAAACTGGATTTTTTTTTTTATGAAAGATTCATCAATTAGACCATTAATTCCCTATAATTTTATATATATATTCAATACCAAAGTTTCCTTTCATTGAATAAATTCCAAATTGCTGCAACTTAGCTTCAATGAAAAGCGAGGAAACTGGATTTTTTTTTTTTTACGAAAGATTCATCCCCAGCTGTATTTGTTTTTAAAGGCTATTGTATTCAAAGTTGGTTACACAAGGCAGCAATACCTCATAACACTCTGCTGTAATACTACTTCCAATGGATTTGGGACGGTGATGCTGGTTGGTAACAGTGAGAGAGAGAGAGAGAGAGAGAGAGAGAGAGAGAGAGGATAGTCAAGATCATGTTACTATTGTTAGGCTTAGGAACAGATTCAGGAGAATAATGTAATATATATATATATATATATATATAGAGAGAGAGAGAGAGAGAGAGAGAGAGAGAGGTTTCCGAGTGTACACCGTCTCACCGAGGTATGACTGCTTCCTCTCCCCACTTAGCGTGACAGGAGATAAATATATATATATATATATATATATACATATATTTATATGAATAAATATATATATATATATATATATACATATATTTATATGAATAAATATATATATATATATATATAGACATATTTATATAAATAAAATATATATATATATATATATATATACATATAATATATATATATATATGAATATATATATATATATATATATATATCCAAACACGTTACTCTTTACTATATAATGCAGATTCCTCTTCTTAATACGTCACACTTCTCACCCGCACTAGACCGACAGAAACTCACGAAGCCATTATTACCAAACAGATCACAGCTTTTGTATAATTCCCAAAATTCCCATTTCATAAAGTCAAGATTCCAGGTTCCCATCAAGTTCCCATCAAATGACAATCATTGCTCATTGGTTTCGATGAAATATGCAGTCTGTGAGAAATACATTATGCAATTTTTCGTTTTGCATCGAATTAAACAATGCAATTGTGTCGACGTCTTTTTTTTATATATTAAGGAGAACAATGAGGATTTCGTAGAAACCTTGTGAATTATTCAGCTGAGGCAGTAATGTTAGGATTGGTGATGTCACCAAAATTTGTAATTCTCTCAGATGTACTGTGTGATTATTGTCATCTCTCTCTCTATCTCTCTCTCTCTCTCTCTCTCTCTCTCTCTCTCTCTCTAACTGTACATTCTGCTGAAATGAACTTTTGAATATAATATATTAAACTAGCTTTATCCTTCTTTTGAAATTTATCTAATGCTGAGAATTGGTATTGATACGAAATATGCACACACACACACACACATATATATATATATATAACTATATATATATTTATATACAGTATATATATATATATAAATATATATATATATATATATATATATATACATATATATATTGCAACCATTAACAATATTCCCTATATTACATGAAAAAAAATGCAGTTAAAACAACAAAATATTTTATGGTATTGAAGTAGAAAAAAAAGCTTATTTCTTAACACAACACAGGCTCCACTGCAAACCCGAAAACCTAAAGCAGCTACAGAAGAAATTTGGTCATTGGTGTCGAAGGCATGTTGTGTTCCTGTGGCTGTTCCTGCCTCAATTGGGGTCTGGACGTGGTTAACGTTAATTATTTCGCCCAAGATAATTCCGGTCAGTAAACCATTTTAGCGGCCAGGTTGGTGTCCACGTCCGTCTGGGGATTACTTCTTGCCTACTCGTTGAAATCTCCACTGCGTGTGGAAAGAAGGGTGGCTTACGATTGGAGCTAACTTTCACTTGACCATATATTACGTTCAATAGTTTCTTTTTCATCGTGTATATATATATATATATATATATATTTAAATAAATAATAAATGCAGCCGTTGCAAGTCCACTGCAGGACAAAGGCATCATACGTCTCTATTCATTTCTGGGGTTTGGCTATTTTAATCACCACGTTGGTAAACTGCAGATTGGTGATGGTGGGAAACTTTTGACTGGTCGCTCACAGCAAACCAGCCTAGTATGGGTGGCCCTGACTAGTACAGCTTTGCTGATCAAGGTGGTATACAAACCTTTTCACTACGTTAAAGGTATTCCCCCTCAGAAAAGGAATGTATTATATACTATGCACATTGCTAAATCTCTCTCTCTCTCTCTCTCTCTCTCTCTCTCTCTCTAAGCAATTTGAATTATAAACTTCAGTCCATCTATACAGTATACTTTTACGGACAGAATATGCACAAGATTGTTACACGGAAACGTATATATATACTGTATATATGTATATACTGTGTGTATATATATATATATATATATATGTATATATATATATATATATATGTGCATATATATATATATATATACATATGTGTGTGAATATGTGTATATATATATATATATATGTATGTATATATATATATATATATATATGTGTGTGTATATATATATATATGTGTGTATATATATATATATATATATATATTAGTTTTAATGTGCCCCTATTTATATAGGATAACGGAAATCGTAAAATACACACACGAGGAATAGCTCATGAGAACCATTTAAATCTTACCATTATCTTTTCACTGTAATTTTTAGTCCAGTATATTGTTTCAGTGATAAGGACAAAAGCTCTAAACTAATGGTGAGAACTTTCCCGCTATTAGTGCTTTCAACTTTCTATTTCGTCCATGTAAAAATGACAAATGTTACTGATATTTTCCTACGTTTGTCGCTTGGAATACTTTCTCTCTCTCTCTCTCTCTCTCTCTCTCTCTCTCTCTCTCTCTTAAAAGTTTTTAAAAGTTACTGATATTTTTCTACATTTGTCGTTTGGAAGTCTCTCTCTCTCTCTCTCTCTCTCTCTCTCTCTTTTTAAAAATGACAAATGTTAGTGATGTTTTCCTACATTTGTCGCTTGAAACTCTCTCTCTCTCTCTCTCTCTCTCTCTCTCTCTTTTAAAAATGACAAATGCTGCCGATATTTTTCCACAATTGTCGGTTGAAACACTCTCTCTCTCTCTCTCTCTCTCTCTCTCTCTCTCTCTCTTGCTTGTATAATATTAATTTAATTCAAACCACCTACCCTGGACGTAAATAATTGTATAAATAACTCAAATGAAATATAATAATGGAGGAAACCTTGAGAGTCATGATGTTTTGGAAAATAATGATTTTTCATTTTTTATAAATAATTGACAAATTGAGCTACAAACAAAGGGACATTTCCATTTGATAACTGATTGATGATCTTGTTTCATTCTGCTAATGATTTGCCTCAGACTTAATATCCAATACAAGGTCACAAAAATAAATAAATTGAAATTAATGGTTCATAAATGAAAGATCTATTTTAATATTACTGTTCTTAACATATTCTATTTTACTTGATCGTTAGTTCTCTTGTAGTTTATTTATTTCCTTATTTCCATACCTTAATGAGCTATTTTTCTTTGTTGGAACCCTTGGGCTTATAGCATCCTGCTTTTCCACCTAGGGTTGTAGCTCAATTAATAATAATAATAATAATAATAATAATAATAATAATAACAATAATAATAATATTAATAATAATAATAATAATAATAATAATAATAATAATGTATGCAAGAAAAACGGTGGAAAGAGGAATATATTTTTTCCTACATTCATTTAAATAACTATATTTCTTATGGCATTCAGACAGTGGTATAATATTGTTCTAATTGCAAAGAACTCAGATAAGAATATCAGTTTGTAAGTCCCACTTGCCTCCTCTTAAAAGAAAAGAGAATAACAATATTTTTCACTTATTTGTAAACCAATTATTGAAGAATTTTCTTAGGGAAAAAAAGAGTAAGTAGCCATTTCACACGCAGAGAGAGAGAGAGAGAGAGAGAGAGAGAGAGAGAGAGAGAATTCTCTAATGGCTGGTATGTTGGCTTCTCTTACTAAAGGTTAGGGCTGGTTTCAAGGTGAACTCACACGTGCATTTGTGTGCATGACTCGAATCTCGCCCGCGATAAAGATTGCTCTGGCTCTTGCTTTATTAATTTTCACATATAAGTAAACAATTATTCATAGCAGAATAACAATTTATTGATTTGCTATCATTTAGATTATTAGGAGATAAAAGTTGATAGGATAACGATTGCTTTTTTCTTCTTCTTCTTCTTCTTCTTATTATTATTATTATTATTATTATCATTATTATTATTATTATTATTATTATCATAATTATTATTAATTGTTAAGCTACAACCCTAGTTGAACAAGCACAATGCTATAAGCCAAGGAGCCCCAACAGGGAAAAAAGCCCAGTGAGGAAAGGAAACAAGGAAAAATAAAATATTCAAAGGTCAGTAACAACATTGATATAATTCCTATATAAACTATAAATACTTTAACAAAACAAGAGGAAGAGAAATTAGATATAATAGTGTGTACCCTCAAGCAAGAGAACTCTAACCCAAGACAGTGGAAGACCATGGAACAGAGGCTATTTGCAGAATGAACATGTCTTCCTTTGTTATAATAATTGGTACATAACAGTGGACATAGTATAGAGCAGAAGGTAGTTAAGGCTAGATAATGTGCTTGCAAGAATTTCTAAGAAAAATAACTGCGTGCAAGGCCAGACGCCTCTATAACCCACATCCGGGGCAGTTTATGCAAATTTTGTGAGAGGATAAAGGACAAGGAGAACAGTAAAAAAAAAAAAAAAAAAAACTTGAAAAGCTTCTGCTACTTTAAGAGTAAAAAGTCTTAAACTAAAAAAAAAAAAAGCGGGGGTGGTCATTATGTGTCATTAGCATTTATGACGTGTGCAATCGTATAGATGATATTTTGCTTAATGCTAAGAGAAACATCTGGTGGAATATATCGTGATTTAATTTGTATAATAATCCCCAAAAATGTAAAATAAAATAGGAAAAAAATTAATAGTAATTAAAGTAATTGAAGTAGATTCGTTAACGCTGCTGATCTCTCTATAGGTACCCATACTTAATCAAAAAGATCAAATATATAGTTCTGTTCAGGCCAGTATAAAAAAAAATAATACCGATGACTAAAAAAAGACGTCTAAACAGATAACTGTCTGAGTTATATGATTTGCTCTAATACATCTTTGTTTTCAGTGACCTATTGAAAACGTTCCTTCCTGGCAATCTGTCGGACTAGGGTTCGAGTCACGCTCAAGCTCGACAGTTTCTTGTAGTCTGCAGCCTCACCATCCTTGTAAGCTAAGGAGGGGGGGGGGTTGGGGGAGCATATAGGTCTATCTGCTGAGTCATCAACAGCCACTGCCTGGCCCTCTTTTTTCCTAGCTTTGGCGGAGAGGGGGGCTTGGGTGCTGATCATATGTATATATGTTCAGTCTCTAGAGCATTGTCATGCTAGCTAGGGCACTGTTCCTTCCCTCTACCATTTATGAGTTTCCTTGAAATCTTTAAATTAATCTTAAAGAACCAAACTCTGGTAATCGTATTTCGGCACATTCTGTGCCCTGAGTAGATGGATCACATTGATGGTGATAGTCCGTGTCATCTGTTTAGGGTCTAGGAGTGTGTGTCCTTACCATACAGTCACTTTACTTCCTCTTTTTCTAAATGAGAACCCTTCCTTGCCAAACACCAAGAAAATCTCGCAAAAAGTTTCATAAACCACAAATCCATCTCGCTGTTCAGTTTCCTCTAGGTAGACTTGGCAAATGCTTGCATCCAAGATCTTGAAAAATGGGTTCTTGGCTTCTTTTAAATAATGCCAAAGAGTTTAAACGATTTCCGGGTCAGACCATAAGCTGAACTTTGTCTTTTGAATTTCCAAAGGGAATGATTTTTTACCCCTTCCATTTATACATAATAACTACTTTACTTAGAAATATCACTTCCATAATATTGTTTACTAAGATAATTTTTCATGCAGGACGCACTTTGCTACCAAATAGAAACTGAATGATATGTGTAATGTTTACATTATTTCATGTCCCATATGAATTGGAATTACTGTTAGCTGTGGGCTACCTTGACTGGTCAAGTGTAGATTATAATAAAGAACCTCTACCACTTACCAAAAGGTATCTCATTATTTGAGGGGTTACTATACCTTTATATCTATAAATGCTAATATTTAGAGGACCCCCCAGTTGAACTTCATTTCGTCCACCGGTTGGGTTTATTTATGTAAGTTGTACTAGTCAAAGCCACACATACTAGGTTGGTTTGCTATGAACGATCAGACTAAAGTCTCCCACAATCATCAATCCGCAATGGTCAGCGTGGTGATGAAGATGGCCAAACCCCAGACATGACAAAGACATGTCTGAGGCCTTTGTCCTGCATTGTACTTGAAACGGCTGCATATATATGCAACAGCAAGTCTATGTATGTAAACATAACACACATACTCTCTCTCTCTCTCTCTCTCTCTCTCTCTCTCTCGTAAATATAACTGATTATCATTAGTGGTTTGGACAATCTCTCTCTCTCTCTCTCTCTCTCTCTCTCTCTCATATATATATATATATATATATATAACGAATTATCATTAGTGATTTGAACAGTCTCTCTCTCTCTCTCTCTCTCTCTCTCTCTCTCTTAAATATAACTCTGATTATCATTAGTGATTTGAACAAAATCTCTCTCTCTCTCTCTCTCTCTCTCTCTCTCTCTCTCTCATTAAATCAGGTCCATGAAGTCTTACCCTTTACGTGTCGTCTTTCACTTTCGGTCACAGGATCCAACACCAACGTTTTTATGCCCTTTGTGCTGATTGTCATTTAATACGAAAATCCTCTTAAATTCTCCCAAGAGTCCTTTGCGTAATGTCAGCCAATTGTATTATAGTCACGCTGTCAAAGTGCGTTATGTCACGTCTTCGCGATACAATGCACACAATGGCTCCCTTCTGCGTCGTTAGCCTCTAATTTTGGTTCTTTATGGACAGAAATAGTCTGGGTGATCACAGCGTTTAGTCTGTAACGTAGCACGTTATGGGATTCCTGGGGCCCCATTTTAAACCATTAGATGGAGGGGGACATGAAGCCCAGAATACTGTCTTATAGTTTTACTCTTATGCCTCGCCCCCCACCCTTTAACCATTATATGAAGGGGTACAT
>NC_090732.1:169232871-169233961 GCF_036898095.1 Palaemon carinicauda | reverse complement strand
TTTCCCCACACTACATTCCAACTACGAAAGGTAATGAAGATGGAATACTTATTCTGGTAGACTTTTCTGTTTTACATAATTTAGTTAGATTTCTAGCCCTTTTTTTAAAGAATGAAAACCCAATTAACACACGACAGGAATTAAAAATAGTAATAAAAATGAGGAGTAAAAATGGATATAACTGGGTAAATAGAAAGTTGTTGACGGAAATAATTAAAAAGAACATTGAAAATCATGTGAATTCGAATAACACAACATGAAAACTTGGACAAATTTAAAATACCCTGCTTGCCTGAAGATGTATGTATGTATGTATATATGTATGTATGTATGTATGTATGTATGTACCACGAAAACTTGGGAAAATTTAAAATACCCTGCTTGCTCGAAGTTGTATGTATGTATGTAAGTATGTATGTATGTACCACGAAAACTTGGGAAAATTTAAAATACCCTGCTTGCTCGAAGTTGTATGTATGTATGTAAGTATGTATGTATGTACCACGAAAACTTGGGAAAATTTAAAATACCCTGCTTGCTCGAAGTTGTATGTATGTATAAATATGAGAGTGCGTTGGTGTACAGCGCTCTTTATAGGTAAGGTAAAACCCGTGAAATGGTATTCCTGATCGTTAATAATAGCTAATTAACGCATTATTGTCCCCCCCAAAAAATCATATTAAATATACAGTGTATCATTTCGCTTTCTTGACAGTGGAGTGAAGACAATAGAAGCAACAGTGAAAAATAATAGAAAAAAAAATTCTAAAAAAGTTTTGATATATGAAGGATTTCCTTTATAGTACTTTTCATGAAATTAAAAACATTAAAATTCTCTTTGAATTCCATGCTAGAAAGCAGGGGTTCCCAACCTGGGGTACATGTACCCCCCGTGGTACATTTTCTACTCTTCAGGGGGTACATTGGATATAATAGCCAGTAATGTACTATACATAATGTAATCTGCATTGAAATTGAATAACAAAATTATATCACAATGTAAATTACATTATTTCTCTTTTTCATCGTCAACTTTAGAGTTATACAAGAAGTACACTGTTAAAAATTTTCCGTAGTAAAACGGTAGATG
>NC_090732.1:169222871-169225371 GCF_036898095.1 Palaemon carinicauda | reverse complement strand
TCGTTCCATCTATAGAGAAATTCCCTTCTTATCCAATTTCATTTTTCTTTCCATCTATAAATTCATTTATCTTTCAAATTAATTTTTTTTCTTTCCATCTATAAATTAATTTATTTTTCAAAATATTTTTTTTCTTTCCATCTATTAAGAAATTCCTTTCTCATCTTTCAATTTAATTTTTCTTCTCTCCATCTATAAAGAAATTCCTTTCTTATCTTCCAATTTAATTTTCCTTCCTTCCATCTATAAAGAAATTCCTTTCTCATCTTTCAATTTATTTTTTCTTCCATCTATACAGAAATTTCTTTCTTATCTTATAATTTAATTTTTCTTCTTTCCATCTATAGAGAAATTCCTTTCTTATCCAATTTCATTTTTCTTTCCATCTATAAATTCATTTCTCATCTTCTAATTTAATTTTTCTTCTTTCCACCTATAAAGAAATTCCTTTCTTATCATCCAATTTCATTCTTCTTTCCATCTATAAAGAAATTCCTTCCTTATCTTCCAATTTAATTCTTCTTCCTCCCATCTAAAGAAATTCCTTTTCGCTTATCCTCTCCAAACCGACCACAATCCGTTGCCCGAATTGACGTCCGTAAAAATACAATGATTCCGCCCATTTTTTCCCTTCCATAGTCCAGTGTGTTTACAACCATTCAATTTTTCGATTGGTTACAACGCTCAATTTTATTCTTTCGCGGGTTATTGTGTTTCATGCGAATTTAGTTAAAAGATTTAAAATTCTGATATTTGTTTGTTTCTACTGTAATTGAAATACTAGAAATGGAAGCGACCATGAAATGTTATTACTATATGCTTATTTTTACATAATATTTCAAATAGAAGATTATTAAAATTCCTACCTCAAATGGCTACGCTGACCAGAATTTGTTGTAATAATCGATGTTTTTTAAATATTATTATTTCACAACTCTTCAAGTCTATTTGTATGCTTATCTAAGAAATGCGAGCGTATTTAGAATATATATATACATTTAATGTGTCTCAAATTTCCATTATTGCTTGCTATTTGAGATCTAATAGGCTAATGTGTGTGTATATATATATATATATATATATATATATATATATATATATATATATATATATATATATATATATATATATATATATATATATATATATATATAGCAATTGATATTTTGTGTCTCGAATTCATATTACTAAAATATATTTTATGATCTAATAGGCTAATATATATATATATATACATATATATATATATATATATATCTATCTATCTATATATATATATACATATATATATATATATATATATATATATATATATATATATATATATATCTATATACATATATAGCAATTGATATTTTGTGTCTCGAATTCCTATTACTGCAATATATTTTGTGAACTAATAGGCTAATGTATATTCTATATGTATATTTTATAATGAGTATCTTATATATAGTAATTGATAACACTTAGAGCAGTATGTTACATTGGTGATGACGTATTGCTAGTGAGTTTTTTTTATATATATGTATCAAGAACTTAATTTTGAGGAAGTTTTATGCACAAATAGTTCATCCCCAATTAAAGGACCACAATGAACTTTTTTTATATTCTGTATGTGCTAAAGGGAAACGATATAATATATAAAAAAAGAAAAATATGTTCTTCACATCTTTTAAAGATAATTGTTCCGATTTTCCGGTTGTTTAACATCAAGATCGGGTTTCACAAGACATTGATGAATAGGAAAGTTTGGTGGTTAGATATGAACACAGGTCCAGCTCCAAATGGGAGAGCACAAAACACTTATAAAGTATTTGCAAAAATCACGAAACACTTATAAAAGTATTTGTAAGAATCACGAAACACAAATAATTATTGAATTATTTGTAAAAATTATATAATACTTTAAAAGTATTTGCAAAGATCACGAAACACTTATAAAAGTATTTGTAAAAATCAAAAAACGCTTACAATGTATTTGTAAAGATCACGAAACACTTATAAAAGTATTTGCAATAATCACAAAACGCTTTATATGTATTTGCAAAGATTACGAAACACTTATAAAAGTATCTGCAAAATTCACAAAACACTTATAAAAGTATTTGCAGAAATCCCGAAACACTTATAAAAGTATTTGCAAAAATCACGAAACACTTATAAAAGTATTTGCAAAAATCCCGAAACACTTATAAAAGTATTTGCAAAAAACACGAAACACTTATAAAAGTATTTGCAAAAATCCCGAAACACTTATAAAAGTATTTGCAAAAATCACGAAACACTTATAAAAGTACTAGCAAAATTTACGAAACACTTATAAAAGTATTAGCAAAAATCACGAAACACTTATAAAAGTATTAGCAAAAATCACAAAACACTTATAAAAGTATTTGCAAACATTGCAAAGCATTTATTAAAGTATTTGCAAATATTACAAATCACTTATAAAAGTATTTGCAAAAAACACGAAACACTTATAAAAGTATTTGCAAAAATC
>NC_090732.1:169212871-169215371 GCF_036898095.1 Palaemon carinicauda | reverse complement strand
TACGTCTATCTCTCTCTCTCTCTCTCTCTCTCTCTCTCTCTCTCTCTCTCTCTCTCTCTCTCTACATAAATTTCGTATTGTCTAAAGCGTTTCAACAACATATCTGTTGAATAGAATTGGCAAAAATCTTTAGTTAAATTAAAATACACAATTACAAGAGAAGTCTTGCATACTGAATGTTTAACAGAAAGTGTAAAAATTAAATAATCATTAATGCATTTTGATAACTGAACTTCTAATGGTTTTTAAAACTTAACCCCAACTCTCTCTCTCTCTCTCTCTCTCTCTCTCTCTCTCTCTCTCTCTCTCTCTCTCTCTCTCTCTCTCTCTCTCTCTCTCTCTCTCTCTCTCTAATAAACTATAATCTTGATAATTTGCATTGGGAGAGAGGAAGATGGTACCAAGAGCTAAGAGAAATGGCCATGAATAGAGAATTAGCATGACTAGTCCATGAAAGGACCTGCCACAGGGCAGAACACTATGGTAGTAGCATAGTATAATTAAACATCAACAAAAAATGCTTAAAAATATCTATCATCAGGTAACTTCACACATAAGGTCTTCGATTAAAGTATGCTGCTACTCAAGCCCACGATGAAAAAACACACAGAAGAAACTTATGTACTGAAGCAATTTACTATGACACATAAAAATCGCGCCTAGAGGCACATTATAAGTACAAAATGTGGACTCATTAAAGGCCCTAGGCGTCGAAGTTGATAATACTACACCATAAAACCCACATGTGCCAAATGATGATGGCATATTTCCCTTGTAACCTTGGCCATATAAAGTCAAGGAATTCGCGTGGATGCCACGCCCGGTTGATGATCTTCCGCTGGACATTTCATCACGTAGGAGTTAGTACTCTTCTTTGGATCTTGGTGTCAATGCTGGTATTCAGACGTTTCGGGTGTCTTGGTATTCAGACGTTTCTCGTGTCCCGGTATTTAGATGTTTCTCGTGTCCTGGTATTCAGACGTGTCGTGTGTCTTGGTATTCAGACGTTTCGGGTGTCTTGGTATTCAGACGTTTCTCGTGTCCCGGTATTTAGATGTTTCTCGTGTCCTGGTATTCAGATGTGTCGTGTGTCTTGGTATTCAGACGTTTCATGTGTCCTGGTATTCAGACGTTTCTCGTGTCCCGGTATTTAGATGTTTCTCGTGTCCTGGTATTCAGACGTGTCGTGTGTCTTGGTATTCAGACGTTTCATGTGTCCTGGTATTTAGACGTTTCTCGTGTCCCGGTATTTAGATGTTTCTCGTGTCCTGGTATTTAGACGTTTCGCACGTCTTGTATTCAGACGTTTCATGTGTCCTGGTATTTAGACGTTTCGCACGTCTTGTATTCAGACGTTTCATGTGTCCTGGTATTCAGACGTTTCTCGAGTCCTGGTATTCAGACGTTTCGCGTGTCCTGGTATTCAGACGTTTTACGTTTCTCGGTATTCAGACGTCTCTTGTGTCCTGGTATTCAGACGTTTCACGTGTCTTGGTATTCAGACGTTTATCGTGTCTTGGTATTTAGACGTTTCGCATGTCTTGGTATTCAGACTTTTCATGTTTGTTGGTATTCAGACGTTTCGCATATGTTGGTATTCAGACGTTTCGTGTGTTCTGGTATTAAAAAATTTCTCGTGTGTTGGTATCCAGACATTTCGCGTCTTGGTATTCAGACGTTTCGCGTGTCTTGGTATTTAGACGTTTCGCGTGTCTTGGTATTCAGACATTTCACGTGTCCTGGTATTCAGACGTTTCACATGTCATGGTATTCAGGGGTTTCGCATGTCCTGGTATTCAAACGTTTCGCATGTCCTGGTATTCAGATGTTTCACGAGTCCTGGTATTCAGATGTTTTGCGTGTCTTTGTATTCAGAGATTTCGTGTGTCCTGGTATTCACACGTTTCTTGTGTCCTGGTATTCAGACGTTTCTTGTGTCTTTGTATTGAGACATTTCTTATGTCTTGGTATTCCGACGTTTCGCGTGTCCTGTCCAAGATCATGAATCAATTATAAATTGGGGGTGGTTGTTTGCGTAACAAAGCTTTAAATGACTTCATTTGACTTACAATCTCAATCTCTCTATCTCTCTCTCTCTCTCTCTCTCTCTCTCTCTCTCTCTCTCTCTCTCTCTCTCTCTCTCTCTCTCTCTCTCTGGGTTTTAAGCTGATAGTTTAGGTGAACTTTTTAAGCTAACGTTGTCATTTTTATTAAAATGGTGATGAATGTGTACACGAGAATTTACCCCATAAATTCTCACTTGGTACTCGATCCGTGAAGTTAAGCCTTTATGGTTCTGGCAAGTAGGCTACTTGAATGAATGATTACATAGAAGTGTCTGTAGCTATCAGACGGAGGTAGAGAGCGAATGTATCTAGCAAGCTACATCATCCTAAAATACAGAGCGTAAGATTATGAAACAGCCAAATGAGCCTTATTCAAGTGGCAATGGGTCACGATGATGCCTTTGAAGTCAGTAAATCACTTAATGTCATAAAAA
>NC_090732.1:169205371-169207871 GCF_036898095.1 Palaemon carinicauda | reverse complement strand
AACTTGCATTAAGGCCAATTACCTTAATAGGAGAATCCAGGTTGATGAAGAGGAAATCACGTCGTCTGGACCAGATTTTTAGGGGGGTTGTTTCACCCCCCCCCCATTGGTAATTGGTGTCAAAACAGTTAGTATTTGCAAGATGGCCGTAAGCAATGTTGGGAAGGTTCATCTGCAATCTTGTGTTTATGCAAAGAGGTGGTATTCCATTTCCTGGCGTCTGAAAAGTCTCTTACAGTAACTGAAGATAAGAAATTTTATCTGTTGGGCAGGGTAAGTAAACAGTTCAGTAAAAGGGACAGATAACACTTCAATTTCATAGTCGGGATGTTTTTATGAAGTTAAAAATTTGAGTATCATGTAACTTTAATATTTCATAACTATTGTAAGCGACCCGTTGAGAATGATGTCTAAATATTTATATAGATATGCACACAATCATCCACGCACCCCCTCTCACCAGGGTCTAACTACTCCCTCTCCCCCATACCCGAGGGATGAGGAGAGCTGAGTGTGACCGAATAATTATATATATATATATATATATATATATATATATATATATATATATATATATATATATATATATATATATATATGTAACATGAATATATAATACATATTGATGTATATATATATATATATATATATATATATATATATATATATACACATATATATACATATAATATATATATATATATATATACACATATATATACATATATATATATATATATATATATAGATAGATAGATAGATAGATAGATAGATAGATAAAAATACATACATACATACATACACCTAAACAACTGTTCTTTATTATATAGGGGAGATCGCAAGAAGTTTACCCCTTATCCAGCCTTTTCTTTGATACGCATTTTAAATGCAAATCATGAAAATAAACACATTCAGTGCCCTGCATATGCATTATCATAAACACGAATGAATCCTGGCTACCCAAAACAACACCACACCAATTTCGAAGTCATTACAACGAGTACAGCATGAGCAACATTGATGCATTAAGTAATGACAGTAATCAAATCAAATGAAATGAGATTGGCGTTCATAAATGCAGAAGGCAAACAGGAAGTATCAACTGATTGGCAGGTACAAATAGCATCATCTCCGGCGAGTTGTTTATGGCTGGAGGTTTGTCTCGTCGTCAGTAGCTTTGAATAACAGGATTTGGAGAGGTGGGAGTTGTACCAACCGTGTGTCACACGATTGTACATAGTTCATTTTGTGTATATATTATGCTTGTATCTTCGCTCTTCCCTCGCACTAAAAAGAACCTGAATAAACAAGCCTGTTTTTCTCACCGGTAACGGTGTCGGTTTTGAACATGAAATTTCCTGTTGCATTGCGTTTATTATAGAACACTCTCCTTTATATACAAAAGCTCAATGCAACAGGAAATTTCATGTTCAAAACCGACACCGTTACCGGGAAGAAAAACAGGCATGTTTATTCAGGTTCTTTTTAGTGCGAGGGAAAAGTGAAGATACAAGCATAATATATACACAAAATGAACTATGTACGATCGTGTGACACACGATTGGTACATGCATGTACCCACCGTGTGTCACACGATAGTACAGAGTGGAAAGATTAAGAGTTCCTCTGCAAACTTTTTACGTTAGTTTTTAATTAGGTTCGACTATGCAGAGTCCTTCTTGCGTTGGTTTTCTAATTAGGTTCGATGAGAGACTATTTAAGTGGCTTGTTGCGTAACTCATTAAGATGTTTGGAGGGGTTTCCTCGTCTCGTTTACGAGAGAGAGAGAGAGAGAGAGAGAGAGAGAGAGAGAGAGAGAGAGAGAGAGAGAGAAATGTCGAAAAGTATCAGTAACACTTCAGAGAGAGAGAGAGAGAGAGAGAGAGAGAGAGAGAGAGAGAGAGAGAGAGAGAGAATTCCAAGTGACAAATGTAGAAAAATATCAGTAACATTTGAGAGAGAGAGAGAGAGAGAGAGAGAGAGAGAGAGAGAGAGAGAGAGAGAGTTTAGTCTACGAGAAATTATTCTCAATTTTCCTTAGAGATTTATTAGTCCTTTATCTCCTGATTACTTTTATTCTATTTTAATGTTTAAAGGTCGCTCGTGAATGGAAGGTGCCAGGGACAGTGACAATCCCCTAGAAACTGAGCACATTTCTCTTGTTGAAAAATGCTTGTCTCTTTGACAATACATATTATTATTATTATTATTATTATTAAATGCTAAGCTACAACCCTAGTTGGAAAAGCAGGATGCTATAAGCCCAGGGGCCCCAACAGGGAAAATAGCCCAGTGAGGAAAAGAAATAAGGAAAAATCAAATATTTCAAGTATAGTAACATCATATTATATTATATCAGATCAACTGGAATAAAATATATTTTACTAAAGGCCCCTGGCTGAAAAAGATCCTTAAATGCAAAAAACCATCATAATTTTATATATATATATATATATATATATTTATATATATATATATACTGTATATATATATATATATA
>NC_090732.1:169200371-169202871 GCF_036898095.1 Palaemon carinicauda | reverse complement strand
AGGGGACTTCCCACACTCCCACAAACTTTCCCATGATGCACCCACGATCGTCCCATTGACCAAATAGTTTATGCTAAATAGAATGTTTTTTGTGGTTAGCCCAGACCGACGGCCTCGCTGTCCTTTACACAACTGTAGAAATTTATTATTATTATTATTATTGTTATTATTATTATTGTTATTATTATTATTATTATTAATATTATTATTATCAAAAATAACCAAAAATATTGGTAAAAGATATAAGCAACAATAAGATAATTTAAAATCATAAATGTTAATTAAAACACTTTTCTGCTGAAGGCAGAGTTATCTACGTTAGAAACATTTTATATAGAAAAACTTGGACCGAATTTAAACGTAGATAAGTGTTTTAATTGTTATTTATAAATCTAAATTATCTTATTATTATTATTATTATTTTAGGGATACTATACTAGTAACAGTAAACAGTACACAATATCTCTCTCTCTCTCTCTCTCTCTCTCTCTCTCTCTCTCTCTCTCTCTCTCTCTCTCTCTCTCCCTTCCTGTGGTCCGCAAATCAACAGAGAAACGAGCGACACTGAAAATTATACAAATTAATTTTTGGGCTACTATACTGGTAATAGTAAACAGTACACAATCAATCTCTCTCTCTCTCTCTCTCTCTCTCTCTCTCTCTCTCTCTCTCTCTCTCTCTCTCTCTCTCTTTCCTGCGGTCCGCACATCAACAGAGAAACGAGACACTGAAAATTATACGATTTAATTTTTGGGATACTATACTAGTAACAGTAAACAGTACACAATCTCTCTCTCTCTCTCTCTCTCTCTCTCTCTCTCTCTCTCTCTCTCTCATGTCTGCACAACAACAGAGAAACGAGCGACACTGAAAATTATACGAATTAATTTTACGGATACTATACTATAAACCATCGGCTCCTTCATGGCAATCCGGGCGTTGTCTCCTACGTTGCCAAATGTCCTTCTCTGGAGTGTTTAAAGGCCTACCGCTCCTGTTTACCCTTTTAATCCCTGCGCTCGAATGTCTCCTGGGGCAATATACTGGACCTTTCTAGGGATTATCCCATACTACTGAGTTTCCGCTTTCTCTAATCAACTCGTATGTGTGAATTTATCTACCTACACTCACAAATTCCATCTCGTGGAGGCTCTACCATTTGTATATATATATATATATATATATATATATATATATATATATATATATATATATATATATATATATATATATATATATATATATGTGTGTGTGTGTGTGTGTGTGTGTGTGTGTGTGAGAGAGAGAGAGAGAGAGAGAGAGAGAGAGAGAGAGAGAGATCCTGTGTAAATTTAGGCAGGTAAACTGAAATAGTGTCATAAAGATACATGGGTTACACAGAATTATCGACAACAATTAAATATATTATCTATACGTAGTATAGACGCCCAATTATCTTCATTAAGAGTATCCGATACACTTTCTTTTTATATTCTCATGCCTTCTTTCTATGGACTTTGTTCTAGCTTTGCAATTTACTTTGAATATTTTGTTTTAGGTTTGGCACGTTTTTATCTTCAAAATATAAGATACTTTTGCTTGAGTGTCATACCTGATGAAAATATCAATATGTGTTTCATAGTCTTTGTAAGGATTTATCAAAACAAATAGATGATAGTTTTGAGTCATGAATGTTATACTGATAACGATACACAAGAATGCCAGGATTATAGAGATTTATTTCTGCACATCTTTTATATTAAAAATATGTAACATTTTTTTATTTGTATAACGAGGACTTCCTTCCATGTTCTTGGTAGGGCGACAGACTCCTTAATGACTGACTGTTTTGGTTGAGCCGTCTTTATGGAGACACACGCTGTTTGACATATTCATACCCTGAGGTCAGCTTAACGCCTGAGAAGGATGTGGCAGCGCCGTAAAATTTTTCTGCCACGTTTAAGAAGAAACGTGTAATTTTATTGTTATTAAAAGTAAAGAAATTACGAGGGCATTTAATAATCGCGAATATTTATTATTAATTAATTATATTTAAATTTTTTTAACTTATGCTGCCTCCATACACCATACAACGTGATGGTAATATTTGATATGGCATCGCCGCTCCCGGCCAAAACCCAGCCTTGTTCGCCTTAAAGGATCCGATAGAGTTTAGTAACAGTAAACAGTACACAATCTCTCTCTCTCTCTCTCTCTCTCTCTCTCTCTCTCTCTCTCTCTCTCTCTCAAGTCTGCACACCGACAGAGAAATGGGAAAATGAATAGAGGGAACCTGGAAGTCAAACGCGTGAAAAAGGACCTTAAAATGCAAGTCTATTGGAGTGCATCGTCCCTTCTCAAAGAGATCGCAAGACAATATAACATTCCCCATCGCCCGTATAGTCTTAAATGTAATCATTCCTTTACCATTGGTCTGTTAACCAACCGTGTGATTGTGTAGCAGACCATTAGAACGATGGGGGGGGGGGGGGGGGGGGGGGGGCAAGCAAAGGTTCACACC
>NC_090732.1:169180248-169190248 GCF_036898095.1 Palaemon carinicauda | reverse complement strand
AAGGAAATAAGAAAATAAACGATATAAGAAGTAAGGGTGAGAGCGGGTTGCGTGTGCGTATATGTGTATATATCTCTAAATATTTATCCATAATTTTGGACGGGTCGCATACACTAGCATGTAATAATTGATGTAACGAGATGCATAATACCACGAACATAAAAAACGAAGCTATTTGCTAAGAATATAAAAATAAAAATAAAAAAATAAAAAAAAAGTCTCCATGGGAAATTTTGTCATTGCAGAAGAGAAGGATCCAATTCATAACCAGCCTAATAGTTCCTTCTAGTCTTTGAGGAAGCAATGACTTCGAAGGCATTATTCGGCCGTAATACCTTTTTATGGCGTCTGCGACCACACATTCTAAACATTTATGGGGGCCACAGCTTTCACACTTTACGAAAATACAAAAACAGGAAATTGTCATTTCTGGCATCTCGTCCTTTCACTCATTTGTTTGGTTAATTTCCTGGAAAGGCTTGTTAATGTTGTGGTCAATTTTTGCACTTTTCTCTCCCTTATTTTAATTACCGATTTCTTGTCCTTGCGGTTTTCAGCTTTCTATGTCCGAATAAAATAGTAATTATAATTAGTTTAATTAATCTGTTGGTTTAAAGGATCATTATCATTCATTTAATGAACCGGAGTTACTTGTGTGAAGTCTGAAATGTAAATGGCGAATGATATACCGAACATTCGTGCAATTCATGAGAGAGAGAGAGAGCGAGAGAGAGAGAGAGAGAGAGAGAGAGAGAGAGAGAGAGAGAGAGAGAGAGAGAGATAACCTGAAAACCATAGAATGATTACATGACAGAAATATATATATATATATATATATTATATATATATATATATATATATATATATAGAGAGAGAGAGAGAGAGAGAGAGAGAGAGAGAGAGAGAGAGAGAGATATCCAAAATTAAGATAACCTGAAGACCACCGAAAGATTACAAGGCAGAGAGAGAGAGAGAGAGAGAGAGAGAGGAGAGAGAGAGAGAGAGAGAGAGAGAGAGAGAGAGAGAGAGAGAAACAGAGAGAGCTATCCAAAATTGTGATAACCTGAAGAACACAAAAAGATTACAACGCACAGAGAGAGAGAGAGAGAGAGGAGAGAGAGAGAGAGAGAGAGAGGAGAGAGAGAGAGAGAGAGAGAGAGAGAGAGCTATCCAAAAACATCAATACACTCAGAAGAGACTAGTAGAAACCAGAAAACCATAGGAAGATTACAAGCCAGAAAAAATCGCTTCGAATACAAGTCCCTGTACTGAGAAATCGTGAGCAGCGGCTAGTGACACCACATATAGAAATGACAAATCGATCCCAAATGATTATGAAAAAAAAAAGATATTGGTAACTCTTTGTTTAGAGTTCTCTTGCTTGAGGGTACACTCGGGCACACTAATCTACCTTATTTCTCTTCCCCTTGTTTTGTTAAAGTTTTTATAGTTTATAAAGGAAATACTTATTCTAATGTAACTGTTCTTAAAATCTTATATTTTTCCTTGTTTCCTTTCCTCACTGGGCTATTTTCTCTGTTGGAGCCCCTGGGCTTATAGCATCCTGCTTTTCCAATAGGGTTGTAGTTTAGCATATGCTACTACTACTACAACTACTCCTAATACTAATACTAATTCTAATACTACTACTACTACTATTACTACTACTACTACTACTACTACTACTACTACTACCAATGCTAACAATAATAATAATAATAATAATAATAATAATAATAATATTAACTTGTGAATTAATTCATTGCTACTAGATTTTAGACGCAAGATTTGAAGATAAAAAATTATTTATTTTTGCTATATGGTGTTCATAGATGAAACTTATAAACTTGTAGCTTAGCAAGTAATAATAATAATAATAATAATAATAATAATAATAATATTGACTTGTGAATTAATTCATTGCAACTAGATTTTATGCACAAGATTTGAAGATCAAAATTTTTTCATCAACATTTTTCTATTTTTGCTATATGCTGTTCATAGATGAAACTTATAACTTCTGGCTTAGCAAATAATAATAATAATAATAATAATAATAATAATAATAATAATAATAATAATAATAATAATAATATAAGGGGAATCTTTCAAGAGGAATCAGACTCAGTGGAATTCCGACAGAGGGAGAAAGCAAATCATTCTCGATTGCTCCTTAACAACAAGACAAAAACAAGTTTGAATTGCTCGCAGCCTATGATTGGGGTTGTAAATCAGCCTTGGAAGGCAATAATCATCCTTCTCTCTCTCTCTCTCTCTCTCTCTCTCTCTCTCTCTCTCTCTCTCTCTCTCTCTCTCTCTCTCTCTCTCTCTCTCTTTCTTGGGTTATGTATCGTTGCACGCTTACGTACCTGCATATGCTGTATATGTATGTATGTATGTATGTATGTATGTATGTATGTATGTATGTATATATATGTATGAACAGCACGTGTGTTTTTATGTTTATATATATATATATATATATATATATATATATATATATATATATATATATATATATATATATACACTCTTTTCCTTTTGAAAGGGTCTACTTCAGAATGGTTTAATCTTTTGGCGTACACGCGCACGCACTCATTCATACACACACACTCACACACACACACACACACATATATATATATATATATATATATATATATATATATATATATATATATATATATATATATAATACGTGTGAGCGTATAATATATGAACTAATATGTAGGAGTTCATGTATTTATGTATCTGCGTGTTTATACGCCCGTAATTATTAAAACCTATCTTGAGAGAGAGAGAGAGAGAGAGAGAGAGAGAGAGAGAGAGAGAGAGAGAGAGAGAGAGAGAGAGTCATCCAGTCAGCCATTCGTATTACGCAACTCTTAAAGCTTGGTATCATCTTGTAATCTACGGACGAAACGATTTTCCAAACCCACCGCAAAGTGCAAGTCGTGAAACTTAACCAAGAGAAGTAGAAAGGAGTCATTTAAAGATCTACCTTTTCCTAAAAGACTTTTGCCTTTTGCGTTTACGCACTTTTGCGTTTACGCATTTTAAGAAACTGTCAGGGTAAATACTTCATAGATCGTTTGAAGTGATGGACAGGTTGTAAGCAAGTTTTTGAATATCACGAGCGCTGAGAGTTTTTTTTAATAGATTAAGTCTTTGCGTTTACGCATTTTCAAAAGTGTTAAGAAACTGTCCAGGCGAATACTCACTGGTTCGTTTGAAGTGATAGACAGATTGTAGTAGAGTTTTTGAATATTACGAGCGCTGTTTTTTTTTTTTTTATAAATATATATGAAGTATTTGCGTTTACGCATTTTCGCTTTAAGAAACTGTCAAAGTAAATACTCACTGGTTCGCTTGAAGTGATAGACAGATTGTAGTATAGTTTTTAATATAACGAGCGCTGAGTTATTTTTAATATATGAAGTCTTTGCGTTTACGCATTTTAGCTTTAAGAAACAGTCCAGGTAAATACTCACTAGATCGTTTGAAGTGATGGACAGATTGTAAGCAAGTTTTTGATTATCACGAACTCTGAGATTTTTTTTAATAGATTAAGTCTTTGCGTTTACGCATTTTCAAAAGCGTTAAGAAACTGTCTAGGTGAATACTCATTGGATCGTTTGAAGTGATAGACAGATTGTAGTATAGTTTTTGAATATCACGAGCGCTGTTTTTTTTTTTTTTTTTTTTTTAATATATGAAGTCTTTGCGTTTACGTATTCTTGCGTTAAGAAACTATCTAGGTAAATTATTCACTGGATCGTTTGAAGTGATGGACAGACTGTAGTGAAGTTTTTTAATGTAACGAGATCTAAGAATTTTTTTTTAATATACGAAGTTTGAGATTTCTTACTGTTATTTTTATCATTATCATTTAAGTTCGTTTTATGAATTCTGAGAATTTACTGTTATCATTATAATTATTTTTTCGTTTTATGAATTTAGGAGTGTTTTACTGCTATCATCATCATTATCTTGTTTTATGAATTCTGAGATTTTTACTTTTATTATCATTATATTTTGTTTTATGAGCTCTGCGATTTTTTTACTATTATTATCATTATTTTTTGTTTTATGAATTTTGAGCTTTTCACTATTATCATCATTATCATTATTTTCTGTTCCATGAATTCTAATATTTTTTTTGTACTGTTATTATCATGATAATTTTTCTGTTCTACGAATTCTGATATTTTTTTTTACTATTATTATCATCATTATTTTCTGTTTCATAAATTCTGAGATATTTTCTCTCTTAATATCCTCACTATTATTATCCTCGTATATGAATTTTATAGACTTTTTCATATTGCATGACTAATAATTATGAATATGATGATAGCCTATTTTTAGCGTTGCTTAGATTAGGACATTTTACAACGTCATCTTAATATTTTTCTACAACGTGCAAGTTATAATGGATGGCGTAATTATCGTAAAAATGCGTATAGCGTTGGACTGCGCTTACGAAAACCTTCTATCTCGAATTCTATATCTATCAACAATGATTTCATATAATGACAATAATGACACACGAGATCGAAGTCGCCATTTTGAAGAGAAATATTTCATCTTTGCGGACACCAACAAATACGATCTACGATTTAAGCCACGATTTACTTCATATGTTTTGTAGACTTTGAAAGATTTGGCAGGATGTGACGAAGAGGAAGCCATTATTAATTTTCAAAATATTGTGGCGAAAATGAAGCACTTATCATTGTTCGAAATACAGGAAATCTCACGAACTTTGAATTTATCTTGTTTGAGTTTCCTGCAATCTTCTTCTAGGGGAAGTAGGTTGTTCAGTATTGCCTATCGCTCTGAGAAATGATTCAACAACTCCAATTTACTCAATTTAGATATTAAATGAATAATTCAATTCACTAGCATGTCCCTTTACATGTCACACCTGTAGCTACTTTCTATACATAGAATGTACTGTACCTGTAACGTTTTGAAATAAGAAGAATGGCAGGCGTAGTAAAGATTAGAAAAGTGAAAAGAGTGACATGGCTGAGATGGTGTGGCCACGTAATGTGGAGGAATGGTAGGAAGAGAATGAGGGGGGGATTAGGGAGAAACTGTTTAGGGGAGAAGATCTAGAGAGAGGCAGATAATTAGGTGATAAAATAAGGTGAAGGATAATATGGAGAGAAGAGGATGCCTTTGATAGAAGGCATTGGAGAGGACGCATCAGGTAACTGACCCCTTAATGTAGGGATATCGGTGGGAAAGGAGATAATGTAAAGGATGATATGGAGAGAAGAGGCTTGAGGAAGAGGATGCTTTTGATAGAAGACATTAGAGAGGACGCATCAGGCAACCGGGCCCTTAATGTGGGGATAACGATGGGAAAGAAGATAAGGTGAAGGATGATATGGAGAGAAGAGGCTTGGTGAAAGAGGATGTATTTTATAGAAGGCATTGGAGAGGACGCATCAAGCAACCGACCCCTTAATGTAGGGATAACGATGGGAAAGAAGATAAAGTAAAGGATGACATGGAGAGAAGAGGCTTGGTGGAAGAGGATGCCTTTGATAGAAGACATTGGAGAGGTCGCATCAGGCAATCAGCCTCTTAATGTAGGGATAACGATGGGAAAGAGGATAAGGTGAAGGATGATATGGAGAGAAGAGGCTTGGTGGAAGAGGATGCCTTTAATAGAAGGCATTGGAGAGGACGCATCAGGAAACTGACCCCTTAATGTAAGGATAACGGTAGGAAAGAGCAGTCTGGTCTAAGCGACAATGATGCCCCTCTCTCTCCAAAAAAAAAAAAAAAAAAAAAAAAAAAAAAAAAAAAAAAAAAAAACACCTAAATATATAAAAAAAACTTACTGTTTGAGTCGTAATAGGAACTGAAACCCAACGGAGTAAATAAAGTACTTATGATTGACCTTTCCTCCGAAAGAACCTAACCTCCCTTTCACTTAATTAAGGTGAGGAGGAAGAGTTTGACAACGTGGTAATTAAGTTTTAAACGCCTTTGTTGCCCTGGAAGACTTTCCCTAAAAACTTGAAAATAAAGACCCATGTTAAAACCTACTTTAGTAATATATCTATTTTTTACTTTTTCCCAACGTTGCTCAAAGCCTTTCATAAAAAATAAATGTCTAAAACTGATTTTAAAACATATATAAGTAAATATTGTGTAAACTTTAAAAATACATCTCTAAAAATTGTCGTTTATTTAAATTGTTGGGTAATTTAAATAAATAATTAAACTCCACTACGCTCATTTGAGTATAAGAGGAAATATTAGCCATACATATATTAAATGTGTATTAATGGATTCAGTTTCAACTTTGTTCATTCCAGTGCAAAAAAAAAAAAAAAAAAAAAAAAAAAAGAAACTGGTCAACAACGTCGAAATTTTATTAAAAACAAATATATGAAAATATGATTATTCTAGTTTCTTACGGTTCTGGGCTACCTAAGGGTATTGGCTTGCCAGTAAGTTTGGTATCTGCAAACAAGATAATAAAACACAAAAATTCAAGATGAAAGTTTGTATTAAGAGACTGAAAATCATGACGGAAATGAAGTTCAGTCAGCGTATGGAAGTAAGAAGGAAATGATGCATTTCCATTGAAAACGAAAAGGAGAAAATCGGTAAGAAATTTTTCTTTTAGCAGGATGTACCCAAATTCGTTATCATATCAATGGAAAATAATATTTAATGAGAAACTACAATATTTCTTTGTAGTTTTATATGATTTGTATTAACGTCATTATCATATCTTATATCTTTTAGTGACAACATTATATCCAATACATGTTTTTAAAGTTTATATAGGAAATATATATTTCAATGTTACTGTTCTTAAAATATTTAATTTTTCCTTTTTTCCTTTCCTCACTGGGCTGGTTATACTAAATAAACAAGTAATACAGACTTACTTAGAGAAGCCTATTCTAAGAATAAAATAAAAAATGCACTGATCTACTTTTTGAGTTGAACAGCCTTACAATTCATAAGAAATTCATGGTGTTCTCATAACAAAATCGTGTAATATCGAATATTACGAATAGGGAAACTTTCCCTTTCAACGGCCCTCCACCCTCACACCCACCAACTCATACCCCCCACTACTACCCCCCCCCCCTACTCCTAAACCCCCACCCCCACCCCAAACACCCCCTTCCCAAAGAAATTACCTGGAAGATCTTCTTTTCCTCTTGGAAAATCTTCAGATACGACTGGAAAGTAGGAATTAATGAGGTGTAAAAGGGAAGTGAGTGGATTGACAATGAGGTTTAATGAGTGACCAAACCTCATTAAAGCATGCGGACTTAGATTTCACGAAAGGAGGTACATGAGGCATGAGAGGAGTAGCCAATAGTTGATGTACATACATACATACATACATACACACTTATACACAGACAAATATATATATATATATATATATATATATATATATATATATATATATATATATATATATATACAGTATATATATATATATATATATATATATATATATATACACATCTGTATATATACATCCGTATATATACATATATACATATATATATATATATATATATATATACTGTATATATATATATATATATATATATATATATATATATATATATATATATATATATATATACTGTATATATATATATATACTGTATGAGTAACATAAAAGTATAAATGTATATGCTATAAATATATATTTGTAAAAATAAACTGCAAACCTGCATATTTTCTTATTAAAAGTAAAAAAAAAGATAGACGTCATTAAAACCCATTAAAATTACAATGTTCTAAAAAAATGTACTATCGTATATGAAACTAGTTCCATATCTTCCCAACCTGTATAATTTCTTAATTTAAAAAAAATATTCAGATGTTGTTAAAATTAAAAATTTGAAAAAAGTCGTGTACGAGACTATAGTAAATTCTTTCTAGTGAGGGAGATTTGCACGGACTTGCAGGGGTGCCCTTTTAGCTCGGAAAAGTTTCCTTGGTCGCTGATTGGTTGGACAAGATGATTTTAATCAATCAAATAGCAGGAAACTTTTCCGAGCTAAAAGGGCACCGCTGTGAGTCGGTGCAAATGCCCCTCATTAAAAAAAATTGAGTATATTATCTCATACCTCCTCGTACCACATTCAGAATCTCTGAGAAGCTTTTGCATATAAAACGTGACATATGAGAAACAGGAAGAAGAGATAATTCATGTCGTGAGACATTTCTTTAGAGAGAATGAAGAGATCTTTCATCGTGAAATGGTTTTTTTTTCCTTTCCCATCTCCAGTTTCATAAAACTAAAGTTAAATTTACGACATTGCGTGTGAATCAATCTGGAATATTTCCAAATATATTAATTTCGATAAAATACCTTTTGCATTATTTAAGAATGAAAATATAAATGTTTTATATGAATATAGTTTGCTGAGGCGTTATTTGTTCAATGAAAAGAAAATTTTTGTATAATTAAAGAATTATTGTTCATCTGGAAGTGATTAGATTTATTTGACTTTCGTACCAGTATTTGCTAAGTCGTTGTACCGATTCCCCAGTAAACATAAGCTTCTCTGATGCCATTTTGACTTACTTATTGTTGACATTCTTTTCTAAAAAGCAAGATGGCCGTATTTTCTCCTATAAGATTGTAGCCTTTCTTGTGGAAAGAAGATATACTTTTCCACATTCATCGTCACTTTTACTTTCTAGAAAAGAACATAAACAATAAGAGAGAATTTATAGGAATGATAAACAACGAGGATCGAATCATTAATGAAAATCACATAACGTATTGTAAATTGAATAATTGCAGATATATATGATAATAGCAAATGAAATTCACTCCCCTCCCTCTCTCTTTAAATATATATATATATATATATATATATATATATATAAATATATATATACATATATATATTTATATATATGCATATATATATATATATATATATATATATATATATATATAATTAAATATATATATATATATATATATACACACATATATATATTCACACACACGCACATATACTGTATATATATATATATATATATATATATATATATATATATATATATATGTATATGTATATATATGTATGTATATATATATGTGCATATATATCTATATATCTATACAAAGCATACATATATACATATATATATATATATATATATATATATATGTATATGTATATATATATATATATATATATATATATATATATATATATACACATACATACATACATACACACATACATTATCCAGAAAAACACAATAGCCTACCCCATCTCATGGATTAAGTTTTAAAATCTCAATAAAAAATATATAAGAAACATCAAATCCCTTGTAACATTCTCACACATGAAACACGAAAGTGTCAAAAAAAAGAAAGAAAAAAAGAAGTTGAAAAGTGCGACACCCAAAGATGAGATGATACTATTTTACATGAAAAAGTACCGAAAGGAAAAGTAGATTTATATAATAGAGAACAAAAAGAGAGATCAACAAATTGAGTTTTCAGTGTCTTTCTTTCATCTGTTATCCACGGCGCCCAGAGACTTATGATTTCTTTCCTTAAGGCCCCTACACACGATCAATTTTTTTGTCAATTAACTAATATCAATTTATTGACGACAATGAAATTGAGGAAATCACTGTGCCTACACACGGTCAATGATTTTACTTCAATTTCAGTTTGATTCATAACTTCGAGATGAAAGCATCTGTGGCTCTGGGAATAGTGCTTGCTCTGAACACTAAATTATTGATCAATATATTGATGCTTTGCCGACAGACGATCAATTTTATTGAAGACCCATCAATAAATATCAAAGGATCTTTGATCTCTCAATAAATTGATTCAATGAAATTGTATCAATTAAATTGATATCAATGTCCCTTACACACGGTCAATTTCTCCATCAATTCATTGACGTCAATAAATTGATATCAATTAATTGACGAAAAAATTGATCGTGTGTAGGGGCCTTTACAA
>NC_090732.1:169142748-169152748 GCF_036898095.1 Palaemon carinicauda | reverse complement strand
GCTAACTAGAAGTGGAGCTGTTCTGTGCGCCGATGTTCTTTAGTTCGTCAACACCCGAACACGGCCAAGGTTATACAGCGAGTTTGCAAGTTCCGGAAATTTTCCTACGAATCTGTGAAGAGCGGGAACGAAATTTTTTTTTTTTTTTTTTTTTTTTTTTTTTTTTTTTTTTTTCGCGATGGTTTAGCAGGTGTTAACTACAAATGATACGGTGATCTTTATAGATAGTTAGTGAATGATTTCCTTTTATGATATTTAGTTTTTTTTTTCCAAAATTATATTTACTGGGAAAGGGAATTTTTATTTACGATGTTTTAGCAGGTGTTAACTACAAATGACACGGCTGTGCTTATAAACAGTTTGTTAATGATTTCCTTTTAAAGTATAAAGCAATGGTTTTTTTAGAATCTCATTCTTGGAAACGGAAACTTTGCTGCGAATCTAAGAAGAGCGGGAATGAGAAAGGTGTGTGTTTTTTTTTTACCATGTTTTAACAGGTGTTAGACAATTTGCTAATGATTTCCTTTTGGGATAATTAGCAATGTTTTTTTTACAGAATCATATTTTTGGAAATCGAAAATGCTGCGGATCTAAGAAGAGCGGGAATGAAAGTTTTTAATGATTTCCTTTTAAAGTATTTGGAAATACTTCCCCCCCCCAGAATCATATTTTTTTTAAATATAAGCGCATGATTAAAATACCAGTGCTGAAAAAATATAAATTATCTTTAGAAATCATTTATGATTTTATCATTATTAAAATGAGGTTAGCCAGCCCAATGAGTCAAACTTTACTCTTAAAGAGCTGGCCCGCTTTAATTCAGGTAAAAAAGATATTTATATACATGTTAATAAATAAATAAAATAAAATTATAATAAATATAATGACTAAAAAATAAATAGATTATGAAGTAAAAACCTATTATAAATATAAATTCAAATGATATTTATAAAACATATCTTTTTATTTAAATATGGTATATAAAATGGCTAAAAAAATAAATTATGAAGTAAAAACCTATTATAAATATAAATTCAAATGATATTTATAAAACATATCTTTTTCTTTAAATATGGTATATAAAATGGCTAAAAAAATAAATTATGAAGTAAAAACCTATCAAAATTATAAACTCAGATCTTATCTATAAAAGCTATTTCTTTTTAAGTTAAAAGGATTTGGGGGTACAACACTCGTTCTCCAACCTTTATAAAGGCTAATAAGTAAATAAGATAAAATTATAATAAATATAATGGCTAAGAAAAATTAATTATGAAGTGAAAACCTATGAAAAATATAAATTCATAAATCCAAATCTTATCTATACAACCTATCTTTCTTAAAATAATTAAAAAGATTTAGGGTACAACATTCGTTCTCCAATCGTTATAAATGCTAATACGTAAATAAAATCATATTATAATAAATATAATGTCTAAAAAATAAATTATGAAGTGAAAACCTACTATACATATAAACACAGCTCTTATCTATAAAAACCAATTTTTCTTAAAAAAATTAAAAATGATTTAGGGTACAACATTCATTCTCCAACCTAAAAATCTTTACGTAACAATCCAGCCATCTGTTATATCTCTTTAAGACAGGGCAATTGCTAAAAGGCAATTGATGTCAGCATAACAAGGATGCACTCCAAGGACGTGAAGAACATCCATCATTGGGAAACCCATCGTTCTATGAATAGTTAAAATGATTTGGGGTACAATATTTGTTAGCCTAAAAATCTTTACGTAACAATCTAGCCATTAGTTATATCTCTTTAAAGACAAGGCGATTGCTAAAAGGCAATTAATGCCAGCATAACAAGGATGCACTCCAAGGACGTGAAGAACATTCATCATTGGAACTATTTGCTCTCCGAATAATTTCCTAGATGTTCCGAAGAGATACATTTCGTGTCGGTCTGTAGAACAAAGGACTCGACCTCACTTCGCCCTCCTTCGTAAAGAACCACCCAATCCTTTGCTAATGGGTCTACTTTTCCTTCTCCTTGCCCGTTCTTCTATTTTCTTGTCCCCTTCTTTCCTTTACTTGCCCGATTCTTCCCTTTTCTTTCTTTGCCTCATTCTTCTCTTTCATTTCCTTGCTTCCGTCTTCCCTTTCATTTCCTTGCTTCCTTCTTCTCTTTTATTCTTTGCCCCCTTTCCCTTTCCTTTCCTTGTCCTCTTCTTCCCTTCCTGTTCCTTGTCTCCTTCTTCCCTTTCCTTTCCTTGGCCCATTCTTCCCTTGCCCCTTCTTCCTTTTCGTTTCCTTGCTACCTTCTTCCCTTTCCTTGTCCCTTTCTTCCCTCTCCTTTCCTTCATCCCTTCTTCCCTTTCATTTCTTTGCCCCTTTCTTCCTTTTCCTTTCCTTAACCCTTCTTCTCTTCCCTTGCCCCTTTCTTTCCTCTCCTTTCCTTTCATTACCACCTCCTTCCCTCTCCTTTCCTTGAACCCTTCCTATAAACTTGAACTCCCAACCTTTCCGTAAATACTGTGAGAATTTCAGCGACTTATTTGAGGGTCACGGAAAAAAGGGGAGCTGGGATTAAAGAACTATGCCCAGTATTCTGGTGTCTTTCTGAATGCACAATGTAGATGTGGTAGAAATTGATAGTCATTACAGCAGGGATGATTATGGACCAAGGACCGATTAGTATGTAGTGGCAAAAGTCCTCTTAGATCATAGGATGGAAAGGACCCTTTAAAGGAGTTCTTAACAAATGCGTAAGAACAGTGTTTTGGAAAATATCATCCACAAAGTTATTAACGTTTGAGCAAATCAAACTTTATAAAGAGCCTTAACTCACCTTGTGGATCTTTTTTAATTTTTTTGTAATGCTGTATTACAAAATGAATTATTTCCTTTAGCTTGAAGAGGATGAGCGACAATCATACCTTTTAAGCCACCTTGGCAGGATATGTTCCAACAAAGATGTCTTTGTTATTCTTGATCTAACATTTCGCAAAGATAGGAACAAGTATACTTATCTTAACTAGTTATCCGGGATACATGATTCATATTGAAATGTCTGTATAATAATTCATTTCTTTACATATCCTCATTTTCTTCATTATGACCATATTCCTGCTTAATTGGTTTCATTTCATTTCCAATGCTTACAAAACCTTAGGTCACTAAATTGCATTGAAACTTATGTGGATAAAGTCAGTATTTTATCGTAATTTGTATAAATTTTTCACACAAAGCCCCTTTAGGACATGCACTCTTAGCATTTTCCTTTTTCACAGAGAGAGAGAGAGAGAGAGAGAGAGAGAGAGAGAGAGAGAGAGAGAGAGAGAGAGAGAGAGAGAGAGGAATACAAAGTAAAATATAAAGATTATAACGTCCAAGAATTAAACTTCAGAGAGAGAGAGAGAGAGAGAGAGAGAGAGAGAGAGAGAGAGAGAGAGAGAGAGAGAGAGAGAGAGAGAGAGAGAGAGAGAGAGAGAAATCCTAATGTTTAAGTATTTTACTTAAACTAAACCCAGCACACTAACATATTAGACTACGAAGGCGTATGCTCCTTTTGTCGACCACAATTCAAGGTCTGAAATCGGGATTTTCCCACAACTTAGCCCCACAGTCCTCAGTTCCATATATCAAGGGTCTACTATACGTATTGTTACTCATCCTGTTGTTTTAATGGACAAAATTAAATATCTCAATCCATTATATAAGTATTAATTCTGATATATCTATATTAATGATATTGAGTGACGGAACGATTTACTGTAGTTTTCCGAATTCTACAAAAAAAAAAAAAAAAAAAAAAAAAATGATAAAGGAAATTCGACATTAACCTATTCTGTCTATTCACATTTTTAATCTACCGTATGTGTATACATTTTTGCATTCATAAATCTATCTATTTATATACCATGGTCCTTTCCTAATTTGGGAGGTAAGAAACACAAATTGGGATTTTCGACACTAATTCATTACATCTATTCATATTTTTCATCTACTGTATGTGCATAAATTTTTGCATTCATAAATCTATCTATATATCTACCATGGTCCTTCCCCAAATTTTGGGAGGTAAACGACATTAAAAGAAACAAAAGGATAATATTTTCTCTTGGTTCCTCCTTACCTGACGAGGGTCTTATGTATAAAAAGTTAGATATTTTAGAACAGACAGAGAAACCAGTCTTATATCATATCTATGCATCTTGGAATGCTTGCATAAAACTGACACTAGTTTCATTAAAACAGTCAGTTTTACATTTTTAATCTTTTATAGTAACTACGAAGGCTCTCCATCAGAGGTAAAGATCTAGGTAGTAAATCTTTTACGTATTCTGCTTTGGTAACCTAATACCAGTTCAAAACAACAACAAATGCCGCTGTTTCTAGTCCACTGCAGGACAAAGACCCCAGACATGCCCTTATTCATGTCCGGAGTTTGGTTACATTCATGACCACGCTGACCAGTACGGATTTGTGTCTCACCATCACCAATCCGCAGTGGCCAGCGTGGTGATGAAAACTGGCCAAATCCTAGACATGCATAAAAACATGTCTGAGGTCTTTGTCCTGCAGTGATCTAGAAACAGCTGCATTTGTTGTTGTTATTTTTTGTTGTTGCTTTTGGTGTTGTTGTTGTTATTGCTGCTGCTATTGTTGTTGTTGTAGTTGTTCTCCTCATCTGCAACGAAGTATAATGAATCAGGTGTTGTTTGCTCGCTAAGTACTTTCAGTCCATATAATCGATGTTGTTTGTATATACCAAACCTCGTTCCCTCAGGCCAATCTTGCTCGCCCTCACGTAATTCGAAATGATGCAATAAGGGAGAGCCAGATTTGCGCACTTCAAAGTGCCCGGTGTTCTCAACATGCGATGTGTATACACAGTCATTACATATAGCGTATACATAAATGCATGAGCACTTTCTGAACGATCAGTGCGGTCTCCGATCATGGATCTGGATGTACACTTAAAAATTTGCCATAAAAAAAAGCCACAAATGTGGCCAGACATTACCATTTTAAAAACAGATATATTGACGTAAAAGAGTGTGACATTACTGTCACCAACCCGTAAAAGATAATAACAAAATATGGTAAAATTACGGTCGCCTGTATTTCTCTGAAATACGACTGAGAACGTTATAATTTTACGGATAATTTCATGTGTTATCAGTTAGATAAAGGGTGATGATATGACGTAAGATGAGGTAAATAAAACACCGAGAAACTGTATTCAGATAGAAAGTCTTGCTCAGTGTACCAAATTATTCAAAAATTTGGGTAAATGTTTTGAAAAATCTTTTGATATATCATAAACAATAAATTTCTTATGATTTCAATAGTCCTTCAAAATAAGTTTCCCACCGTCTTTTAATTTCATTCTCTTCTGCTAGAACTATACCACTGCTATCTTTTACTTGCCTTATCTGCGTCAGGTCGTGAGATGCAGCATCTCGGGCCTTAGCAATTCGTAATATTTTCTTCTCTCCTTCTGGTGTTTCTATCTCTTTATAGACTTCATTTAATGTCTCTGCCTTTGGCTTTGCTACTGCTCTTCTTGTTTAAAAAATGTAATGGGGAAGTAACCAGGCTAATGAAATTATAGCATAAAAGTATTACCAAGTGAAACAGTTTCTATTAATTATGGTGGCCTATTGGAAACGTCCCTGCCTGGCGATCTGACAGACTGGGATTCAAGTCCCGCTCAAGCCCGATAGTTTTTTTGTAGTGTCTGTACCCTCGCCATCAATATGAGCAATGGACCTGGGGTTCGGAGGTGCCTATATGTCTCCCTAATGAATCATCAGCAGGCATTGCCTGGCCATCACTGGTCCTAGCTTTGGCGGAGATGAAGCTTTAGCACGGATCCTATAAGGTCAGTCTCTATGGCATTATCCTGCTAGCTAGGGCAATGTCACTGCCCCTTGCCTCTGCCATTCATGAGCAGCCTTCAAACGCTCTAGTTAACATCCGAAGATGCAAACAGAAAGAGAAACCAACACGAGTGTAGAGATTCAACCAATAAATCAACGTTTCGAAACTTGTTAACAGACATAAGGAGTCGGATACGATCAACAATGGAACCCAATAAGCCCGAGGGGAGACAAACGAATTGAGCGAGTTAACAGCTAAGCTTTTCGTGCAAATGGACTAATGGGAGAAACTAATTTTCAACTGGGCATCGATGCCCTGAAACTAATTTGCTATTCAGCTTATGAAAAATTAGAGATGGCTGAGAAGAGGGTACGCTATTTAACACGCCACTCGTGACACTAATCTGTGATCCTATTTCTGAAAGGTTGTTCAGTACAATAGATTCTCGTTTCTTTTATCTGTGTTAATAGCTGGATATTATATATATATATATATATATATATATATATATATATATATATATATATATATATATATATATATATGTATATATATATATATATATATATATATATATATATATATATATATATATATATACATATATATATATACTGTATATATAAATATATATATATATACATATATATATATATATATATATATATATATATATATATATATATATGTTGTGTGTGTGTGTGTGTGTGTGTGTGTGGATGTTTAGGTATCGGTTTTTACTGGGAATACATTTACAATTGCAGACGAAATTACAAGATTTACGATTTTTAAATGTTTTCTCAAATTAATTTTTTCCTCTCTCTCTCTCTCTCTCTCTCTCTCTCCTCTCTCTCTCTCTCTCCTCTCTCTCTCTCTCTCTCTCTCTCTCTCTCTCTCTCTCTCTCTCTCTCTCTCTCCCTTTCTTTATATATATATATATTATATATATATATATAATATATATATATATATATATTATATATATATATATATATATATATATATATATATATATATACAAGAAAAGGAAAAATATAATAAAAGAAGATACTGTATGTAATTAGTAAATTTAGAAAATCCTTATGAGCGGCAACAAAAGTTAACATACTATTCAGTAGTAATAACAAACACACATTCTATAGCAATTAGACAGCGAATAACTGCATTCACATAGAGCATGTTTATAAAATCCAAAACTCCATAATATAAAATTGGTTCGGGTAAAACAAAGCCCTCAGAAGAATATTGGGAATTCATTGGCAGGACAGGATCAGAAATGAAACTATAAGAGAGATTACTCGAGTGCCATATGTGGACGTGATCATGATGAGAGGTAGATGCAGATGGTTTGGGCATGCTCTTCGCACTCGCCAAGAGAGATTAGTCCACCAGACTTTCAACTGGGCTCCACAAGGCACTAGAAGAGTTGGAAGACCCAGGCCTACATGGCTGAGGATTATGAAGCGCGAAGTAGCTGATGAATGGAGAAGTATTGATTTAAAAGCTCAAGATAGGGACGACTGGCGAAATCTAACCGAGGCCCTTTGCTTAAGTAGGCGTAGGAGGAGATGATGATGGAAACTAAATGAAGTGTACTTTCATGGAAGTAAAGTTATTATTAACTGATAATCTTGACATGAAACCCCTTCAGGTCAGAGTTAGAAGGGAAAGGATGGCATCTTAATTGTCTATTGTATTGAAGACAAACTTGGATATATTTACGATTGAGCACACAGTAGAAAACAAGCAATTTACCCTCTTTTATATCTCACTTGATTACCGGATGCAATATTATCAACAATACTACTACTACTACTACTACTACTACTACTACTACTACTACTACTAATACGAATAATAATAATAATAATAATAATAATAATAATAATAATGTTAACTGATAATCTTGCCAAGCAACAATGACAGGTCAGAGTTAGAAGGAAAACGATGGTTTCTTAATTAATTGTCTATTGTATTGAAGTGCAAATTTGGATATATTTACGATTGAGCACACAGTAGAGAACAAGCAACCAACAAGCAATTTACCCTCTTTTATATCTCACTTGATTACCGGATGTAATGCTTGAGTTGTGTGAATTATTCGATGCATTTATATTCCCCGAGAGGCAGTTAACAGGTGACACATAAATTGAGCTGTAATTTTTATAAAAACAATGAGTTATTTTGTAATAATACACCTTGGGTGATGTTTTGATATTTTCCTTCATCCTGTCGGGGTTATATGTTTGGGATCTGTATACATACATACATGCGTGCATTACTGTACAGACATACATACACACATACTATACATACATACATACGCACATACTGTACACACATACATGCACACATACTGTACATACATACATGCGCACATACTGTACACACATACATGCACACATACTATACATACATATATACATACATGCACACATACTGTACATACATACATGCATGCGCACATACTGTTCATACATACATGCGCACATACTATACACACATATATGAACATATACTGTATATACATATATACATGCACACATACTGTACATACATACATGCGCACATAATGTACATACATACATGCACACGTTCTATACATACATACATGCGCACACACTTTACATAGATACTGTGCATGAACACATAATGTTCATATATACATGGGCACATATTATACATACATACATACCCACATACACTACATACATACATACATACATACATACATATATACATGTAGGAAATCCTTGGAATCACTTAACAGTGACTATATATAGCCAACGTTAACTCTTGTACGAAAAGTTCACCTTTTATGAATGAAAACAATCCGCTAGAGTAATTAGTTACTATTTGCTTCTTTGTTCTTTTCATGACATGATAATTACAAATAAAATTTACGCGGAAAAAAAAACACGGTAGAAAAGCTGGAAAAACTGTTCACCATCAATGAGTGACATATATTTGCTAAATAATAATTCATTGATGAGCGATGAGAATGACACTTGGGGCATACTATTCTGAGCCTCGTAATAATAATAATAATAATAATAATAATAATAATAATAATAATAATAATAATTCATTAATGAGACGGCCACTTGGGGCATAAGGTTCTGAGGCGCGTCCTTGCAGAAATTAAATCGTGAAGCTTCTAGTACGCTGACTGACGATGTTCATTTGTTTTGACATTAATTACTCGGTAATAGCCACTTCTTACTTCATTTACCTACGCTTGTTTCGTAGTCGTAGCGTCTTTCTAGCTTATTGAATACTTGTAAGTGTAGAGCAAGTTTATTTTCTTTTTTTTGTACATGTATCAATATTATTTTATAAATAAATGTTTACTTTCGTTTATATGTTTTCATATGTAAATAACATCTAAATTTACTACGACATCATATTGTGTATATACTTGGTTGATTATATTAGTATGGGAATTCTAACAACCATACACATAATCACACACACACACATATATATATGTGTATATATATATACTGTATACTGTATATATAAAGTATATATATGTATATATATAAGTATATATATATATATATATATATATATATATATATATATATATATATATATATATATATATATATGTTGCTATCTAATGTGCTATTGCACATACAGTATGTATTAAACATATATATTGTGTGTATATTTACAGAATATATATACTGTATATATATATATATATATTATATATATATATATATATATATATAGTATATATATATAAAGTATGAATATATATATATATATATATATATATATATATATATATATATATATACATATATATATATATATATATATATATATATATGCATATATCTATATATAATACTTATATGCAAGCGCACATAAGATAGCAGACTGTACCCCTTTAAAATAAAAAAAGTATCATACCCTTCCTAGTTACTGTTTCATTTAGTACCAATGAAATCCGACTCTCCGTGACCATACAGTACACCACATACATACGCAATGGTCCATCTCGCAACGGAATTTGCAATCTGGTAACTTATCTCAGAATGCGAACCAGCTCTTGTAAGCTTATGCTCTCCGGTTTGCGCAATCCGTAAACTGTTTTTGGCAAGAGGCGCGCTTCGAATTTCCATTAGCATATGTGTATCCCTTG
>NC_090732.1:169130248-169137748 GCF_036898095.1 Palaemon carinicauda | reverse complement strand
CAATTCTGTTGCCACCGGTCCAATACTTCACGACTCCGAAATTCGGGCGTGCGAGGGTGAATCAGGGCGGGGGCGGGGCGGCCAGAGAGAGAGAGAGAGAGAGAGAGAGAGAGAGAGAGAGAGTGTAATACTTCATTTAACAGTTGCTCAAAATATAACAATTGCTCAAAATACTTTTTTTCCATGTTTTCAGGATTTTTTCCTCCTTATGTCCGTAATATTCCTATCTTTAATTTGTTTAAGAGAGAGAGAGAGAGAGAGAGAGAGAGAGAGAGAGAGAGCGTTACTTCATTTAGCAGTTACTCGAGATATTTTTTCAATCTTTTCAGGATTTTTTCCTCTTTATGTCCCACACCATCCCCTATCTTTAATTTGTTTAATATGGAGAGAGAGAGAGAGAGAGAGAGAGAGAGAGAGAGAGAGAGAGAGAGAGAGTTTATATCTGTGGATTTTCAAAGGCTTATACCTTCAAGAAACGAAGTTCATAATTAATTTTAAAACTTTTGTATTCGAAATACGTCGATAATTTATCAGTTATGTATATCAATACAATATATATATATATATATACATACATATATATGTATATATATATATATATATATATATATACATATATATATATATATATAATATATACAGTATATATATATATATATATATATATTGTGAGCGAGTGTTTGAACATGTAAACAAGATCTGCAAGTCAGAACTTACCAATTATATTATGTAGTTGATATATTTTCATTTATTAATAGATATTCAGTATCATAGAAATTCGCGTGCATTTTTTTTAAGAACACTTAAGTGTACCATTTATTAGCTTTATGTATTATAGTCATTACGATGCTGTCTCCATCTTCTAGCGAGGCTTACTAATCATTTATAGAGCTATTGTATTTTGTAACCTATTTTCTTTTATAATTCATATTCGTACTTCAACAGTTAGATATAGAATGCTATCAAAATTCCATCATCTTCTAAAGAGGTTCATAAATTATAAATTCATAAAGCTATTATATTTTGTAATCTATTTACCTACCATGCTATTTATTTCATGTCTTTTATAATTCATATTCGTATTTCAAAATGTTAGAAATAAAATCTTATAAAAATTTACAATAAATAATAATCACAAGAAAATGAAACCATGTTATATCATGACATATTATTTATCATTATTATTATTATTATTATTATTATTATTATTATTATTATTATTATTATCATTATTATTATTGTGACGATGGCACTAATAAGTATTTTCTTTTATTTACAGGTAACCTTAGGCCCTTTTAGCTTGTCGTCATTGGAGCTGTAAGTAAGTTTCAAGAGATTGCGCCGTTGATGGAAAATGCATTCATTTTCTATTCTTTACTTCTGTTCTTGTGTAATGTACTCCCTGCTAGAAAGTGACTTTTAACCACTGCTTCTCACTCACAAATACGCACGCACGAATAAGCAGGAATAAGCGTATGGATATGGATATATACTGCATATATATATATATATATATATATGTATATATATATATGTATATATATATATATATGGATGCTTTATATATATGTGCGTGTGTATATATATATATATATATATATATATATATATATATATATATATATATATATATACATATACAGTATATGTAAAGCATTCACATATATATATATATATATATATATATATATATATATATATATATACATGCATATATATATATGATATATATAAAGCTGGGTTGAAAAGTCGAATGTCTCTGTTCGAATCTGAACACGAGTAGATGCACACATCATATTCCCTTTAAGTATCATTCCCAGGATGGATTAAAATTTATAGTATATTAAGAAGTATTTGTAACTCAATGTTTCAAAGTTCGAAGTTACTTGTGTTAATAACAAAAATAAAAGATAAAAGACACACACAAAACACATACATACAATGACTTTATATTGCCACAGACCATTCCCCCTATTTTTTTTTTTTTTCAAATTACCTTTAGACATGTACTCCAGTCTTAACTTTCCCGTTAACGTAAAAGGTTTTAAGTCTGCATATTATTTCTAATCACCTTACCACATCTCCAAGGTAATAACCAACTAAATGAAAGATAAACAATGACCAACAGGGTTTAATCATCACTCCCCAATTGACTCCTTCCTACCAATTCGTGATGCCTCTGGGGCCGGGTGGGGTCTTCGGGGTGGAAATCTCTGCTCTTGGAAAAGGTACTACAGCAGGGTTGCCAAGTTGGCCCTTTTCAGGCCAAAAAAACCCCAAATTTGGCCTTTTTTAAAAATTAGGTGGCCTTTATATCATGAAAAAAGGTGGGCCTTAGGGTTGCCAAGTTGGCCTTTTTTCAGAAAAAAAGATAAAAAAACTCAAATTTGGCTTTTTTTTTTTAAAATTGGGTGGCCTTTAGTAATATCATAAAAAAGGTGGGCCTTAAATACTATAATTTTTGGCCTTTTTCTACTAATGGGTTGGTCTTTTAAAGCTGCGGTTGATTAGAAGTTGGCCTTTTCTCATTTAGAAAACTTGACAACCCTGCTGTACAGCTGGCCGCAGCTGGTAAGAGGGTAGGGGTAGGGGGCCTGGGTCTTCAGAAGGGACTTGGGGTCTGTTGAGGGAGGGGATCCTCAGGCCAAACAATTCCAAAGGACATAGATCATACTCAGCGCGGGCCTTCTCCCATTACAAAGGAAGGGAGCAAGATTACAAGAGCAAATGTGCAGTTCCGTGAGGGCCCCATGAGAGCTTTCTTTTTTTTTTTTTTTATCCTTTAGTCTATTTTCCATGACTTAAGCCCCGGACTTAAAGACTCTTGAGTAGTGTTTTTTTTTTTTTTTTTTTTTTTTTTTTTTTTTTTTTTTTTTTTTTTTTTTTTTAAGGTTAGCCTTTAGTCTATTTTCGATGACTTAAGCCCTGGACTTAAGGACTCTGAGTATTTCCTCCTAGTGGCAAGGGGGACACAGTGGGATTTCATTTCGAGAACCTTGGAGTAGCAGGAAGTGAATTGTTCATTGAATAAAACAAAATCATATTCGTGAATCTTTAAGAAAAGACCAAGATTCCTGTTCAGTTTATAATTACCGTAATTTTCTCTACAATCTAAAGGCCGTTGGAATAGGCAACGCAATGCTCTTATCTTACTCAGGGCCGAAAAATGCTATAACAAATGGTGAATTAATATCTTTGAAATTTCTCTATTAAGATATTTTCACACATCTTAATATCTTTGATATAATTTTGACGATTAGGTGAAATTTGCAACTTAATTAATAGCAGACTGTATATCTAAAATGCAAAAGATATTTTAAAAACTTTCTCTCTCTCTCTCTCTCTCTCTCTCTCTCTCTCTCTCTCTCTCTCTCTCTCTCTCTCTCTCTCTCTCTCTCTCTCTCGTAATATATGACAGGAATTACTCAAGGAAATTATTAAAGGAGAAGGTAGTTGCGTATAAATAACAGACAGATACTTTACAATTAATCAATAAAAAACACATTCATATTAATTATTTGAATATTCATTTGTCACATATATGATGCAACTTAATTGTAATATCATCATATAATGGCACAAGATTATTACAGTCTTATAATAAATGATTTATCATCTATTTACAGTAATGATGGGAAATATGAAATCGAAAAATATAGAAAAACCAACATCTAGAAATATCACTGCCATATCTAAATATATTATTTAGGCATTATTTCATTATAAAATTCTACGAAATACTGATTGATATAGAAAAAACTAAATTGTTGAAATTTCCCTATATCTAAATTTGTTATTTAGACCTTGCTTCACTACAAAATTCTACGAAATATCGATTGTTATAAAAAAAAATTTCTAGAAATTTCACTATAAAGACTTGATATGTTATTTAGACTTGGTTTCACTACAAAATTCTACGAAAAGTCGATTGTTATAAAACTAATTTCTAGAAATTTCCCTATATCTAAATTTGTTATCTAGATCCTGTTTCACTATAAAATTCTACGAAATACCGATTGTTATAAAAAACTAATTTCTAGAAATCTCCCTGTATCTAAATTTATTATTTAGATCTGGTTTCAATACAAAATTCTACTGAATATCAATTGTTCTAAAAATTGTTTTGCAAATAGAAAAAAAACATGCAAACACATAAACAAATATCACTGAAGACAATCTCTTTATGCTACTAACAGTCACTAGACCGAGGCTTCGTTTTACGGGAATCGAACAGTTACTCAAACACGTTCAAAAATAACGGTCACAGAGTCACCGCAATGAGCAACCAATGAACAGCCAGTAATTAACGGTCTCCATTCTAAAGTACTCCATTAAAAAAGAATGTCCTTTGGCTTTCACTATACATTCACAGATTTCAGAAACGTCTCATTTCATTGTTATTATATTCCGAAGCCTCGAGCCTTATTCATTTGGGTGTTAATGAAGCCTTGCTCCGGCACGACTCTTAAGAGGACCTCGGCTATCATTATGAAGACCTTCGTCTTTATATGGCGTTGGGAACTTTCGTCATTTCCATATTCATTTGTTGTAGATAGTTTAGTCGGAGTCACGACTTGGCATCTACGGTATAAACACCGCCATGGGAACGAGATAGATACAGGATCTGGTTGGTAGGCAATGGTAGCCTTTCACAAGGACGAATGCTTGTCTCTAAAAAAGGTTTAAAGGCCATTCATGAATGGCAGAGGCAAGGGACAGTGAAAGTGCCCTAGCTAGAAGGACAGTGATTTATAGACTGACCACAGTGACATTGCGCTAGCGAGCAAGGCAATGCTCTTCAGACTGACCACAGTAACATTGCCCTAGCTAGCAGGACAAAGCTCCAGAGACTGAACACAATGATATTGGCTAGCTAGCAGGACAATGCTCTAGAAACTGGAATAACCACTGTGACATTGCCCTAGCTAGCAGGAAAATGCTCTAGAGACTGACCACAGTGACATTGCCCTAGCTAGCAGGACAATGCTCTTCAGACTGACCACAGTAACATTGCCCTAGCGAGCAGAACAAAGCTCCAGAAACTGAACACAATGATATTGGCTAGCTAGCAGGACAATGCTCTAGAGACTGAACTAACCACTGTGACATTGCCCTAGCTAGCAGGAAAATGCTCTAGCGACTGGACTATCTTTCCCTGCTGGATACCATTGGGCTTAATTAAAGCATCCAGCTTTTCCAACTAGGATTGTAGCTTAGCTAGTAATAATAATAATACTCATAGCATAATTTCTGTTATGGTGGCCTATGGGAACCGTCCCTGCCTGGTGATCTACCGGAATAGGGTTCGAGTCCCGCTCAAGTTCGATAGTTTCTTATAGTGTCTGCAGCCTCACCATATTAACAATAATAATAATAATAATAATAATAATAATAATAATCCTAGTTAACATCAGCATCCCTTCTGGCCTAACATACCCTCAGCTTTAATAACAAAGGCCCGCAGGAGTCTTTGGGTGAAATCCTTTGATACTTCTGGGCAAGGCGTAGTAAGAGATCCTGACCCCATGTCATGTGAATGGATACAAACAACACATATTTGGGTATAAGAAAATATCTATTTATCCTTTGGTTTAATGGTTAATTAAATTTCTCATTTGTAATCTTTAACTTCATCTTCAATCATGGAATTTTCTTTTTCGTATATGGGAATTTCTTTTTGAATTATTGAGAGGGAATTTTTGGTTGTAGTGATGTTTATGACATATTCCCCTGTGGTTAAAAGTGATCTATTTTTATCCTTAAACTTTTTAATACATCTTTGAATGTTTTGTTAATATTGTGCGTATACCCATGAAAACACCCATTTATTACTGATTAATATATATGTGTATATATATATATATATATATATATATATATATATATATATATATATATATATATATATATATGTATACATATATATATATATATATATATTATATATATATATATATATATATATATATGTATATGTACATATATGTGTATTTATATATATATATATATATATATATATATATATATATATATATATATAATCACCATAAACTTTTCTTTCACCTATTTTCAAAAAGTAACTAATAATAATAATAACAATAATAATAATAATAATAATCACTGCATACCAACCTAAACATCAAGAGGAAAATTTTCCCTATAAAAACTAATTGAATAAATTCCTCATTTTAACCAGTCCACCGAAGTGAAGAATACTACTACAAAGTAACATCAATACGGAAACGGATTTGCGTAACGAAATCAATCTCTCCATGAAAGTAATTGTTCAATACATGCGATATTATCATCAAGGAACCACTTGGCGATGAGGTGGTGGGCTGAGTGGACAATTAATCAGTCCTCTGAAGGAGAAAGTGGACATAGGGTTTCCCCTTTTACTCAACCGTGGACATCATCTTGAGACACTTTCCTTTTCTTGTTTTTGGGGGTCTTAGGTAGAGTTTAAACTTTTAAGGTTATTATTATTATTATTATTATTATTATTATTATTATTATTACTAGCCAAGCTACAACCCTAGTTGGAAAAGCAAGATCTATAAGCCCAAGGGCTCCAATAGGGAAAAATAGCCCAGTGAAGAAAGGAATTAAGGAAATAAATAAACGATGAGAAAAAATTAACAATAAATCATTCTAAAAACAGTAACAACGTCAAAACAGATATGTCATATATAAACTATAAAAAGACTTATTTCAGCCTGTTCTACATAAAAACATTTGCTCCAACTTTGAACTTTTGAAGTTCTACTGATTCAACTACCCGATTAGGAAGACCATTCCACAACTTGGTCACAGCTGGAATAAAACTTCTAGAATACTGTGTAGAATTGAGCCTCAAGATGGAGAATGCCTGGCTATTAGAATTAACTGCCTGCCTAGTATTACGAACAGGATGGAATTGTGCAGGAAGATCTGAATGTAAAGGATGGTCAGAATTACCTTAGTTTGTGGTAATTTGCATGGTTTCAATGTAATTTTTAAGGTAGTGATATTTGTAAGGTAATTTCGGTTTTGCTTGCTTCAAATCTAAGGAAATTGGAAAGTAAATTTCCTTAGTTTGAGGTAATTTGCATGGTTTCAATAAAATTTTTAAGGTAGCGATATTTGTAAGGTAATTTCGGTTTTGCTAGCTTCAAATCTAAGGAAATTGGAAAAGTTTTAAGGTAATCTAAGGTAAAACGTAGCAGGATCTAAGGTAACGGCCACATGCTCAAGTTAAAACCCTGGTCTTAGCAGCTGATTTAGTAGCCAGCTGTCAGTTGATTACACTCTCCAGCGGGTCCAGTGACGAAGAGAAACGATGGAATTGATGTGAAAAGAAGATTCTATAGCGTTAAAACAGTCGAAAAGATATGGATGTTACATTCGAAATGTTTAGTCATTCTCTTGGCCGTATACAATTTTCTTCTTCTTTCCCTGTAAAGGTAGTGAATATTTCCAGCAGTATGTGGGAGGTGTTCCAAAATCCTTGGAGCTAAATTA
>NC_090732.1:169112748-169125248 GCF_036898095.1 Palaemon carinicauda | reverse complement strand
AACTGTAATCAATACCTTTCTGTAACCTGAGACTAAAACTTCTAGGACACTCCAAAATCAAACCATTGTTCTCTAGTCTTGGGTAGTTTCATAGCCTCTGAACCATATTTTTGCAGTAAACCAAAAATCAAAACTGTAATCAATGTTGTAATCTGAGAATAAAACTTCTAGGACACTCCAAAATCAAACCATTGTTCTCTGGTTTTGGGTATTGCCATAGCCTCTGTACCGTAGTCTTGCAGTGGACCAAGAAATCAAAACTGTAATCAATACCTTGCTGTATGTCTGAGATTAAAACTTCTAGGACACGCTAAAATCAAATCATTGTTCTCTAGTCTTGGGTAGAGCCATAGTCTCTGTACCGTAGTCTGGGGTTAGAGTTCTCTTGCTTGAGGGTACACTCAGGCACACTATTTTATCTGTTTCCATATTTCCTTTCCTAACAAGGCTATTTTCTCTGTTGGAGCCCTCGGGCTTAACGCATTTTCTTTTTCAGCTACGATTTAGCTTAGCTAATAATAATAATAATAATAATAATAATAATAATAATAATAATAATAATAATAATAATAATAATAATAATAATAATAATAATAATAATTGCAGCCAGTCTGTTAATTCACTGCTCATTCATTCCTAAAGAAGACCTGAGGATTTTTGTTTTGTCTACAGGATCCAATTTCTCCTTATATCCAGTGACGGAGATCTCCTATGATCGGTACTTTATACGGCGTTGAAATCTCCCTTTTCAACTACGGCTGACTGCTATGTGCATGTTATACCGTAATCATGAATTATTACGTATAATAACTCCTCTGTACTTTCTTTATCAGTCGAATGATTCTTCATGTAGCAATATCGTTTATTTTACTTTCAATTTAGATAAGATTTCTGTTCTAACAATCGTCCAAAATTAGTTGATTTCTTCGTCGTGTTTGAAAATTTATCTATTTTATAATTACTATTGGTTTAATCTTATCGTTTGATTATGATTATATTTAATAGATAACTATTATATCTAATGGTATTTTTGCTATTTTGAATTCAAATTTCGTCTCCAATTTTTTCCGATGATTTTAATGTCCTAAATTTCATTTGAAAAATGAATTAGCGAAAGTGATAACATGTTACATTACTAAAGATTATTGGGCCGTTTCATAGCTTATGTACCGTAATTTTGCAGCGGCTTGAGTTAGAGTTCTCTTACTTGAGGATACAGTCAGAACCACTATTCTATCTGTTTCCATATTCCCTTTACTCACTGGGCTCTTTTCCTATTGGGGCCCTTGGGCTTATACCATTTTCTTTTCCAGCTAGGATTTAGCTAATAATAATAATAATAATAATAATAATAATAATAATAATAATAATAATAATAATAATAATAATAATAATAATAATAATGAGATAATTGCATCCAGTCTGTTAATTCACTGCTCATTCATTCCTAAAGAAACGCAGCAGAAAAAGATTTCTTACAGGATCCAATTTCTCATATCCAGATGACGGAGATCTCCTATGCTCGGTACTTCATGGGGCGTTGAAGTCTCCCCTTTTTTTCGGCCACGGCTGACTGCTATGTGCATGTTATACCGTAATCATGAATTATTACGTATAATAACACCTCTGTACTTTCTTTATCAGTCGAATGGTTCTTCGTGGAGCAATATCGTTTATTTTCCTTTTTAATTTAGATAAGATTTTTGTTCTAGCATTCGTTCAAAACTAGTTAGTTTGTTCGTCGTGTTTGAAAACTTCTCTATTTTGTAATGAGTATTGGTATTATGATTATTATTATGATTATTGGTATTGATCATGATTATATTTAATTGATAATTATCATATCTAAACATATTTTTGCTATTTTGAATTTAAATTTGGTCTCCATTTTTCCCGATGATTTTGCTGTCCTAAATTATATTAATTAGCGAAAGTGATAACATATTATATTATGAAAGATTATTTTCTCCTTTTTCATATCGAAGATTTCCAAGATTTTGCTGTTCTAAATTTAATTTGAAAAATAAATTAGCGAAATCAATAACATGTAATTTACATTAATTATATGAAAATTACAAGAAATACTCAACAGTTAATTAATTAGCGCAAGTGATAACGTGTTACACCACGAAAGATTATTTTCTCCTTTTTCATATCGAAGATTTCCAAGATTTTGCTGTTCTAAATTTCATTTGAAAAATTAATTAGCGAAATGTATAACATATAACTTACATTACAAAAGATTATATGAAAATAACAAGAAATACTCAATAGTTAATTAATTATCGCAAGTGATAACGTATCACATTACGAAAGATTATATGAAAATAAGAGGAAATATTCATGAGTTGTTAATTATAAATCAATAGAAACAAACTTTAAACTACGAACACGAATTTCGTAAATATAACAATTATGCCACAGCGTCACGGAGTGTGTGGGACGGGCGTATACATGGGCGTTATTTACCAACAGGGAACACATTTACACGAGGTGGGGGTAGGTTGGGAAATGGGCGTGAATGGATTGGAATAGGTTATTACCTACTTAAGTATTACTATGGGTGGGGTTCATCGCTGGGAGGGGGGGGGGGGTGGCTGGTGGGTGCTCGTGGCTGCTAGTTCGTTTGGTCCGTGGGAAAGTGAAAAGGGGAATAGCAGATAGAAAAAATAGCTATTGGAATATACCAAGTGATACATTTCCTTTCAATTTAAATTTATTATATATGTAATATTATATTAACATTTGTATCACCATCATGAGGATAATATGTGTCATATTCATTTTAATAATGAGTAACTTCAAAAATTCAAACTTGCAGCGAATGTTTTTTTTTTTTTTTTTATGTTGAACTGGCTGACATATATCTCTTTTTATAGTTAATACAGTATATCAAATATCTATTTTAATGTTGTTACTGTTCTTGAAATATTTCATTCTAATTGTTCATAGCTTCTTTTGTAGTTTATTTATTTCATTATTTCTTTTCCTAACTGGGTTATTTTTCATTGTTGGAGTCCTTTGGCTTATAGCATCCTGCTTTCCAGCTAGGGCAGTAGCTTAGCTAAAAATAATATTAATAATAATATAATAATAATAATAATAATAATAATAATAACAACAACATCAACAACAACAACAACAACAACAACAACAACAACAATAATAATAATAATAATAATAAATTTGTTGTATATTAATGAAAGAAACGTGTCTAGCAAGTGAGTTACAATTACCAATGTTAAAAAAAAAAGGTAACTACGGATGGGCCAAGCGTAGCAAATAAATGTTATCTCAGAAATATATACTGGCTCTAGTGAACATTCTTTGACCCTAATATCATGTGGGCAAGGACGCACCGAGGAATCGAAGATAATAAGGAAAAAAAAAAAAGGCTGAAGAAGGAAAAGGGAATGTGAAGGGGTACCATGATTCGAATGATGAAGCTTATAATTAACGAAGTGATTAAGGTTATCTGATATACGAGAGCCAATCGCGAATAGGAATGTGAGGAATTTGTACGGATTTAATGAAAAAGATAATTATTTTTGCTCATTATTTTCTTTTATTCATGATGACATTTAACCGTCAAGTAATTGTATTTCGTGTAGCTAAGAAAGTTTTTTGCTTTATTAAATGTATTATGTATGATAGACTGAATACTATTAAAGATTAGTGTCTATATTAATAAATATTTTAAGTTTATTCCAAAATCAGTTCCTTTTTCTTTATTTCATCATATAAAAAATACCTGACCGATGTATAAAAAAAAACCGTCCTTTTGGGTTATTTCATTATACTGAAAAAGAAAACTTTTTGGGCTACTTCAACAGATTATTGTCTATGATTTTCATGGATATATGACTGGAATGTTTTTCTTCAGCCAAAAAAAAAAAAAAAATATTTGTTTTAAAATGAATTAAGGCAAAGGAATATTATCCTAACTTTAGTGTTACTAGAGCCAAAAAGCATATGACCTTTGTGAGCATTAATTTTCATAAGAGTTGAGTTTGGTCGAATAGCTTAATGCAATCATAATAATTCATTTAAAATTATCCTTCCATTACAACAGGTTTCTAGCTATTGAAAGGGCTATTAACCCGGTCTATAGATATAAGTTAATCTATGGACCTTGTTTATTAATAAATCCTTACCTTATGCGGTCTGAACCATTCCTAAATTTTCATAAAATGGAGAAGGAATCATATATCAAAATGTTTGATAAATTAAGCCTGCTCATTAATACTTCTTTATTCTTGATATAATACTTGATTAAGAGTTGTGGTGGCCTATTGGAAACTTCCCTGCCTGGTGTTCGAGTCCCGCTCAATCTCAATAGTTTTTAGGTAGTGTCTGCAGTCTCACCATCCTTGCGAGATAAGGATGGGGGGGGGGGCTATAATTCTACCAGCAGAGTCATCAACAGCCATTGCCTGGCTCTCCCTGGTCCACGTTTGGGTGGAGACTGGGCTTGGGCGCTGATCATATTTAAATATGGTCAGTATATAGGACAATGTCTTGCTAAATAGACCATTGTCACTGCCCCTTACCTCTGCCATTCATGAGTGGCCTTTGAAAACTTTAAGCCTCCCAAACCTTTAAAAGCTGTCGCCATCTTACTATTACCCGTTAGACCACCAAGGGCTCGGCCATCGTCTACTCCCCCTCCCCACTTCATTCTGAATAATATGAAAATCATTCAACCTTCAAGGAATAGCTAAATCTTCTTAATCTATTCGCAGCATCAAATCCCCACGAAGGACGTTTGACCTTTCTTCTGGTATGTTCACCTATTACTATAGAGAGAGAGAGAGAGAGAGAGAGAGAGAGAGAGAGAGAGAGAGAGAGAGAGAGAAGCAAATTCTAGGTTATATCTTGTATTTTTATTAGTTAGCAGAGAAAAGACATCTTTGATTACCTTTAAACTTTGTTGTATAAATAGGAAAAGCATCATAATGTCTGGTTAATATAAACTTGATTTTATGGTTTTCTCTTCTTCTACAGAGAGAGAGAGAGAGAGAGAGAGAGAGAGAGAGAGAGAGAGAGATTCCAAGCATATCTTGTTTTTTTATTAGTTGGCAGACAGTAAACATCTTTTAACTTTTTTTGTATGAATAGGGGAAGCTGGAAAACTCAGATTTGAAATAATTGCAGAAAATGTAACTTCCAAGGATATACGCATCGAGTTCTCTTGCATCATAATGTCTGGTTAATATCAAGAGAGAGAGAGAGAGAGAGAGAGAGAGAGAGAGAGAGAGAAAGAGAGAGAGAGAGAGAGAGAGGCTCTTCGTGTTCCTTCAAGGTTGGGGAAGGATGAAAGAATGAAGTTATGGATTTGGGTATGGTAGTTGGGCAGCCTAACCTTGGGTATGAAGGAGAGGGTATGTGGGCAACAGGTCTACACGGGTCACTGAGGTGAATTTATGGAAATGTTATTTTCATATCAAAACCAGGAAAGGGGAAATGACAGTGGAGTAAGGAAAAGAAAAAGAAAAGACACTATTTCGAAAAGGTTGCAATCCTGCAGGATGCATCAGTGACGCAAGTTCGTCCTGTATGTACTTAGTTTTACTTTTACTACATTGATGCCTTCATAAACTATATATATATATATATATATATATATATATGAAAGTACCATAATGTGGTGAAAGGGTCAGCGAATTGCCATGATCTGCAAACCTGTATCCCCAGACATGAATAAGGATATGTCTGAGGCCCTTGTCCTGCAGTGGAATAGAAACGGCTGCATTTTTTTTGTTGCTTTATACACACACACACACGCACACACACACACACACATATATATATATATATATATATACACACACACACATGCACTCACCATTGCTTTTTTCCTTTCAACTTTAAAGTATCAGTAAAGTTCAGGCTTTTGGTTTCTCCTTTTCCTGACCCCAGCAGATGCTGAGACCCATTTACTTATGGATGGACTTGTGAGCAATAGTCCAAGATCGAACGACGTTCCAGAATCTACAGGCAGAGTTCTAAACTACAGGATTATGGCATCAATTGTCAAACTTCGACCCAATATGGCTGGTAGCACTGGGTTTCAATAGATTCTGTTGAAACTGAGCGAGACTCATGAGTATATGAAGTGGAAAACTCCTGAGACCAATGAGCTAGTACGAGCAGTTATTATTATTATCATTATTATTATTATTATTATTATTATTATTATTATTATTAGCCAAGTTACGACCCTAGTTGGAAAAACATGATACTATAATCCCAAGGCCTCTAACAGGGAAAAATAGCCCAGTGAAGAAAAAAAAAGAGGAAATAAATAAACTAAAAGAGAAAGGTAGAGCTTTCAGTTTTTCCCACAAATATCCATGATTATTTTAGCAGTTCATGGATAAGTGGATTGGTGGATGGTATATAAAAAAGTGTTTATGAACATGAGTGTATGTTTACATATATACATAACGGCGCATAGGTATACTAAAAAATTTCAAATCACATTCATCTTTAATGCAGATTTAGTATCATCCAATAGAGACTAATGACTGGTAGCTGAACAATTTTCGCGAAATCACACACACAAACAAACTAAACCATTGTTACGGACTGTTATGTCACCAATGATACAGTAATGCAAACGCCCAATTGTAGTTTTATACTCAAGTAAGCGTGACTCTCTCTCTCTCTCTCTCTCTCTCTCTCTCTCTCTCTCTCTCTCTCATGGCAGTTCTGCTGTGAAGGTCACAAAACACTATGACAATACTCGCTCTATTTGGTGCTTGAACTTCGTCACTGCAATCCTTGCGTTTATTGCGTGTACACTGACTTTGCCAGTTTAAGTATGTTGTTTTAACACGTGATAGAAATTCATTTAACATTTTCTGTATATTATGCTTTCATATATTAATACATACTAACGTGGTGAAAGGGTTCGTATATTGCATGATCAGGAAAATTGTACTAGTCAGGGCCACCCATACTTGGTTGGTTTGTTGTGGGCGATCAGACTAAAGTCTCCCATCATCATTAATCCGCAGTGGCCAGCGTGGTGATGAAAGCTAGCCAAACTCCAAACATCTAGACATGAATTATTGTCTGAGGCCATTCTCTTGTAGTGGACTGAAAATGGCTGCATTTGTTGTAGCTGTACACACACACACACATATACAGTATATATATATATATATATATATATATCCATTGAATGAGATTGGCCACTAATTCTATCACTTTAGATGAATATAGCATTAGAGAGAAGCTGTGACCAAAATGTATATATATGTATATATATATATATATATATATATATATATACATATACACCGTATATGTGTGTGTCTGTATGTAAAAAATAAATCATGACGTGGCTCCTAAATTAAAACCAGGTATTGAACAATATGATATTCCTACCATAACTGACTTGAACTTGGATAAACACCAATAGCAGAAAACCTTAGCTGCTTTATGTAACTACTCCGCAAGCTTACCAGCTCTAAGTCGAACACCATTACTATATATATTTCTGCCTTAAATGGACTTAACTACCTCCTTAATGTTGATGGATTACCATTCTACTACCTTTTATGTCATGTATCCAGTCATTATTTGGTCTTCCTATCCTCTTCCTTCGAAATATTTTCGAGCTTTGTAGTTTTTTTTTTTTTTTTATCAACATCCTATTTTTCATTATTTCCATACGTTTGAACCACCTCGAAATAACTCGTATGTCCTTTTTTAACAGTCTCTACCCATTTCTTTATAATTTACCTTATATGTCATTTTTATAACACATATACTATGCAAACAGTTCATAATTTTCATTCATCTTAACAGTCTTACAACTGCCAGACTTGTTCTCTATTTCAAACTCTTGCAAATACTTTCAAACTCTTTCACCGGTTTGTGTCCTTTCTCTTCACTATCACCCATCAGTACTGCATCACCAAAAAAAAATCAGCTATTCCACAATCCATTCGCATCTCATTTTCATAAGTGATTATTTCTTCGTACATAACCGAGGTCTATAACGTATATAGACCTTGTACATAACATATATTTTTAAAGTATATGAACTCATTTAGTCTACAAATTATATTAGGACGTTATTAGTATTAAATAAACTCTTAATTTTGATAGCCTCTTTAGATTGTAAGTATTGTCTTATGAAAAATATTTGTCACTGGAAAATTAATAATTGATCTTTAGGTCTATGGACATTATTCACTTCCCAATAATTACTAATGTAAAAATTATCTTAACCATTATCCTTATTTGACTTTTCACTCCGTCTCTGTTGTTCCTATTTCTTTTAGCTTTTCAGTCACAATAATTTACCATTCCCTTCCTTCCTTTTTATCTCTATTGTTACATTTACCGGATATTTTGCAACCCGCCGTTATTCATTAATCAAACCCTTACTGGAACGATTATGTGCGTTTTACAAGGGAATAATTACACTATAACCAACAATTTCGTGGAGTATAAGTGCATTACAAATTGCCCTTAAGATGTATTCTCTGTCTAGTTCTATGGTTTAAGAGACTCACTGCAGTTTAATACACTCATTACCATGAGATAATCTTGTAGTTTTTATTGGAGACGGATTGATGTCGATGTTATAACGGCAATGATGTAATAATAATAATAATAACAACAACAACAACAAATGCAGCCGTTTCTAGTCCACTTCAGGAAAAAGGCCTCAGACCTATCTATTCATGTCTGAGGAACAATAACAATAAAGGCAGCCGTTTCTAGTCCACTGCAGGAAAAAGGCCTCAGACCTGTCTATTCATGTCTGAGGAACAATAACAATAAAGGCAGCCGTTTCTAGTCCACTGCAGGATAAAGGCCTCAGATATTTCTTTATTCATGTCTGGGGTTTGGCGAGTTTTCATCATCACACTGGCCGGTACGGGTTAGTGATGGTGGGAGACTTGTCTGATCGCTCACAGCAAAATAACTTAGTACGGACGGCCCTGACTAGTAGAACTTTGCTGATCCTGGTGGTACACAAACCTTTTCACACGTTAAGATATCCCCACTCAGAAAGGAGGTATTAAAGATAGAAGTTATTCACTTCAATTATTTGATTTTCTTTATCTGAGAACAAGTACGAGTTTAAAAAAAACGTAAGTAGTGTTTTTAAGTAATTTTACGAATGTTTATTATAACAGAAAACTACGATAGACCTCAATGAATAGTTTTGTGGAGGCTATATCAGGGGTGTTAAGTCGAAAATATTAAATTGATATATTAAAATAAGTAATCAGTTTCAACAAATATGACATACTAGTGTACGCTACACGTCAAAAATGACGGTTGAATATATAGATATATATGCACATATACAGATTCAGTTCCTTAACTACAACCCACTGGTTCGGCAATTTGTGGTAGATTTGGGTTTCAGATTGTACCCCATCAGACCAGAGAATGACTATTCCTCTCCCCCTGCCACTCAGCGTGACAAAAAAGAAATATATATATATATATATATATATATATATATATATATATATATATATATATATATATATATATATATATACATAATAATAATAATAATAATAATAATAATAATAATAATAATAATAATAATAATAATAATAATAATCATTACTTCTCTTGCAGTTTATTCATTTCTTTATTTCCTTTCCTAACTGGTCTATTTTTCCTGTTGAAGCCTTTGTGCTTATAGCATCCTGTTTTTCCAATTAGGGTTGTAGGTTAGCAAGTAATAATAATAATAATAATAATAATAATAATAATAATAATCATCATCATTACTTCTCTTACAGTTTATTAATTTCCTTATTTCCTTTCCAAACTGGTCTATTTTTCTCTTTTGGAGCCCTTGGGCTTATAGCATCCTGCTTTTCCAATTAGGGTTGTAGGTTAGCTAGTAATAATAATAATGATAATTCATCAGAACGAATTTATGAATTTAGGATATATTGCCAAGCGCTGGGACATGTGAGACCATTCATTGCTTACAAAACTACGGAGGAAGTCGTTAAGGTGCTTCTGTTTGTTGTAGTTACGGAGCACATGACACGAAGTAAATCCATTCAACTTTCTATCCGTTGTGCAAGGTGAGATGTTATAGTCAATTTCTTTTATAGAGGCGCATTTGCACCGACTCGCAGCGGTGCCCTTTTAGCTCAGAAGATTTCCTGATCGCTGATTGGTTAGAACTATCTTGTCCAACCAATCAGCGATCAGGAAATTTTTCCGAGCTAAAAGGGCACCGCTGTGAGTCGGTGCAAATCTGCCTCGCTAAAAAAAAATTACTTTAGGTACTAAATGAGAGGGGAGGTAAATGCAAGTGATATTTATACAACAGATAGGAAGCTTATATACAATCAGTTGAGGGCAACAATGTCACAAAAATTCAAACAATCTGATAGATGCTTTGGGAAACTTAAACAAGTTTTTCTATTATCAGTGCAGGAGAGAGCATGAGATAAAAAAGTAATAGCATTAAAGTGTATGAAACATGTGCGGTACACCGTTTATCATATCGGTTGTTGAATCTCTCTCTCTCTCTCTCTCTCTCTCTCTCTCTCTCTCTCTCTCTCTCTCTCATATCCATTGACAAATTATAATACGAGTGGCGAAAGAAATTGGACAAGGGTGAATTACCCTCAGACTATCGTTTAAAGTTGCAAATTGCGTTGGAAAATTGATCCTAAGTTATTTAAGTTATTTCATAGGCTATATCCAGTAGACTTGGCCAGTAGCAAAGATACCTCTAGAATATAACCCCATCCCAAAATGGGGGGAGGGGGCAGTGGAACTTACACACGAGAAATAAATAAATATGGCTTTTTCCAAAGTTACTCGACTTTTCAAGTTTTCTTTTCATTTTTTATTAGGATATACACATTTATAATTACAATTTATAATATATATATATATATATATATATATATATATGCATATATATATACATACAAACACACATATATATATATGTATATATATGTGTATATATATACATATATATATGTATATATGTATATATGCATATATACACACACACACACACACACACACACACATATATATATATATATATATATGTATATATATGTACATATATATACACACACATATATATATATGTATATATATATACATATATATATATATATATATATATCATAGTAAATTTACATGAATAATTTTTAATTTAACATAGGACTTTTCTAGTTCATGGCATTTCAGAGAACAGAGAACACACTTACACACCTGAGAAAGTGTCTCTGTCTGTTTTGCAATCAAGTCCTCCTAAATAATTATTCTACGGATGTTGTAACTCTAAAACAGAAAGAAATAACACGAGAAGATTTGAGGCATTTTCTTCAAATCTCCGCGTGACCTTCCGGTCTCCTGGATCAGGAATTTCTTGAGTGACAGACGAAAATTTCCTCCCTTAGCTGTCAGCTCGTCTTCAAGAATGGACGACAAAAGAGTGAAAGTGTTGTGTGATTGCCGGCAATGAGAGGGTTTGGAGGTTCCGAAGTTGTAAGAGAAGCCCCGAGTCGTGTCAAAGTGATTTTGGGGTGGCGTTCAGACACAAAAAGGCCCGGAAGAGTAAAATGTCACTTTGGGGGAAAAGGGATTGTTAAAATTCCTCTATTCCTGTTGACTGGATGTCAATCCTTCTCCACCTTATATAAGATTCTACTATACAGTATTCTAGCAGTTTTATTCCAGCTATTATTAAAATGTCACTTTTGGGGAAAAGGGATTGTTAAAATACCTCTATTCCTGTTGACTGAATGTCAATACTTCTCCACCTTATATAAGATTCAATACGATACAGTATTCTAGCAGTTTTATTCCAGCTGTTATTAAAATGTCTCTTTTTGGGAAAAGGGATTGTTAAAATTCCTCTATTCCTGTTGACTGAATGTCAATCCTTCTCCACCTTATATAAGATTCAATACTATACAGTATTCTAGCAGTTTTATTCCAGCTGTTATTAAAATGTCACTTTTGGGGAAAAGGGATTGTTAAAATTCCTCTATTCCTGTTGACTGAATGTCAATCTTTCTCCACCTTATATAAGATTCAATACTATACAGCATTCTAGCAGTTTTATTCCAGCTGTTATTAAAATGTCACTTTTTAGGAAAAGGGATTGTTAAAATTCCTGTATTCCTGTTAAACTGAATGTCAATCCTTCTCCATTATAAGATTCAATACTACACGGTATTCTAGAAGTTTTATTCCAGCTATGATCAAGTTGTGGAATGATCTTCCTAATCAGGTAGTTGAACAGGTGGAACTTCAAACGTTCAAACTTGCAGTGAATGTTTTTATGTTGAACAGGTTGAAATAAGACTCTCTTCATAGTTTATAGATGAGAGATCTATTTTAACGATTTTACTTATCTTAAAATATTTTATATTAATTATTCATTACTTCTCATGTAGTTTATTTATTTCCTCATTTCCCTTTCTTCACTGGGCTGTTTTTCCCTAATGGAGCCCTTGGGCTTATAGCATCCT
>NC_090732.1:169095248-169102748 GCF_036898095.1 Palaemon carinicauda | reverse complement strand
TGATAATTCACCTTCTCCACTCTCTTATTATCATTTGTTTTTCTTCTCCATCTTCTGATAGTTCACCTTCTCCATTCTCTTATTATCCTTTGTTTTATTCTTCATCTTCTGATAGTTCACCTCCATTCTCTTATAATCTTTTGTTGCAGTTCTTCGTCTTCTCCTCATAGTTCAGCTTCTTCATTCTTTTATTATCCTTTGTTTTATTCTTCATCTTCTGATAGTTCACTTTCTCTACTCTCTTATTATCCTTTATTGTTCTTCGACTTCTCCTGTTAGCTCAGCTTCTCCATTCTCTTATTATCCTTTGTTGTTGTTCTTCGTCTTTTGATAGTTCACCTCCATTCTCTTATTATCCTTTGTTGTTTTTCTTCATCTTCTCCTCATAGCTCACCTTCTCCATTCTCTTATCCTTTGCTGATATTCTTCGTCTTCTGATAGTTCACCTTCTCAATTCTCTTAATATTCCTTGTTGTTCTTCGTCTTCTTCTGATATCATATCCTCTACTGAATCATATTAACTAAAATTCTAAGAGCTTTAAGTTAAACTTCTATTTGAAAATTCACTTAGGTTACAGTCGTCTAAAATGTCTTTAAAGCGCTCTTAGAAAAATCTGGTCTCTAAGTATTCGACTAAACATCCTAGCAAAAAGTATGACAAAGGAAACATTTCTATTGTATTTTCTCCAATCGTTTTATTGCCATGAATATTAAATGCATGCCAACAGGATTCGCTTGCTTCATGCACGATGTGCTTTGTCCATGACATGACGACATGACCGTGAAAAATATCATACCAATGATCGTAACTTATTTTGTCTGGATATCATTTCATCTTTTATATTTGGAATTCTCTTCCTGATTCTGTTTTTTCTATTAAATCTTTCCTTCATGAGACAAAAAAATTTCATGGTTTCCGGGATTTTGGATAAAAAAAACAAAAACAAACACCAGCTTACCAATTTAATTGGCAGTTGCAACCTTTAATTTTTCAATATTATTATTATTATTATTATTATTATTATTATTATTATTATTATTATTATTATTATTATCAGCTTACCAATTTAATTGGCAGTTGCAACCTTTAATTTTTCAATATTATTATTATTATTATTATTATTATTATTATTATTATTATTATTATTATTATCAGCTAAGCTACAAACCTAGTTGGAAAAGCAGGACACTATAAGCCAAAGAGCTCTAACAAGGAAAATTATCCCAGTGAGGAAAGGAAATAACGAAATAAATAAACTATAAGAGAAGTGATGAACAAATAAAATAACAAATTTTAAGAGCAGTAACAACATCAAAACATATCTTTCATAAATAAACTATAAATAAAGAGACCTAAAGTATATCAGCCAGTTCAACATAAAAACATTCGCTGAATCTCACAAAAGTCACCTCTTTAAGTGATAAATGTGAACTACGATGGGTAGAATTACTTCAACGTCATGATTTTGTATAATAAATACAGCTTGTGCCTAAGGGAGTAACTTCTGAGGCATTGCCCCCTGGAGCTACGCACTCCGAAGCGGATACTCAAAGCCACAAGGACGATGGACAGCTCGAGTCCAAGGTTGCGTTCAACTTCATGAAAAAAAAAAAAATGACGGAAATCCAACCAAAATAATTTGAAGAATTCTGATTTAGGAAAGAATTCGCTTCACACACACACACACACACACATACATACATATATATATATATATATATATATATATATATATATATATATATATATATATATATATATATATATATATATATATATACACGCACACACACATATATATATATATATATATATATATATATATATATATATGCATATATATATACACACGTATATATATGTATATATATAATTCTATATATATATATATATATATATATATATATATAAATATATATATATATATATATATATATATATATATATATATATATATATATATCAACTCCCCCTTAACCAGGAGTGGATCCAGAAAAACAAAACAACAATTAATCACTGTTACATTCATACTATAATTGATATATCGTGAATGAACCCCAAATGTTGAAAAATTTCCAGAATTAGTCGTTTCTTACATCTATACAAAAGCCCATCAGCAGCACGTCGATCTCCTATTCCAATGTGTTTTTCACATTATCCGATTCTTTTTACACCCTCCTCTTACTCTCAAAAATTTCCAAACTATATTTTATACTAACCTATTGTAGGTCATTCTTCTCACATGATCGAACCATCTCATTCACGTCATCTATCCGACACTTTTTACAAACTATACTGTCTTTTTACTAACCAATTGTCGGTCATTCTTCTCACACGACCGAACCATCTCAAACATATTTTTTCTTTTTTCTTTAATACAGTCTTTTCCATTAACGTAGAAAGATATTTTGTAGTTTTCTTTATTTTTCAGATTAGTGTTTACATCTTTTATCACCTTCACATGATCTGTGTTATATTAAGTAACAGGTTAAGCAAGAAAGACATTTGTCATATCAGTTATATTTATAAATCCTTTGAAAAATCTCAACTTTCCGAAATATATAGACACGAAAAAAGAATAAAGAGAATTCTATTATCAAATATGATCACTCTGGACGAAAAGCGGATAGGCCTAACTGATCTTGCATTCCTAAGGCTTTCCTAGGTCATTGAAGCACAAATTTAGTAAACCCATCTGCCAGGGATAAAGACATTTAGAAATTATATACATGAAATTACGTAAATTAAAGCATATTCTTACAAAGATTTTTGATGGAATGGAAGATGTAATTTTGTTTTTTAGAAAACTGTTTTATGAGACGGAGTTTATATCTACTTATTGAACAGAATTTTATATAGAGCCATGAAATTTATTCATATCCAAAATGTATTGTGAGGGACTTTAAATCTATTTATATCCAAAATGTATAAAGAGGGACATGAAATTTTTTCATATCCAAAATGTATTGAGAGGGACATGAAATATATTCATTTTCAAAATGTATTGAGAGGAACACGAAATTTATTCATATCCAAAATGTATTGAGAGACATTAAATTTATTCATATCCAAAATGTATTGAGAGACATTAAATTTATTCATATCCAAAATGTATTGAGAGACATTAAATTTATTCATATCCAAAATGTATTGAGAGACATTAAATTTATTCATATACAAAATGTATTGAGACATTAAATTTATTCATATACAAAATGTATTGAGAGACATTAAATTTATTCATATACAAAATGTATTGAGAGGTACATGAAATGTATTGAGAGGGACATAACATTTATTCAGATCCAAAATGTATTGAGAGGGATATGAAATTTATTTATATCCAAAATGTATTGAGCGGGACATGGAATTCATTCATATTCAAAATGTGTTGAGAGGGACATGAAATATATTCATATACAAAATGTACTGAGTGGGACATGAAATTTATTCAGATCCAAAATGTACTGAGAAAGACATTAAATTCATTCATATCCAAAATATATTGAGACTGACATTAAATTTATTCAGATCCAAAATGTATTGAGAGGAACATGGTATTTATTCAGATCCAAACTATATTGAAACTGAAATTAAATTCATTCATATATAAAATGTACTGAGAGGGACATTAAATTTATTCATATTCAAAATGTATTGAGAGGGACATTAAATTTATTCATATCCAAAATGTATTGAGAGGGACATGAAATGTATTCATATCCAAAATGTACTGAGAAGGACATTAAATTCATTCATATCCACAATGTATTGAGAGGGACAATGAATTTATTCATATTCAAAATGTATTGAGAGGGACATGAAATATATTCATGTCCAAAATGTACTGAGAGGGACATTAAATTCACTCATATCCAAAATATATTGAGACTGACATTAAATTTATTCATATATAAAATGTATTGAGAGGGACTTGAACTCTTCATATCCAAAATGTATTGAGACGCATTAATTTTATTCATAAAAAATGTATTAAGAACGAAACAAAAATTATTCATATCCAAAATGTATTGAGTGGAACATGAAATTTATTCATATCCAAAGTGTATTGTGAGGGACATGGAATTTATTCCAAAATATAATGAGATGTAGCTAGGAGTTAATAACAGAACAGACCAACTCAGAGGGAGGCGATGGCGGTAGGCCTAAGGAAGGATACAAATGAGAGTCCTGGGGTATAGTTCCTTCTCCCTTTCTCTTTCAAATTCTTGTTCCCTATTATAGTATATTTGATGATCCTTTTAAAGGATCTTAATAGGACTTGGCAGTAAAGACGGTTATCCTTAAGAACGACTCTCTCTCTCTCTCTCTTTTAGGGAAGAGCAAGAACAAGAAAAAATAGAAAAGAAGGATATAGTCTGCAATATGCTGAAAAGAGGGAATTGCAGATTTGGCGAAAGATGCTACTACAAGCATCCAAAGATATGCCATAATTATGAAATATATGGTAAATGTGCGTATTTAGACGGATATGGAGACGAATGCAGAGATCTCCATCCAAAAATATGCAAAAACCTAAAAGAAGGAAAAGGATGCATTTACAACAAAAAATGTCGATATATGTATCCTGCAACCATGAATGAAAGTAAAAAAACTCAGCAAACTGAAAAGAAAAATGAAAGCAAAAAAGAAACAAAAAAATAAACAAAAAAGCAGGCCGTATATATACCGCGCTTTGAACCAAGAGCCCCAAGATATGAGGCCTTTCAACCCAAACCGGCACCTTTAGAGCCCAACTACAAAGAATGCATCTATAATGCCAGGGGTTGGTGCAGATATGGGGACAGTTGCAGGTATACACACACAAATAAATATGAAGGCGAAAGAGCAAATATAATAGAAAAGTTGGATTTTTTAATGGCAGAATTCCGGGAAATGAAGAAAAGAACATCATATCAGAACAGGAAGGAAGCATGGGAGAATCCATATTATTACCAATATTAAATAATGGGGATGAAACACAAACCATAATAGTAATGAATGCACAGGGTTTAGTCACGAGTAACTCTAAAAGGAAAATAGAGTTCTTAGAAGAACTAACCCAAATTGAAAAAATAGATATATTAAATATAAGTGAAACATGGTATTCCCAAGAGACTGGCAGTGATGACCAGATAAAGGGTTTCCAAACTTATAGATCAGACAGAAAAAATAGGAATCAAGGGGGAACCGCAATATATGGAAGAGACATAAATCAAGGAAAAGTATGTGAAAAATACAGCAACACAGAATGTGAATTGATGGCGGTAGAATTTGAATTTGAAAAACTAATGAATATTGTAGTTCACAGACCCCCAAACACTAAGGAGTTTGACATAATAATAGAAAAAATAGATGATATATGTAGAAACCATAAAGACTGGAATATACTCCTATCCGGAGATTTTAACTTTCCTTTCGTGGATTGGAAAGAACGGATAGAAGAAAGTGGTTGTATGTATACATATAAAAAAGATAGTAATAGTAGCGCAGAAGATAAGAGGCAATTTGAAAAGCTTCAAGATATGCTATTAGAACATAATATGCAACAAATAAACCACATTCCAACAAGAAAGGAAAATGTCCTAGATCTAGTATTTGTGAATGAGGTGAATTATGTTAAAGAAATAATAGTGTATAACACGGGAATTTCAGACCACAATGTCATAGAATTGATAGTTCATTCCAAAGCAAGTGATCACAGAATTAATAAAAGCACAAAACTTTGGGAAGGATATGGAAAATATAACTTTTACAGTAAGAATATAAAATGGTCAGAAATAAATGAAGAAATGAATAAAGAATGGAAAAATGTATTTATAAGTGATAATATACAGGTAAATACGGATATACTGTACAAAATACTGGAGAAAATTGTTGAAAAATATGTACCGAAAAAAACAATAAACAAAAGACGTGCATACCAAGAGACAGAAGGATCTTATTTCAGAAAATTAAAAAGTGGAAGAAAAATCTTGCAAAAGAAAAAAATGTGTGGAAAATAAGGGAAATAAAATGTAAGATAGAAAATGCAGAACAAAAGATTATACAGTCGAAAGAAAATGAAAAAAGGGACTTAGAAGAAAGGACACTTCAAAATATAAAAAGAAACCCCAAAGTACTTTACTCCTATGCAAAAAAGATGAATAAAAGGAGAATAGAAATAGGCCCTCTAAGAATTGAAGGACGGCTAACGAATGAAAAAAAGGAAATATGCAACATATTAGCAGAAAAATATAAGAGTGAGTTCACGCCAAGAATTGCGAATGAGAATAATGAAACAGAAATGAGAGAAGAAAATGTTGAATATCTAACGGATATAGATATTAATGAAGCAGATATTGTCACGGCTATAAACGAAATTAAAAATGGATCGGCAGCCGGACCAGATGGAGTTCCAGCGATTTTGTTAAAAAAAACTGCAAACACTATCGCGAAGCCACTTGCAATACTGCTAAGACAGAGTATAGATATGAGCGAGATATATGTTAAACATAAATTAGCTTATATAACCCCTATCTTCAAAAGTGGATCAAGACTAGAGGCAAGATAGACCTGTTAGTCTAACATCACATATTATGAAAGTGTATGAGAGGGTAATAAAAAAGAAAATAATGAACCATTTGGTCAAAAATAATTTGTTTAATATGGGTCAACACGGTTTCGTACCTGGAAAAAGTACACAGACCCAACTGATAGCTCACTATGAAAACATATACAATAATATGATAAATGAAAAAAGACACAGATGTGATCTATCTAGATTTTGCAAAAGCCTTTGACAAGGTAGACCATAACATATTGGAGAAAAAAATGAGAAAGCATAATATTGTGGGAAAGATAGGAAAATGGGTAAAAGAATTCCTGCAAAACAGAAAACAGATAGTGGTTGCAAATGACGAGAAATCAGATGAAGCCCAGGTAATATCTGGTGTGCCCCAAGGTACGGTATTAGCTGCACTGCTATTTGTTATTATGATCTCAGACATAGACTGTGATGTTGAAAACTCCGTAGTGAGAAGTTTCGCCGATGACACAAGAATAAGTAGAGAAATTACTTGTGATGAAGATAGGAACTCACTACAAAGAGATCTAACCAAAATATATGAATGGGCGGAGATAAATAGGATGGTATTTAACTCCGATAAATTCGAATCAATAAATTATGGAAACAGAGAAGGAATGGTGTATGCATACAAGGGACCTAATAATGAGACAATCACAAACAAGGAAGCAATTAAAGACCTTGGTGTAATTTTAAATAGGAATATGTTATGCAACGACCAAATAGCAACACTGTTGGCTAAATGTAAAGCAAAAATGGGAATGTTATTCAGACACTTTAAAACAAGAAAAGCTGAACACATGATTATGCTTTACAAAACTTATGTGCGTAGTACACTCGAGTACTGCAATGTGATATGGTACCCACACTACCAAAAGGATATTGCGCAAATAGAGAGCGTACAAAGGTCCTATAGTGCTAGAATAGAAGAAGA
>NC_090732.1:169087654-169092654 GCF_036898095.1 Palaemon carinicauda | reverse complement strand
CATGGCTTCGCGATGCGGAAACGAGCAAGGGTCCAAAATAATTAAAAAGTAAGAAAGTATTATTTGTCTAAGGTAAGAGCGTATACACCTGTGTTTACAAATGATTATGGATAATGTTTCCAATGCCAAGTGTTTCCCCTATATCATTCTGAATTGCCTCCGGCAGAGTACGGGGAGAGGTAGGGTGAAGGGAGAGGGAGAGGGAGAAGGGAGAAGGAGAGGGGGGAGGGGATGTGAGGGGGGGGGGGGGGGGAAGGCATAGTGTAATAGGTAGGGGGTTAAGAACAGATATTAATGAGTGATGCAGCGAGAAAATTTTTTAAGTTATGTAGTAAACAACAACAATATCTTTTAATTAATTTTAATTGATTTTACATTTTTATGTTGAACAGGCTGACATGAATCTCTCGAGAAGAGAGAAAAACTGATTTTAAGATTTAAAAAAAAAATTAATAAATAAACAATCCTGTAATAAGTGAAAAATCTGAAGAGTTTACTTTAGCAATATAAAATAAGAGGTTCTTGGTCTATTATAATGTTGTTACTGTTCTTAAAATATTTTATATTAATCATTCATTACTTCTTTTGTAGATTATCTATTTATCTGTTTCCATTCTTCACTGGGTTATTTTTTCCATGTTGGAGCCTTAGGGCTTATAGCTTCTTGCTTTTCTAACTAGAGCTGTAGCTTGGCTAATAATAATAATAATAATAATAATAATAATAATAATAATAATAATAATAATAATACAGTAGTAGTAGTAGTAGTAGTAGTAATAATAATAATAATGATAATAATAATAATAATAATAATAATAATAATAATAAGGGTGATGATGTTAATAATAATAATAATAATAATAATTAATAATAATAATAATAATAATAATAATAATAAACATCTGTGGTCATCGCAGTCGATAGCTCTTCTCTCCATATCATCTTTCACCTTAGCAATATCAAAGTCTTTTTTTCCCACCGTGGATCCCTACATTAAGGGGTCGTTTGCCTGATGCGTCTTCTCCAATATCTTCTATCAAAGGCATCCTCTTTCACCAAAGCTCTTCTCTCCATATCATCCTTCCCTTTATCAAAGGCAAAGTCTTCTTTCTCACCGTTATCCTTACATTAAGGGATCGGTTGCCTGATGCACCCTCTCCAATAAGTTCTATCAAAGGCATCCTGTTCCAACAAGCCTCTTCTCTCCATATCATCCTTCACCTTATCTCGCCATCTAATTCTCTGCCTCCCTCTTGATCTTCTCCCCCTTAACAGGTTCAAATACAATTATTTTTCTGTAAATGCTCATAAATAGTACAATATGAAATTACTAATCAATTTCTTTCTTTTTTCATTGCAGGTAAATGTGAACTGAAGGCTATTTTGCGAAATATGGACCCTCGTAACTGTAAGTTTTCATATAAATGTTTTGAGAATCTTTTGCTTTGAAGACGTTCGAGAAATAAACAACGGTATTCAGCCATGACTGATTTCGCTCTCACTAGGTGCAAAAATGTTTGGTTATTTTGGTCATATATATATATATATATGTATATATATATATATATATATATATATATATATATATATATATATATATATATACATATATATAATATATATATATATATATATATGTGTGTGTGTGAGTGTGTGTATGTGTGCATATATACATATATAAATATATATATATATATATATATATATATATATATATACATATAATATATATATATATATATATTATATATATATATATGTATATATATGGTTGTGTGTGTATGTGTGCATATACATACACACACATATATATATATGTATATATATAATGTATATATATATATATATATGTATATATATGTGTGTGTGTGTATGTGTGCATTTATACATATATGAATATATATACATATATATATATATATATATATATATATACATATATATATATAAATATATATATATATGTATACATATATGGTGTGTGTATGTGTGCATATACATACACACATATATATATGTTTATATATATATATATATATATATATATAGTATATATATATATATATATATATATACTTATATATAAGCACATAGTTACATTTTCATATTATGTTTTCTTAACTTTAAATATCTTCGGGACTAAAAGCGAAACAAAATGTAAGAGCGAACACGAGCGTTCTTACGTAAGAGAAAAAAAACAAAAACTAAAAAAAAGTATTAATATCTAAAAATTAGTGAGTTACAATAAGCAAATATCGCAAAAGAACCATAAAAATTGCATCACAAGCGCACCCACTACAATTATAAAAAGTGACACAAGCAGTGTGTACCTGTTAACCTCATTTGTGAAATAGGTACTTGGAAATTAGCGGTCGCAACCAGGTAGAGAAGGGACCATCATTTTATACGTAGGCAAGAGGAAGGGAAATTTAAGTTCCTCGTGTAGAATAGTTCTTATGAAAAAAAAAAAAAAAAAAAAAAAAAAAAAAAAAAAAAAAAACTCAAATTTGCTTATTTGTATTTTAAAAGACGGAGTTAGCTTTCATGACTTAAGATAACAACGGTTATTTCATATACACAACTTTAGGATGAGCTGCTACACATTTTAACCCAACGTAACGTTTCAAAAGTTCAAAGTTGCAGCGAATGTTTTTTACGTTGAATAGGCTGACAAGTCTGTTTATAGGTTTATATATGACATATCTGTTTTTGACGTTGTTACTGTTTTTAGAATGATTTATTGTTAATTTGTTCTCATCATTTATTTACTTCCTTATTTTCTTTCCTCACTGGGCTATTTTCCCCTGTTGGAGCCCTTGGGCCTATAGCATCTTGCTTTTCCAGCTAGGGTTATAGCTTGGCTAGTAACAATAATAATCTATAATAATAGTACAACAAGTTAATTGAAGCCTTTAATAACACAGGTGTATTGTAGATGTAAGCATACTGTATCTTAATAAAATATTTATTTTCATTATTTTACTATTATGAACTTTATAATTTCCTAGTCTTGTAATCTGATTATAAGTGGGAAAATCTTATAGAATTGATAAGAATTTCAAATGATATGAGTTCAAATTCATTCTTTGTTATCATATTAATTGCGTGCCAGTTATCAATTTAATTTATAGTTCTCTCGTTTATGTTGATAGTAAGAACTTGACAATTTCTTAAAATAAAAGGATAGCGACATCTTAAACATTTCTTATACCATTCGGTAAAACATTCAACAATGAGATACATAAATAAACACAAGGCAAACAACATAAGAGTAGACTTAAAATTCGTAATTATTATTATTATTATTATTATTATTATTATTATTATTATTATTATTATTATTATTACTAGCTAAGCTACAACCCTATTTGGAAAAGCAAGAAGCTATAAGCCCAAGGGATCCAATAGGGAAAAATAGCCCAGTGAAGAAAATAATTAAGGAAATAAATAAACGATATAAGAAGTAATGAACAATTAAAATGAATTATTTTAAAAACATCAACATTTAAACAGACATTTGATATATAAACTATAAAAGGAATTACGTAAGCCTCTTCAACATAAAAACATTTACATCAAGACATGACCAGCTCCATTGCTAAAGACATAATCACACGTTACTCTGCTGTTTCATAGGGGCTACACGCAATGATTCCAAGAGATATATCCGGTCAACCGCTAATCTCGCAAACTTGTTATTTAGAGCCAATTGCCAAAGGAACCGCATTATTCTCTTTGGCCCTAACGCAAGAGCTGCGTCAGTCGACGAAATTGCTATTCGTGGAAAGAGATATTCGTGAACGTCCAGCGCTAATTTTGGATGCTGATTCGAATACCTACTATTTCACTCTGTCATACCATCAAATTTTTTCATACCATTATTATTATTATTATTATTATTATTATTATTATTATTATTATTATTATTAGCTAAGCTACATCCAACAGCTACCTCAGTAGTATGAATTTTGTAGTTGAGCTTTTCAATATCTTTAATTTTCCTTTTCTCAACAGTACATTATTATTATTATTATTATTATTATTATTATTATTATTATTAGCTAAGCTACAACCCAAGTTGTAAAAGCAGGATGCTATAAGCACAAAGGCTCCAACAGGGAAAAATAGTCCACCGAGGAAAGAAAATAATGAAATATATAAACTACAAGAAAAGTAATGAACAATTAAAACAAGATATTTTAAAAACAGTAACAACATTAAAATAGAGCTTTCATAAATAAACTACGAAAAGAGACGTATGTTAGCCTGCTTTGTTATAATATCCTTTTTACTTTTATCTTTCACAACCAAATTCGTTCTTTTTTATATTGCAGGTAAATAAAATTAGAATAGATGCACTCATTAAGCAATTTCTTTGATGGCTCTTTTGCAATTTATGTTTATTGTAACACTAATTTCTAGATATTCATCTTTGTAATAGTCAAATAATATTTGTTTGCTTTGTATTATTTTTTCTCTTATGTAAGAACGCTCATATACAGGATATACATAACCAATAGGTATTTTTATGAAATTATAATTCATTGCCTTGAAATTTGCAAAATTTTATTTCTGGTGAATTTGCATGTAGATGACTTTTGAGCATCGCAATGAATGATAAGCAAATCACTTTACTTATTGCAAGATATGATCTAGGAAAAAATATTTCTATCTTGTTTTTCTCCATCATTTCTTGTCATCTTGATCACCATTTTGAGTATTACCTTAATGAAACTCTCCCATTTACAAAATAGGCATAAAATACACGTTGTCTCTCAATTTTTCGAATCTTTCCTTTATTAATAAGAGCGAGTGTGGCTATATATATATATATATATATATATATATATATATATATATATATATATATATATGTATATATATAATATAATATATATATATATATATATATATGTATATGTATATATAATATAATATAATATAATATAATATAATATAATATATATATATATATATATATATATATATATATATATATA
>NC_090732.1:169072654-169082654 GCF_036898095.1 Palaemon carinicauda | reverse complement strand
GTATGACTACTCGGACTCTCCCGAGGGGACGGGAAGGGTTTAATCTGTATGTGCATATCTATCTTAATGTTTAGGTGTCATTTATGTCGGATCGCGTACACTAGCAATAATAATAATAATAATAATAATAATAATAATAATAATATACGAGGAATAAGCTGAATATGCCATAAACAAACGGTCTAGTGCTTCCATGAGAATGCTGTACTATACTCAATTTTTTTTAATGAGGCGCATTTGCACTGACTCGCAGCGGTGCCCTTTTAGCTCGGAAAAGTTTCCTGCTTTCTGATTGGTTAGAATTATCTTGTCCAACCAATCAGCGACCAGGAAGCTTTTCCGAGCTAAAAGGGCACCCCTGCCTCACTAAAAAGAATTGATTATAGTATGAGTAAGGTTATGCATTTCTTAACACAGAGTCAATGTCTTACATATTAAAAGCATGATAATAAGTTAATCATTTAACCGTGTAAAGATAAATGAAAATGTATACACCTTCTCGTACTCATAGTAATTGGTAATTGGTTAATGAAAAAGTATAAGAATACACAAAACTAGAGAGAAAAAAAAAGTCAAGAAGAAACTACAAATAATATAAAAATATTATAAATAAATATTTGTCTGATAGTGTAGGTATTTGAATATGCATTTTTTTTTTCTACTCTCAGAGAAACTGGTAAATGATTAAAGTCAAAGTATTAGAATATAAAACGATGAAAAAAATATCCAATAAAAACTGAAAAACTAAAGAATCTACTAATAAAGATAGGACCAACTGTAAGATTATAGTAATAAATAAAGAAACGATAACATATGCAAGAGACACTTCGAAATATAAATGACCAGAATATTCTCTCTCGCGTACCTTTGCCTTTTCTTCCACTTCCTCTCGTTCTTCTACCTATCCACCCTTCCTCCCTCCTTCCTCCTCCCTACTCCTCCTCCCTCCTACTCCCCCCTCCCCTCCCCCTCCTCCTGCAGGAGAATGTGTGTCAAGTTTGTGAGTAGAGGTCCTACCAGATGAGAGGATCCGTTAAGTTCGCGACCTAACACTCCTGTGCCCTAGCCAAGCCTCCCTCTCTCTCTCTCTCTCTCTCTCTCTCTCTCTCTCTCTCTCTCTCTCTCTCTCTCTTTACGAGATCCGAGAGAATGCAACTCTAACTTGAGTACTTCAGTAGAATGCATCCTCTCTCTCTCTCTCTCTCTCTCTCTCTCTCTCTCTCTCTCTCTCTCTCTCTCTCTCTCTCTCTCTCTCATATATATATATATATATATATATATATATATATATATATATATATATATATATATATATATATATGAATATGAATATGCAGTATATATAAATATACATACATGAACACATTCATATGTATATACAAACACACTTATAAATATATATATATATATATATATATATATATATATATATATATATATATATATATATATATATATACTGTATATATATATATATATATACATATATATATATACACATATATAGAAAGATATGTGATGAATTTCACAAATTTAGAACGTTTTTTTTTTCATATATTCTAATACATTAATGTCTGGATTCTCTTCCCGACCTCGGGATCAGAGTCCCAAAGCGGAACCACTAAAAACAATAGCACCTGAACTGCCGGGAATGGATCCCTGGTCCAGGTAGTAGTAGTAGTAATAATAATAATAATAATAATAATAATAATAATAATAATAATAATAATAATAATAATAATAATATATCATCTGAATCAGACTATAACTGCAAATTGCAAGAAGTTGATTTTGAAGAATAATTTTTTCAAAATCATTACAATTTGTTTAAGACTCCCCCCCCCCCCCACCCCACCTACAGACCTCCGTCACGTAACTGAATACGTAACGCTCGTGCGCTCAAAGAAACACACGGGCATGTGGAAACTTCCGGTATCCGGCTGTGTATTCGTCATTCAACGTAACAAAATAGACGAGAACTTTATGTGAGAATCTATAACCACCCTCTACTTTCTTTGAGGCCAATGCAAGAAGGAAAACCAGCGCACATTAAGCCAGCAACAATGGAGGAGGAAATAGATCGATCGCAAACAAAGCGGATGGAATTTGCATTCCCTGGTGCTTTTAGACACAACAATAAACAGAAGTCGACTCTTCTCATGAACTAGTAACCCTTCGCTGGGTCCGGGGTCGGTTTGGTTCAGCATGCAAACCAAATCCTCTTTTCGTGTACCCCAAGTCATCTTTGCTCACTGTGGCCCCATGATGAATGTCTTACTAGGTTCTTTACTCTTGAATGTTATTACTTATCTGAACTCGAGCGAATGTTTTTAACTTAAACAGGCTGACATGAGATTCTTTTTATAGTCTATATATGAAAGATCTATTTTAATGTTGTTATTATTCTTAAAAGTTCAGAATTGCAGCGAATGTTTTAATGTTAGAAAGGCTGACATAAGATTCTTTTTATAGTTTATACATAGAAGATCTATTTTAATGTTTTTATTATTCTTAAAAGTTCAAATTTGCAGCAAATGTTTTAATGTTGGACAGGCTGACATAAGTCTCTTTTTGTAGTTATATATGAAAGATCTATTTTGATGGTTTTACTTTTATTGAAATGTTATTTTGATTATTATTACTCATCAGAAGTTCAAATTTGCAGCTAATGTTTTTATGTTGAACAGGCTTACATAAGTCTCTTTTTTATAGTTTATATATGAAAGATCTATTCTAATGTTGTCACTGTTCTTAAAAGTTCAAACTTGCAGCGAATGTTTTATGTTTTTATGTTGGCCAGGCTAACATAAGTCTCTTTTTATAGTCTATATATAAAAGATTGTGTGGTGGCGAGATTCGTCAAACAATCTTTGCTTGCAGTTTTATGACAGATTTTAGTCAAAGGAAAGATTTGCTACGGGTTGCATTATATATATATATATATATATATATATATATATATATATATATATATATATATATATATATATATATATATCTGTGTGTATGTATATATATACATATATATATATATATATATATATATATATATATATATATATATATATATATATATATATATATATATATAATCTTGATTATTGCAAGACATTTCAGCAAATTTGAAGGAGGAAAGAGACAAAAGATATATATATATATATATATATATAAATATATATATATATATATATATATATATATATATATATATATATATATATATATATTCTCTTTTATTTGATTATTGCAAGACGTCCCAGCATATCTGAAGCGCTTCTATTCCTAACCAGGGTTAGAAGATCATCTAAAGGGAAATGCCATTGCAATGTCAAAGGTCAGACCCCCTGGTCGATAAGTAATAGGGGTTGTGTTGATGGCAAGACGGATAGATTGCTACCTTGGTTGCTGTCACCCTCCCCCCCCCCCTCCCCCCCCCTGTGAATTGACAATTGTGAGAAACCTCTGACCGAGAAAATTAAGCAAAACTGGGACATTAGATGGAATAAATAAAAACAAAAAAACAATGTGGGTTTTGGGAAAAAACAGTTAGATTGTAGTATAACGTATTGATTGTAATAATGTTTAGTTCATATTATTATTATTATTGTTATTATTATTACTTGCTATGCCACAACCATAGTTGGAAAAGCAGAATGCCATAAGCCCAGGGTCTCCAATAGGGAAAATAGCCCAGTGAGGAAAGGAAAAAAAATCTTTGATTTTAAAGACGTTTCCTATATCTAACCATTATTAGGGTTAATTCTCTTTTACTAATAGTGTTTGGGCGCTGTTACTTGTAACAATTATTATTATTATTATTATTATTATTATTATTATTATTATTATTATTATTATTATTATTATTATTAGCTAAGCTACAACCCTAATAAGAAAAGCAGGATGCTATAAGCCCAAGAGCTCCTAAAGAAAAAAAAAGAAAGAGCCCAGTGAGGAAACGAAACTAGGAAATATATTATTATTATTATTATTATTATTATTATTATTATTATTAGCTAAGCTACAACCATAGTTTGAAAAGCAGGATGCTATAAGCCCAAGAGCTCCAAAGGGAAAAATAACCCAAGGAGGAAAGGAAACAAGGAAATAAACAAACGAAAGAAGTACTATAAAATTATAATTATATTGCATGTTTTGTAACCTAATCTTATCTTCATTTTCATATCTCCTCTAGTTTGTTCAAATGTCAATTACCAATAAAAATAATTGGATTACTAAGAACTAAGAGATGTTAGTTTTTATATTTTTCTTTATCTATTCATGTAATTCATTGCGTTACATAATACATATATGTTTTCTACGAATTACTATTCGTCACCTGTTTCAGGAATTCAAAAAAGACTAACAAATAATATTTTGAAACTATAAAGTTTAAGGTAAATACTTTAACTTAGGACTGAATTGGAAATTATGGATGAATTTGATTAGATTTTAGCTAATTCCAACGAAATATTGATGAATTATTAAAAGATTAGGAAAACTCTCTCTCTCTCTCTCTCTCTCTCTCTCTCTCTCTCTCTCTCTCTCTCTCTCTCTCTCTCTCTCTCGTGTTTTTTGAATTTTGAAAAGTGATGAATCAAGACCAAAAATTATTTCAAATTTTTTCCTTTTTTGAAAATCATACCCATTTTAAGTTCGGCTTACCAAATAATCAATCTATTCAAAAAAAAAAAAAAAAAAAAAAAAAAAAAAAAAAAAAAAATATGCTGAAGAAAATTTTAAGCATTGTGATTTCAAACGAGCTGGAAGGATTATACCTAGCCACATGTGCTAGCTAGAGGCTATTAGTATAGAGGCTCTTTAATGAGGGCAATTAACTACATTTTTGTTAATGATTTCCCTGCTGTCATTAACAGCCTCCAGGTGTTCATGAGTATTGCCCCTCGTTTCTTTTCTCCCTGGTATGTATAATTAAAACGTTTGGATAAAGGGGAGTCACTGGACTAAATCAATATCATAGGAATTGTAATCATGAATGCGGTATTGCCTATTCTTACGCATGTATATTAAGCATATATATATATATATATATATATATATATATATATATATATATATATATGTATATATATATATATATTTATATATATATATATACTGTATAAACACATACTGTATATATGTATATTATATATATACACATATATATATATATATATATATATATATATACATATATATATATATATATATATATATATATATATATATGAGAGAGAGAGAGAGAGGAGAGAGAGAGAGAGAGAGAGAGAGAGAGAGAGAGTGAGAGAGAGAGAGAGACCTTGGGTTTATAGCATCCTGCTTTTCCAACTACGGTTGTAGCTTACCTAGTAATAATAATAATAATAGCGAATATATCTATTTATCTATATATATATATATATATATATATATATATATATATATATATATATATATATATGCATATATATACATACATATATATATATGTGTGTGTATGTGTGTGTGTTTGTGTGTGACTGTTTGGATACCTCAGGATGTGTGCGTTTATAATTCCTGAAAACATAATTGAGTTACCGTATCACAGACACTGTGGATTTAGCTATAAAATTAACCCCTTTCGGCGTCTGTTGTCTTCTACTCAAATTAGTGTCTTTACTCGTCAAACCATTGATTATACTTTCAGAATGTCATCATTAACACCTTCTGTAAGTGAGGAAACCAGTAAGAAACTTCTGTTGATGAAATGTAATTGTTATCAGCGATTACAGGGTGTATCTTTGAATTATCTACTGTTATAATTAATATTTTTTCTTAGAATAAGAGGGTTTACATTCGTGGTTTCTTTGAACGATGTTTAGAAAATTGTCTGATGCTAATTTCCTGACTGAATTTCCCTTTTAATTTTTTTATATGTAATATTTTATCAAATTTAATATGAATATTCCTTTATTTTACATTTTTGATTTTATAACTACAGTGAGAGTAGTTATTTTTTCCTTTCAAGGATGATAATATTTACTCTAGAATCCTTGATAATTTTATTTAGTTATTGAAATATTATTTATTGAATTGATTACAAAATGTCTACCCATCTATATTTTCCCCGGGGTATTTGCAGCGACTATAATTCACTTTATATAACTTATTTTTATTCTTGTAAAGAGATTTTTGTAATTTTTGAGCAAACTACAAAAAGAAAAAAGAAATAAAAAAAAAACAGGCAAAATCTCCATAATTAAACTTTACGAAATATTTATGAAATTTGTGGACAAAATGAAAACCAGCAAAAATCTTCACAAATAAACTTTATGAAAGATTTATGAATTTTTTGGACAAAATAAAAAACAGCAAAAATCTTCACAATAAGAATTACGAAAGGTTTATGAAATTTGCGAACTAAATAAAAACCAGCAAAAATAATCACAAATAAACTTCATAAAATTTGCGAACAAAATAAAAAAAAGCAAAAATCTTCAGAAATAAACTTAATGAAATTTGCGAACAAAATAAAAAAAAATAAAAAAACTTTAAAAATAAGCTTTTGAGCTATTTTACATGAAACACGATGACATCCCTTATTAGAGGTACCAATCACATCTAAACAACAAAAGAACAACTGAAAAGGCGAACAAATAAAAAGAAACTTCTAATATACACATCATCACGACCAATCCCTCCTTGTTAATTAGAGGCTTTAATTAGGGCATCAAATTACGCACAATAGAATCCCTACTTCACGGTCGTGACTTTGAACAAAGGATATCGGAGACGTCTTCGCCTTCGGAATGGAAATGGGAATCCTGCGGTTTTGTCACTATGCCAGGATCCCGATATCCTAAGCCCAGTTCAAGGTCGCTGGACTTGACCTTTAAAGGTTCTAAAGGCCGCTCATGAATGGCAGGGGCAAGGGACAGTGACATTGCCCTATCGAGTAGGACAATGCCCTAGATACAACCATATATTATTATTATTATTATTATTATTATTATTATTATTATTATTATTATTATTATTAAGCTACTCCCTAGTTGGAAAAGCAGGATGCTATAAGCCAAGGGTCTCCAATAGGGAAAATACCTCAGTGAGGAAAGGAAACAAATAAGAATAAAATATTTTAAAAAGAGCAACAGCATCTAAATAAGTATCTCCTACATAAACTATAAAAAATTTAGCAAAACAAGAGGAAGAGAAATAAGATAGAATAGTGTGCCCAAGTGTACCCTCAAGCATATGATCAGCGCCCAAGCCCCCTCTCCACCCAAGCTAGGACAAAGGAGGGCCAGGCAATGGCTGCTGATGACTCAGCATATAGACCTATAGGCTCCTCCAACTCAACCCCCATCCTTAGCTCACAAGGACGGTGAGGTTGCAGCGACCAAAAGAACTAACAAGTTTGAGTAGGTCTCGAACGCCACTCTGGCGTTCACCAGTCAGAGTCGTTACCACATCGGCTACCACAACCTTATAAATACTATATTAGAAAAAAATACATTATATATATATATATACATACATACATACATATATATATATATATATATATATATATATATATATATATATATATATATATATATAAAACCTATGGTGCCACGCCCCGGTTTTTCTTTGGGAGATGAAAGAATTATTCCTTTGTCAATAATTTCTCGGACTTGACCTTATAATGCAATATTAAAAAAAACATATATAACCTATTGTGTCATGCCCCGTTTTTACTGGGAGATAAAAAAAATCATCCTTTTTTAAATAATTTCTCGGACTTAACCTTGTATATGCAATATAAAAAAGTAATATATATATATATATATATATATATATATATATATATATATATATATATATATATATATATATATATATATATATAACCTATTGCGTCATGCCCCGTTTTTACTTTAGGAGATAAAAAAAAAACATCTTTTTGTAAATAGTTTCTCGGACTTAACCTTGTAAATGGAATATTAAAAAAAAGTTATTCATGTAACCCATGGCGTTACGCCCTAATTTTCCTTTTGGATATGAAACAAAAAATAGTGAATAATTCCTACTTCATTAATTTCTGCTTTTCTTACTTTGCCTCTTTCCTCCTCTTTTCTCAATCGTTGAATCTTTTTCGTAATGTTATCAAGGATAGAAATACGTAATTATTATTCGTATTAAATTGTATTTAGTCCTACAATCATGGGTAACATCCTTTTTAATAATCTCTCTCTCTCTCTCTCTCCTCTCTCTCTCTCTCTCTCTCTCTCTCTCTCTCTCTCTCTCTCTCTCAAGACTAGACCAGATTTCAATTCCCAAATTAACTTAATAGAGAGAGAGAGAGAGAGAGAGAGAGAGAGAGAGACAGAGAGAGAGAGAGAGACAGAGAGAGAGAGAGAGAGAGAGAGAGAGAGAGAGAGAGAGAGAGAGAGAGAGAGAGAGATAACCTCATCCAACCAGGATGAAACTATTCTTAAAATAATCATAACATAACGAGTGTACGCGACCCGTTAAAAATGAAAGCTAAATATTTAGAAATATATGTACACATACGCACACATCTCTCTCTCATCAGGGTATTACTACTCCCTCTCCTCCCTACCCGAGGGTCGGGGAGGACAGAATGTGACCGGAAAGATATATGTATGTATGTATGTATATATATATATATATATATATATATATATATATATATATATATATATATATATATATATATATATATATATACAGTACATACTTATATATATGCATATATATATATATATATATACGCACGTATATATGTATGTATATATATACATATATATACACACGTGTATATACAGTATATATATATATATATATATATATATATATATATTTATATGTATATATATACATACATATATATATATATATATATATATATATATATATATATATATATATATATAAATGTGTGTGTTTGTGCGTATGTACATATATATATATATATATATATATATATATATGTATATGGTGTGTGTGTATGTATATATATATATATATATATATATATATATATATATATATATATATATATATATATACAATTGCTCTTTAATATATAGGAGATATGTCTTTCTTTATCATCCTTTCCTTCTATATTCTTCTCTTCCAACCTTATTCCCCCACCTTCGCGCGCCTTGCTTCGAGTGCAAACCAGTTTCCAGTTCCAAATCTGGAATGTGGGCGTAGGTGTTATGCGCATAAATGCCAAGAAAACTTGCAGTATGCGCATCCCCCTTAGAGAAATGCTCATAGAGATATCCTTTTATATAGATAAGATATCCAAGTTTCATATTGGTTTGTTTCTGTTAATATATCTCAAATAAAAGAAATATATCCCGACATATATGTTTATATTTTCACCTTTGTCTTATACATTTCGTTAGTTTCTTATCCGTTTTTATCTAATATCTTGAGATGTTGACGTCACGGGCGTGTGTTGAATAACCTTCAATAAATCAAGGGACTTCAAGGCCTTACAATAACCGTCTTGCAGATCTCCATTGTATGCAGTATCTTTTCTTATCCATTTTATGCATAAACATCTTTCTTGTATACAAACAAAAATATCTTTATGGTGGCCTATTGAAAACACATTCCTTTATGGTGGCCTTTTGAAAATATCCCTGTCTGGTGATCTGCCGAACTAGAATTCGATAGTTTCTTGTAGTGTCTGCAACCTCACCATCCTTGTGAGCTAAGGATGGGGTGTTTGGAGGAGCCCATAGGCCTGCCTGCTGAGTCATCTGCCGCCCTGGACCTAGTTTGAGTGAAGAGGAGGCTTGGGTGCTGATCATATGTATGTATATATGGTCAGTCTCTAGGGAACTGTCTTGCTAGCTAAGGAAATTAAGCTGTCCCTTGCTTCTGCCATTCATGAGAGGCCTTTAAATCTTTATACCTTCAAGGAGTCTTACAGCTACATTTCTTTTGAGACAGCAAAGTGCCTGCACATGCCGGCGAGTGTAAAATATTACCAAAACCGTAACTTTTTTTTCGGAAATGCATG
>NC_090732.1:169060154-169062654 GCF_036898095.1 Palaemon carinicauda | reverse complement strand
TCGTGAATAGACGGCCACAATTCCACAATCACAATAATCGATAAATAATAAATAACAAATAATAATCGATTAATAAGATTAATGTCACTTTCACAATACTGACGTTAGTGTTTAGTACAGGAACAGGCCCATAAAACTTCCTTACGATGTTATCTTTTATTGGTGGCGCTCTTGAAAAAATCCGTAATTGTAACTTACAGCATTATTAGGACGCCATATTTTCCGTTTCTGTGTCATTTATGTCGTAATATGAGAGAAATGGCGTTGAAAAAACAGAAAATTATATCTATGGATTCCATAGGTTAGAAAGCTTTCCAGAACAAGCCCTTCATTACTTCTCTTTTATATTTATTTCTTCATTTTCTTTCCTCGGTGAAATAATTTCACTTTATATTTCAAGTCTAACTTCTTTATAAATAAATATTTAAACATTATTGTAAATCAGGTGAATTAAAAACTTTTATTTTTAGGCATACAAATTTGGATACTTTGCTTAAAATATTTTAATTGTTCATTACTTCTCTTGTAGTTTATTTATTTCTTTACTTTCTTTCCTCACTGGGTTATTTTTCCTTATTGGAGGCCTTGGGTTTATAGCATCTTGTTTTTCCAATAATAATAATAATAATAATAATAATAATTTTAATAATAATAATAATAATGCAATCTCGAAAGATTATTGTAAAGGCAAAAGACATTTAAAACTAGACTATAGGTCTATCTGCAGAGTCATCAGCAGCCATTGCCTAGCCCTCCTTGGTACTATCTTGGGTGGAGAGGGGGCTTGGGCACTGATCATATGTATATATGGTCAGTCTCTTGGGCATTGTCCTGCTCGATGGGGCAAAGTCACTGTCCCCGGTCTCTGCCATTCACGAGTGGCCTTTAAACTTTCAGACCTTAAGGAGTAAAAGCTATGATTGAATGTTATGCTTTTGATATCATAAGACAATTTATTATTAAGATAAAGAACCATCATTAGGTATCTATTATTATTATTATTATTATTTTATTATTTATTATTACTTGCTAAGCTACAACCCTAGTTGGAAAAGCAGGATGCTATACGCCCAGGGACTCCAACAGGGATAATAGCCCAGTGAGGAAAAGAAAAAAAGAAAAAATATTTTAAGAACATTAGCAATATTAAAATAAATATTTCCTAAATAAACTATAAGTTGGAAAAAACGTTAAGAAATAAAGATATATTTCAAAGATATAAAAAAAAGGCAAAAAGCGAAGTTGGGAAAATACTTTTACCTAAATCTCAGCCGGTGTGTTGACATTTTTCTGCGCTTTCTACAGAGCTGGAAGTGTTTTAAACCTGGTATTTACAATTCTCATTCCAGCACCACAAATATCACCTTTAAACGCTTCGGGCAGAAGGGTGAAACTCCCCTGCTCAATTATTTTCGATCAACGTGATATGGGGTTAAGTGATATGGAATACAAGGGGCCCCAGGTTTCCAATGGAATAAATATCGCCTATTGCAACAACTGTATTTTTCAAGTAAATATTAAATTGCTGTTTATTTCTCTATCTCCTTTCCCAACTGGGCTATTTTCTTTGTTGGAGCCCTTGGGCTTCTAGCATCCTGATTTTCCAGCTAGGGTTGTAGCTTAGCAAATAATAATAATAATAATAATAATAATAATAATAATAATAATAATAATAATAATAATAATAAAATGTATTTATCCATATCTGTTTCTTAGTTCATTCATATATTTGTTTGTTTGTGAGTAACTTTACACACACACTACGGTACCAATTTTGACCAAACTTGGTAGTCATGTTGGGTAGGATCCAAAGAATGAATCTGTAACATTTTGGATAAGGTACGTAAAAGTACACGTACTCACCAGTAAATTTGAAAGTAATAGCAGTGTCACGTATATGGCAAATGTTTTGTTCGTTCTTTTTTTTTTTTTTTTTGAATAGCATGAAGCAAAAATTACAGAACCAATTTCAACGAAACTTGGTGGACATTTTGGGGTATAACCCAAAGGACAAATCATTAAATTATGAAGAAAATAAATCGAAGTACAAGTACGCAGTGGTGTAAAGACCAAAATAACACTGATTTTTTTTTTTATCTAACAGTAATATTTTCAAATTAATATTCAATTAAATCTTTTAGAAATGGCGAGCTAGTTTGCAATAAAGCAATTTTGCATCGAAATACTTTCACTGAATTGAAGAATGCGAGCTTTTAGCAATACAGTAAAATCCAGTGAAGAATCTCGGAAATATATTCAATTTGTCTCAGAATATCTTTACCACCGCACTGATAAAAATTTGATTATGAAAAAAAATGATCTAATTTGGTAAAAAAAAAAAAAAAACCGTATGCATGATAACGTAGTTATAACACACAAATACAGTAAAATCCAGTGAAGAATATCGGAAATATATTCAATTTTGTCTTAGTGTCTTTATCGCAGATCAAAATTTTATTATAAAAAAAAATTGTCTCTTATGTAGCAAAAAACCGTATGC
>NC_090732.1:169048391-169049654 GCF_036898095.1 Palaemon carinicauda | reverse complement strand
ACGTACAAAATATTAAGAGAAGATGCCGTGCTTCGAACAGGTCTTTTTTTCAACAAGAAAAGAAACCGATTGTAAATTAAAATCTCCAATAATATAAACAAACACACATACGCACAAAAGGTAAACATGACGTTGCAGTGCTTTCAAGCAGGACTTTCTTAAACAAGAAAAGAAAACGAGCAGGTAAGGATCCTGCGGGATGGAGAATGCTTGTACCGTGTTTACAAGACTGGAAGAACAGGTGTGATGGCAGCGTAATTAGTACCTGTGGTTAAGAATTTATTTGATTGGAAATATATATGTACAAGCCATTCAAAGGTCTCTCTCGACGCGCTTTTCAAATGATTTTCATTCTCTATTATTATTATTATTATTATTATCATTATTATTATTATTATTATTATTATTATTATTATTATTATTATTAATTGCTAAGCTACAACCCTAGTAGGAAAAGCTGGATGCTATAAGCCCAGGGGTCCGTACAGGGAAAATAGCACAGTGATGAAAGGAAACAAGTGAAAATAAAATATCTTAAAAACAGTAACAATATTAAAACAAATATTCTCTATATAAACTATGAAACCTTGACAATACAAGAGGAAGAGAAATAAGATAGAATAGTGTGCCCGTGTGTACCCTCAAGCAAGAGAACTCTACCCCAAGACAGTGGAAGACCAATATTGGTTTTCCTGTAAAGTGATTCAGCCTCATTCTCTTAAGATGTATAGTACTCAACTTCCTGTTGTATTTACAGTATTTTATTGCACGTGCATCTGATGCAGTTTTTCTTCTCTCTTATATACATATATACGCTGACACATACGAGTGTAGTCTCTCTCTCTCTCTCTCTCTCTCTCTCTACATATATATATATATATATATATAATTATATGCATAAACAACTATATATACACATACACGTATATAGTGTATATATATATATATATATATAATATATATATATATATATATATGTGTGTATATATATATATATATATATATTAATATATTAATATATATATATATATATATATGTCTGTGTGTGTGTATATCAAATATGCAAAAATACCATATATTTGCACATATGTACTCTACGTACTAGACACAGTAAGGTTACAGTACAGTACTGGGCTAAGGTAAAGTTTACTGAGTCGTCATTATCCCCTTACTATTCTGTATAACAAAAGTTGTTCCTATCTAGTAATATTGTACTGTAACCTAATACTGATACTGTAGTGTATATTACTTACTTTACTTTGA
>NC_090732.1:169038391-169043391 GCF_036898095.1 Palaemon carinicauda | reverse complement strand
TTTGGAAAAGCAGGATGCTATAAACCCAGGAGCTCCAACAGGGAAAAATAACCTAGCAAAGAAAGGAAAAAAGCAAAATAAAATATCTTAAGAAGAGTAACAATATTGAAATAAATATATCCTATAACTACTATAAACACTATAACAAAACAAGAGGAAGAGAAATAAGATAAAATAGTGTGCTCGAGTGTACCCTCAATCTAAATAAAAATACCAGCGGTTTATCTATATAATTTGTCTCTTTCCTAGCCAGGGAGTAATTTTGAGGGTTAAGGAGTCGGAAATATAGGTGATTGTGGGCACATAGACCCATTGACTTTCTCTTCGTACATAGAGCGAAGGATGAATATATATTACAGACCAATGGTAAAGTGGTATCGCTTTCACATATAATATTTTTCTCCTCTGTAACTAGTAATTTGTGAGGCTATTCTTTGAGTCACGGTATAGATTTATGAATGTTATACTGCTGAAGCTCGTGTGTATTGTTTATCAATTTATGGAAAAATATTTTTATACTGTAAGATGAATGAAACATGAATAAGGGAAAGGATTAGAAATTGTTGAATAGGTGGTGAAAAGGCCATATTATTATTATTATTATTATTATTATTATTATTATTATTATTATTATTATTATTATTATTATTATTATTATTATTAGCCAAGCTGCAGCCCTAGTTGGAAAAGCAAGATGCTATAAGCCCAAGGGCTACAACAGTAAAAAATAGGCAAGTGAGGAAATGAAATAATAATAATAATAATAATAATAATAATAATAATAATAATAATAATAATAATAATAATAACAATAATAATAATAATAATAATAATAATAATAATAATAACCGTTTGGTTACCCCCTAAGTAAAAGATCTTCAGGGAAAACTTTACGTTTTCTATGATCTACTTTACAGACTCTGCCCTGCAGACCTAACCATGGTCTACCACGGTCATTTATTGAGGCAATACTCAATTGCAGTACTTACCTATGATTGATTAATCAAAAGTTAGATTTCTTCATGGGTTTTGGTTGCAGAAATCTGAAGAAAGTAAGATCAAATAAAATATTGACCAAGCTCCAGACATGAAATATGAATCTGAGGCCTTTGCCCTGCAGTGGACTAGAAATGGTTGTATCTGTTGCTGTAGGGATTATTATTATGTGTGTATATACATATACACACACACACACACACATATATATATATATATATATATATATATATATATATATATATATATCTGTATATATGTGTATATATATATATATATATATATATATATATATATATATATATATATATATATATATATATACTGGTACAAAAATAAACCAAGATAAGTTTGCTTCGTCTTGCCTAACCTCCACTTGCCCTAAAATCGTAGCGCCCTACCTTGCTATTTGACCCTATTCAAGTAATAAAATTTAACACGTTAGAAAATAGCATAAACCGCTAAACCTATAAAAAGGAAAAGCGTATAATATATGCGTATCATCATCAGTATAGTCAATATTATCATTGTCAATAGCCAAACTGCAACAGAGGTTGCCAAAGTGGAATGACAACATAGTAAACGATAACTTTGGTTAAAAAAATCCGAACATGGTGACTTAAAATAACTTAAAATACTTGTTAAAATTCCTCTGATTATACGAGCATATCCAAAATTGTTTGATCTATAACTAATCCGCTATACCTATTTATTTAGCCTTTTACTTTGCTGTTATTGTGAATTTTACAAAATACTTAAAATACCTCCTATACGCAAAAACTTTATACAATATCAATCTTTTACTCGAGTTGATTTACCCTCCATATAAAAATTAAAAACAAAAGGCAAGAAAGCCTTTTACTTTCTGGTTCTTGTAATAATTACAAAATACTTAAAACACCGCCCAAACGTAAAAATGTTATACACAATATCAGACTTTTATTCAGGTTGATTTCCCTCCGATATAAAAAAAAAAAAAAAAAGAAAGCTATGCATATGAAATAGGGAGCCTGTCAGGACGCTCCCTAGAGATTTCTACCTCCTAACTATTAAAGACACTGAAATTCCAGACTCGAAAGCTGCTATATCCGCGTCCGAGGAACATTTATCAAGCCAACCACTTTTACTTGCTAGCAACGAAGCGCTGAAAATAGCGCGGATGGCCTTAAATAGCCGCAGATTATACAGATTACCTGCGCATAGGCTTGTTTCGTTTAGCCTATGAGTCTCTGGTTAATGGCGTACTGGGTGGAGTTATGATTTAACTGGTGTGAGTCTCTCTTATGTGCTGTCTTAGTGCAATAGCAGGTGTCTTGCCGGGCCGCCTCCATCATGAGGCTCAATACTACACAGTATTATTATTATTATTATAAGTATTAGTATTTTTATTATTATTATTATCATTATTATTATTATTATTATTATTATTATTATTAGCTAAGCTACAACCCTAGTTGGAAAAGCAGGATGCTATAAGCCCAGGTGCTCCAACAGGGAAAATGGCCCAGTTAGGAAAGGAAAAAAGGAAAATAGAAGAATAACAACATTAAAATAAATAATTCCTATAAAAACTATAAAAACTTTAACAAAACAAGAGGAAGAGAAATAAGATAGAGTAGTGTGCTCGAGTGTACCTCAAGCAAGAGAACTCTAACCCAAGATATTGGAAGAGCATGGTACGAGGATATGGCACTACCCAAGACTAGAGAACAATGGTTTGATTTTAGAGTATCCTTCTCCTAGAAGACCTGTTTACCATAGCTAAAGAGTCTTTTCTACCCTTACCAAGAGGAAAGTGGCCACCGAACAACCAGTGCAGTAACCCCTTGAGTGAAGAAGAGTTGTTTGATAATCTGTGTTGTCAGGCAAATGAGGACAGATGAGAATATGTGAAGAATAGGCCAGACTATTCAGTGTGGATGTGTGTAGGCAAAGGAAAAATGAACCGTAACCAGAGAGAAGGATCCAATGTAGTACCATCTGGCCAGTCAAAAGACCCCATAACTCTCTAGCGTTAGTATCTCAACGGATGGCTGGTGCCCTGGCCAACCTACTACCTAGAAGTTTTATTCCAGTTGTGACCAAGTTGTGGAATGATCTTCCTAATCGGGTAGTTGAATCAGTAGAACTTCAAAAGTTCAAACGTATAGCAAATGTTTTTATGTTGAACAAGCTGACATAAGTCTTTTTATAGTTTATATATGACATATCTGTTTTGACGTTGTTACTGTTTGTAGAATTAACTATTGTTAATTTGTTCTCTTCATTTATTTATTTCCTTATTTCCTTTCCTCACTGGGCTATTTTTCCCTGTTGGAGCCTTTGGGGTTATAGCATCTTGCTCTTCCAACTAGGGTTGTAGCTTGGCTAGTAGTAGTAATACTAATAATAATAATAATAATAATAATAATAATAATAATAAGCCAGGAGCTCTAATAATAATAATAATAATAATAATAATAATAATAATAATAATAATAAGCCAGGAGCTTTAATAATAATAATAATAATAATAATAATAATAATAATAATAATAATAATAATAATAATAATCCAGGAGCTCTAATAATAATAATAATTATAATAATAATAATAAGCCAGGAGCTCTAATAATAATAATAATAATAATAATAATAATAATAATAATCCAGGAGCTCTAATAATAATAATAATAATAATAATAATAATAATAATAAGCCAGGAGCTTTAATAATAATAATAATAATAATAATAATAATAATAATAATAATAATAATAATTATAATAATAATAATAAGCCAGGAGCTCTAATAATAATAATAATAATAATAATAATAATAATAATAAGCCAGGAGCTTTAATAATAATAATAATAATAATAATAATAATAATAATAATAATCCAGGAGCTCTAATAATAATAATAATAATAATAATAATAATAAGCCAGGAGCTCTAATAATAATAATAATAATAATAATAATAATAATAATATGCCTGGAGCTCTTAAACGAACGCACGAACAAACTGGTGTATAGAAGGAAGGTTGGGGAATGAAAATTGTAAATGAAGAAGTACCTTTATTATTCCACTCTCGGAATATAAATGGAATGTCAGTTTCTTTACGAAAGGTATTTTTCGTGAAGGAAATTATATGGGTAATATCGCAATGGAAATAATGACTAAGAGTTCTCTTGCCTGAGGGTACTATACTCAGGCACACTGTTCCGTTTCCGCATTTCCTTTTCGCACTGAGGTACACTCGGAAACCACAATCTCCCACAAATTGCCGACCCAGAGGGTTATAGTTAGGAAAGGGGGACGGGGTGGGAAGGGTTATTATCATTATTATTATTACTATTATTATTATTATTATTATTATTATTATTATTAGCTACGCTATAACCCTAGTTGAAAAAGTATGATGCTATAAGGCCAAGGACTCCAACATGGAAAAATAGCCCTGCAAGGAAAGGAAACAAGGTAATAAATAAACCAAAAGAGAAGTAATAAATAATCAAAATAAAATGTTTTAAGAATAGTTTCACCATTAAATTAGATCTTTTATATACTGTATAAACTATAAAAACTTAGAAAAAAACAAGAGGAAGAGAAATGAGATAAAATAGTGTGCCCAAGTGTACCCTCAAGCAAGAGAACTTTAATCCAAGTCAGTGGAAGGCCATTGTACACAGGCTATGATATTGCCCAATATATAAATATTTAGCCGTCATTTTTGACGGGTCGCTTGCACTTAAATACTGCATTGCCTAACGCAAACCGTCCAAGTCATCTCTCTCTCTCTCTCTCTCTCTCTCTCTCTCTCTCTCTCTCTCTCTCTCTCTCTCTCTCTCTCTCTCTCTCTCTCTCTCTATTCGAACGAAAGATGTCTTGAAATATATCGCTATATCATCACCATCATCATCATCATCTCCTCCTACGTCTATTGACACAAAGGGCCTCGGTTAGATTTCGCCAGTCGTCTCTATCTGGAGCTTTTAAATCAATACTTCTCCATTCATCATC
>NC_090732.1:169015891-169033391 GCF_036898095.1 Palaemon carinicauda | reverse complement strand
TTAATGAAATGATAATTTCATCTAGTCAAATAAGAAAATGAGTGTCAATAATTATAGTTTTGATGAAAAGGAATAATAATAATAATAATAATAATAATAATAATAATCCACAATCAACCTACATTTTTATCGTGTCCTATTTTGTAAACACACACACACACACACGTATATATATATATATTTATATATATATATACATATATATATATAAATATGCATATATATATATATATATATATATATATATATATATATATATACACAAATATATATGTAGCACATACACACATATATGTGTGTATGCGTGTGTATATATACTTGCGTATGTATGAATAGATGACTGTATGTATGTATATATGCATGTGTAATCACACCGAACTAATCCCCCTTTTTTTCCTTCAACAGTTCGCGATCGCTCCCGTGTTGGTCTGAGGTCCTCCTTGCCTTTCTCCACAATGGGCTTAGCATCTGCAGCATCATCCTCTGGCGTATCTTCAGGGTGAGTTCTATTTCCTTCTGGTTTATAAAAAAACGCAACCATTCAAATTCAACCTTTTCTCGGTGGTGGCTTATTGGAAACGTCCATGCCTGGCGTTCTGCTGGACGGGAGATCGAGTCGCGCTCGAACTACATAGATTCTTGTAGTGTCTGCAGCCTCACCATCCTAATGAGATAAGTATGGAGCCACTAGGTCTACCTGCTGAGTTATCAGCAGCCATTGCCTGGCCCTACCTGGTCCTAGCTTTGGTGGAGAAGGGGCTTTGGTGCTGATCATATGGATTTATGATCAGTCTCTAGGGCATTGTCCTGCTAGAGAATTGACACTGTTCATTTCCTCTGCTATTCATGGGTGACCTTTAATAGAGCTAGAGATTGGTACTCATACATTCTGCCCTCTCTCTCTCTCTCTCTCTCTCTCTCTCTCTCTCTCTCTCTCTTTTACCTCCAGTCAATAACCAATCTTCAAGCAACGGTCATTCATTGACAACTACCATCACAAAATGTTTCTTGTTATTCATTCAGCCATTTTCTTGCAGATCTTCAGACACGCAGAGCCAGGGCAGCGGCGGTGACTCAAAGAGTGATTCCCCAACTCCCGAAGGATCAAGAAAGAACATAGAAGGATCCTCAAGCTCGTCCTCATCCTCTTCAGGAGTGGGATCTGGCGTTAGTCTTCGATGTGCAAAGGGACATGAATTACCTGTGACGACAGGTAAGTTAATTTAACTAATCACAGCCTCTATATTTAATTTTTTTTAATGGTGATGCATTTGCACTGACCTGCAGGTGTGCCCTTTTAGCTCGGAAAAGTTTCCGAATAGCTGATTGGTTGGACAAGATAATTCTAACCAATCACCTAGTGCGATATTTTTCTGAGCTAAAAGGGCACTCCTGCGAGTCAGTGCAAATGCGCCTCAATAAAAAATTTACTATAGTTGATAAGTAAGAAGAACTACAAATAAAAAAAGGTCATGGGGCTAACCAAATAAGGACTGATGAAAGTGTAATCTCAAAATTAATTCAGTTATCTTTCGATTCTATTGCTGCATTGGAGCCCTATCTGGTTACGGCTCATTTTTTTTTCGCCTACACATACACAGAATAGTCTGGCCTATTCTTTACACATTCTCCTCTTTCCTCATACACCTGGCTCTCTTTATTCGCCGTTTTGTAATGTTATTCATTTCGTCGTTTTTAGTTCAATTGTCTCATAATCATATTTAAGAGTCAGCTCATTTGTCCATTCGTCTATCCACATTAAGCTACCGTCATTATTACCTATAGCATTTAATGACGATCAACAGATGATCAATTGAGAATGAAATACATCATTTTGGCAAACTATATAAATGAGTCATCCTGAAATCGAGTCACCATTAGGGTATTCAGATTACTGCCTTTCAAAACCGACGAAACATAATTGTATAAAATTTTCTTTCTTCATTCTTAGGTGCCAGAGAATCAGCTGCTCTGAGGCAGGAAGTGGAGACCCTAAGAGCAGAGATCACCAAAGCCCGGCAAACAATCCTTCACATGCAAGAAAGGGAAAAGAAGCTGAAGGACAGGTAAGGATATCAGAAATCTGTTATATTATCGAGTGAGTCTTATCATAGATTTCTTTTAGGAAGGCTTTAGTTGCCTTTCAATAAGTGATAGCCTATCATCATATCAGAAATCTGTTACCTTATTAAACGAGTCTTATCATAGATTCCTTTTAGGCAGGCTTTCGTTGTCTTTCAAGTACAGTAAGTGATAGTTTATTATCAGCTCCAGATAATTGGGTGTCATTTGGAAAGAGCATTCTCCTTTTTAATAAAATAAATCTTTGAGTAATTTAATATAACTAATGGCTCATCATGGAGTTTATTCAGTAATCTGATTGAGGTACCACTAAGACATGGCACAACTGTAGGTACAAAAATACCATAAACATATATGGGGACAGGGCATGGGACTAGCAACTGCATTCCATAAATTCATGCTGAAAGCTAGAAGGGTATCGCCCTTCTGGTTGAAAGGATAGATAATATAAGAAAAAAATATAGATATTCATATTTATTATATTACCCATTTCCCATACAAATCAGTTTTTTAGGTAACCAACTCAACCCAATTCTAAACTTTGAACTCACGCAACTTTTCCTCTTTCCTGGAAGGCTTGGCGACAGAGCTTCTCGTGGTCTTGAGAGAGGCACTGGAAGGGTCGAGAATCTGAGCCTGGGAGAGCGCCGTCCCTCTGCTCTGGTGAGGAGATACGGCAATCTGTACGCCCAGGCAAGAGTTGACACCTTGGACTCTCTGGATTCCCTCCCAGACCTTAAGAATGCCGAAGAACTCAAGTCGAAACTTCTGTTCAGTGTTGTTGTGGTGGGTATTCATTTTTCAGTATGAATAAAGTATTGGTCGGTTATGTAGTTTATCCTTTAAAGAATTCAGATTTATTTTGTGTGCTCAAAAAGCTTATAGACAAGCATTTATAGGTGTGGCCAGCCTCTTGGGCATACATTTGCCAGATTAAACATATGGGTAATAATGATTAAAACGAAAGTCAAGGAAATCAAAACTTTTATGCAACAAAGTTTTCATTCCTGTCTCTAAAATTTTTAATCTATTATTATGTATTAGACCCTTCTTATAATTCAAACCTATCTCTAAATTCTTAGCAACAAAAGTTGTAAGAGATAAGAGATAAAAAGAAGCTACAGCAGCAAATAAAACCTAGAGAATTTTGACATCATCAATTAATGAAACCAATTTATTTCCAGCTGGCCTTCAGATCAGCTGCTTCGTCAGCAGCTGCCCTTAAAGAAGAAGTCCGTCGTGCCTTGCAGATGCCTCCTCCACCGTGCCACGGCGATGGACACGATCATCAAGCTGCGTACGACACCCAGTCACATGCTTTAGAGTTGGCCATTTCTTCTTACGTCACGACTACTATTGACAAGCATGATCTAACCAAGAATGTTGATGTACGTATCTCCTTAGATTTGAGCCGCAATTATTGTTACTGGCCGCTATTATTACAAAATATCAATTTACGTATTTTTATTTTTCTATAATCTCCCCTATATAATGTGTCTGACTGTATAAATATATATATATATATATATATATATATATATATATATATATATATATATATATATATATATATATAATATATATATATATATATATATATACATATATATATATACATATATATGTACAGTATATATATATACACAGTATATATATATGTATATATATATATATATATATATATATATATATATATATATATATATATATATATATATATATATATATATATATATATATATATCTTTCCTATGACGCTGTGGGACATTGCCAAACATATGACTGCTAAGTCCCTCGCCGTTCCTCGGGTATGGGAGAGAGGGAGTAGTCATACCCTGGTGATAGGGGTTGTAGTTATGAAAGGGGGAGAGAGTGGGAAAGATTGAATCTGTGTATACATATCTATCTAAATATTCATCTGTCATTTTTGACGGGTCGCGTACACTAGTAAAACATAATATAATACTGCAATACACACTCGTGAGCGATAGATAGACTTGTAACATATATTCCTCTTATTCCAGGAGGTATGCCAGCAGATATGGGCCACCTTGTACGACTACCCGACGCTGAAATCCTGCGAGGGCCTTCTGCAGTACATCAAGGACTGCGTCCGTCTCGCCTGGGGCCTGAGCAACCAGACACCGCCTTACGTCATCGACTATGAGACCCGAACCTTCAAGAAGGAATGCCACGTCCGCTTCCACACAGCGGATCCGGACAATGACGTCATCAAGACTTACTTGTGGCCAGTGTTGCTGGAAGGGCCTGGCGGTGCATGCGTTCAAAAGGGGGTCGTGGTTACCTAAACAGAGGCTCTTCTGTAGTAGGGAGAGCACCTAATCCCTGGGTTGGATTGGTTCTTAATTGGTAAGTTTGGATATAAAGATAGTTGGTATGTGTAATACAATATTACTATAATCCTATTTGAAATAAACTTCAGTAATATCATACTGGGAAAAGTGCTGATTCACAATACTTCTGACATCCAACGTAATTTACGAATTCTTGTTTCTGGAACCCTTAATTAGATTTAAAAAAAAAAAATAAGCTTTTATATCACGCATGGTAAATACCCTTGAATTCACCACTAATGTAATGTAAAAAAAAAAAAAAAAAAAAACCTAAATAAATATTTGTTTGCGTTTAAAGTTTATTTCCGTTCATTTAAAATGAAGAATGAATCTCAGTGTTAATGGTCAGGAAGCTGATCTTGTTATCAGGATAGCTGAAAAATACGAAATAATTGAGAAGTTTCAGGCTATTAGCCAGTTTAAAAAATAATTTTTAAGTAATGGTAATTGCGTATTAAAATAAAAAAATACTGCTAATGGATAGCAAAAAGGCTAAAACAATATGATAACTGTAATTTTACTATCTAATTGACTATGGCATAAATTATATTAATTTGCTTTACAGTAGATTATTATTCCTAGCATGCATAAAATGGCGCCTTTCCCAGAAGGCCATTCACCAAGATCACTTGAATCCAACCCAACTTGTGGAATGATCTTCCTAATCGAGTACTTGAATCGATAGAACTTCAAAAGTCTAAACTAGCAGCAAGTGTTTTTATGTTGAACAGGCTGATATAAGTTTTTCATAGTTTACATATGATACATCTGTTTTGATGTTAATGTTTTTACAATATTTCCTTTTAATTGTTCATTAATTATTATACCGTTTATTTATTTCCTTGTTGCTTTACCTCACTGGGCTATTTTTCCCTGTTGAAGCCCTTGGGTTTATAGCATCTTTCTTTTCCAACTGGGGTTGTAGGTTAAGTAATAATAATAATAATAATAATAATAATAATAACAATAATAATAATTATTTCAACGACCCATTTTCTAATTTTAACTTTTTTCCAGATGCTGAATCGCTGGCCCCCACCGACCAACTGTATATATATGTATATATTATATAATTTCCTGTATGATAAAGCGTGGTAGTTTGTTTAATCAAGCTTTCCGATGTCCAATGGAATAATCCAATTATGTATGATTAAATTATTAAATTAATACATTTAGTTGATTTTATGATATTTAGACCAGAACATCACATGCCACCGGGAAGAACTTTCCGATGAGATGAAAAGAAAAAATAATTTATCAGTTTGATAAAACATATATTATCACTTTTCATCTCTATTCAATATTAAAAAAATTAATAAAATTTCGAAATCAATTAGAAATATATGGGCTTATGAATTATCAAAATTTTAATAATTTCAATTATTTAGTTAATAATTGTTGATAATCACTTAATAAGCAATGATCAAAATTTTTTAAAATTTTCTGGTAAGAAATTCATTTCGAATTTCTGTGGGCTAAATAGATTGGTCTTAGTACAAAGCAACCAAATTTTCAATTGAAGTAACTTGTTTAAGGATGAATTAAAAGGTCTTTGGATGTACATAGTAATGAATCCTGTACATGTATCATTATAAAGATATTAAGGTTAGAAGATTCATTGTATGATATATGTCTATGAATAATTTTTTTTATAAATCTATGTATATAGTAAGGTTTTTGAGTACTTTTTAATTTCTTGTGTATAGTAAGGTTCTCCATATATATATATACTTAAACTATATCAGAGACGTGCAAATGGTTTGGATAATGAAATGAATAGATATTTAAAGATGATGAAATAAAAATGGCAAATCTTACAGAATAAATGTTAAATATTACACGATTTGACGCAAAAACTTTTCCAGTCTATATTTTCTCGGGATTCTATATATCATTTTCCCGTAAAATACCTTCCTAATATTTGCACCAGGTTTAAAAAAGCGTTTTCCAGTATATTCTGCGTGAATATACCAAATTTAAGCGCTGCAAAAACGGAAGTTACACGGACTTTAAGGCTTCCGATTGCAATGTATCTGATCAATGATTTGCCTTCAAGTATTCTATAACCTTACCGTGGACGGTTGACTCAAATGCCAAAAACGGTTTCTAGTATTATTTCTATTCTTTATGTTATTGTATTACTTCTAGTTTTATTTATTCTAGCAACTCACTCTCTATTTTGAGGTGGATTAGTTTCGTCTATTCGTTTATGCGTTATCAAATTTATCTTAATTCCAAGTTTCATTATCAATTGATGATTGAAGTTTGGAAGATTAAATTGTCAGTCAATAAGGAATTATTCTTATTTTACCGTGTTATAAAATTTTAATTCTAAATTTCATAATCAGTTGACGACTGAAGATTGAAGTTAACAAGAAATTAATGTTTTTTTTTTTTTTACCGTTTGTGTCATCAAATTTATCTTTAAGTTTCATAATCAATTGATGGATAAAGTTTGAAAGATTAAACTATCGGTTAATAAGAAATTATTTTTTACCATTTGTGGGTTATCAAATTTATCTTCATCGAAATTTTCATAATCAATTGATGACTGAAGTTTGGAATATTAAAATGTCAGTTAATAAGGAATTATTGTATTTTTTACCGTTTTGTTAAGTGTAAACTACTCCGAAAAATGCTTACAAAGACGAAATGGGTTCATACCAATCTAGAGAGTATGTATTTGCTCATCATTACTTCTGTTTACGATCTTCACCCACTTCTCATTATTTAAAATCCCATCCTCATTGCTAATGCTATCTCGCTGTTTTACCCAACTTCAAGTACTGCAGTTGTACGCATCACAGCAAGTCATTTTTACTGTTCTGTAGGTTTTTGTACGTGATTTTCATCTTAGGTGATTGTGGTTATTAAACCTTTTTTTTTAATGTTTATGTAAAAATTATCTTTTATTCCTTTATTAAATCTTACAGCTCATAAATGACACGGAGCGTTGTATATCATTCATACTGAAATATCATCAGATAAGAAACCCTTTTTTATTATTATTTCATATCTGATAAAAGTGTTTTCAATAATTCTCTGTGAAATGTATGTCATTTGTCGAAGTGTCTTAGGAAAGACTCCAGTTAAATCTTTCCTCATCAGTACTTAATAATACTCCTTATGGTAATCCTGTAACTGTACATATTTATATTTTTATATGTTATGTCATGGAAATATTGTACATCTATACATTAGAATCTAGTTTTAAGTCTTTTATGCGTAATTACGAAAGTATTATTCGCTATAAAATATTTTTTTTTATTCTATATTAGCTTCAACTCAAATGCATAATATGGATTTGATTTTGTAGATTGGTGCTGGAATTTTGCTCTTTGGAAAAAAAAAGAATGAGCAAATTTATTATGTTTTACAATGCAAGATGCAGACCACGCCCCTAGTGTGACATAGTTGCCAACTATTTACAGACTAAATAATATCTATCCATTTTCATTATTTTCTTTCAACAACTTAATACCACTATAAAATTAGAGAATAAAAATGAATAAAGAGAAATTTAGAACAGTATTGAAACTAGCGAATAAAAATGAATTAAAGAGAAATTTAGAAGAATATTAAAATTCGACCTGGCCTTTCATTAGAAGGGGCTAGCGTTCGATCCCAAGTATGAGGTAGAAATTTATTTAGAAAATAATGTTTATCCATATTCATTATTTTCTTGTGGTAACAACTTAACACCACTATTCCTAGGTGGCGCTGTGTCTTGCTGTAAAGTAAACTAATGCTATTTCAAGAATTTCCCTTGAATGCCTATAAATATGTATGATAATTCTTCTGTAATCTCACATGTGTTCAAGACGTTTCTCAGAAAACTTTTTAATACATCATTAAAATAAAAATAATTCTTCAGTAATCTCACATATGTTCAAGACTTTTCTCAGAAAACTTTTTTAATACGTCAGCAAAAAATAAAATAAAAAACCCATTGATGTATTGAATAACTACTATATTTTCATATATTATCAAACCTTCCCTACCTAACAGACGATTTGAAAAAGCTATATATATATAAGAATTTCCAGCAAAGTAGGTTACTATATCTGGTCTCTTCCCTTATGGTTTTCTTGTAGTGAAAATGCCACCCTTAGTTTTAAGACGAGTGCCATGCCATACTATGGTGTAACCATGATGAATTCTAATGTAAATTATATATAGCAATAAAGGTCATTAACAATGTTTAATGTTGTTCTTATTTTTATCCTTTATTATAAATTTAATTTTAGCACCGAAAGGTGATGGGATATGTAACGGCTCCTTACTTATCATTCCCCTTAGAAGATTAGACTGGGTAAAGTCATTTTCATCCTTTATTATAAATTTCCTTTGAGCACCGAAAGGTGATAGGATATGTAACGGCTCCTTGCTTATCATTCCCCTTAGAAGATTAGACTGGGTAAAGTCTGTTTGGAGTGCAGATATCTATGGTTATCTTCCCTGATTATACAAGATATCTTCGGATAGTCGTTTTCAGGGGTTGGAACCCCGTGATACCTGACGGTAATTCTCTTGTAATATCAATCGCAGAAATATTATACTGTAGAGAGTTGCCAGAAGGAACTTCCATCAAGACGACATGGCTCGAGCCCAAAAATAGATTTTTTCTACTTCAAAATCCCTTTGGATATATGGCATCCCAATAGTTCAAAGAATGTGATGACTCTATTAGCCTTAGCCATCTAAAATCTATTGGGGATCTAGTAAACATTTAATGATAATTTGATCCAGCTTTCAAATAAGTCTTTCCCACCGTTATCCTTACATTAAAGGGTCGTTTGCCTTATGCTGATATCACCAGGTATGGTTTATAATTTGACAGAGGGTTTTTACGATCACATGCCCTTGCAGTAATCAACCAAATTTACTGACAGTGGGCCTAACCTTTGACCAAATAATTCAACTGCAAGGTAGCAGTTTCCACAGTTATTGAAAGTGTGCCTAGCCTTTGACTAAATAGTTCAACTGCAAGGCAGCGGTTTCCCCAGTTATTGAAAGTGTGCCTAGCCTTTGACTAAATAGTTCAACTGCAAGGCAGCGGTTTCCCCAGTTATTGAAAGTGTGCCTAGCCTTTGACTAAATAGTTCAACTGCAAGGCAGCGGTTTCCCCAGTTATTGAAAGTGTGCCTAGCCTTTGACTAAATAGTTCAACTGCAAGGCAGCGGTTTCCCCAGTTATTGAAAGTGTGCCTAGCCTTTGACTAAATAGTTCAACTGCAAGGCAGCGGTTTCCCCAGTTATTGAAAGTGTGCCTAGCCTTTGACTAAATAGTTCAACTGCAAGGCAGCGGTTTCCCCAGTTATTGAAAGTGTGCCTAGCCTTTGACTAAATAGTTCAACTGCAAGGCAGCGGTTTCCCCAGTTATTGAAAGTGTGCCTAGCCTTTGACTAAATAGTTCAACTGCAAGGCAGCAGTTTCCCCAGTTATTGAAAGTGGGCCTAGCCTTTGACCAAATAGTTCAACTGCAAGGTAGCTGTTTCCACAGTTATTGAAAGTGGACCTAGCCTTTGCTGAAAAAAAGATTGCAAAGAAGCAGCTTTCTTTTTAGTCGCTTTCTACGACAAGCAGGACATACGGTAGCCGTATTCTTACACCCCTACACAGGGCATAACTATTCCAAATGGGATAGCCTAAATTACAGACAATGCACCATAGTTCTAAACCCAAATCTAAATTCTAAGTACATGCCAGAATGAACTAGAGAGAAACCTAATAATATTCACCGAATAATGGTTTCATTTTCCACGAAAGTTCTACAGCATTAGTTTTTGCTGTTATTAACAGATAGCCCCAGAACGCTGGACATTATGAATATTTTCTAAATATATTTCTCAGCACACTCATTGAACGCTAACTTGGCATCAAAGCCCTACTCTTAACCTCTGATGCAAGATTCTAAGCGTTGATTTCTGGTATGAGGCTGTTGGCTCCTTGGTAAATCATTCTTTTTTTTCATGATTATCTTATCACCAAGAAGAGTTGGAAGACCCAGATCTACATGACTGGGCACTATAAAGCGTGAAGTAGGAGATGATGAATAGAGAAGTATTGATTCAAAAGCTCAAGATAGAGACGACTGGCGAAATCTAACCAAGGCCCTTTGCGTCTATAGGCATGGGATAAGTTGATGATGATGATGGTGATCTTAGCTCATGGAGGTTCCCGGAATCAAACTGATATCAGTATAGAACATTTCCATGTGTCTTTTAACATCTTGTCGCTAAAATTTAGATAATGTAGCCATTAATTGATTTATTTATTCGGAAATTAGCCTAAACTCGTGGCTGAAATAAATCTGTCTACCTTATCACATGCAAGTCATTACTGTAACTTACTGTAACGAACACAGGTACTCTTTTTGCTGTTCATAAATGTGGAAAATCATATTTGATACTCGCTTCAGAGTATGGTGGTAAAGATGCTACAATATCCCTGAAAACATGTCCATGACACATTGCCTTTATCTCCTCTATATAATAATGAGCAAGTGTCTGATATATATATATATATATATATATATATATATATATATATATATATATATATATACATATATATTTAAATGTATATGAATATATATATATATATATATATATATATATATATATATATATATATATATATATATATATATATACACATATAATATATATATATATATATATATATATATATATATATATATATCTTTTTTTCCGGTCACGCTCAGCTCTCCCCGTCCCTTGGGTAGGGGGAGGGGAGTATTCATACCATGGTGAGAGAGGATGCGTATGGGTATGTATGCATCTCTGAATATGTGGCCGTCATTTTTTGACGGTTCGCGTTCACTAGTATATTAATAGTTAGGCAATATAAAACTAAACTGCTTGACTTAATATTAATGTAGATGTTTAATTCGTAACAAGAGGTAGATGTTTAATTCGTAACAAGAGGTAGATGTTTAATTCGTAAAAAGAGGTAGATGTTTAATTCGTAGCAAGAGTCAGATGTTTAATTCGTAAAAAGAGGTATATGTTTAATTCGTAGCAAGAGTCAGATGTTTAATTCGTAAAAAGAGGTAGATGTTTAATTCGTGGAAAGAGTCAGATGTTTAATTCGTAAAAAGAGGTAGATTTTTAATTCGTAGAAGGAGTCAGATGTTTAATTCGTAACAAGAGGTAGATGTTTAATTCGTAAAAAGAGGTAGATGTTTAATTCGTAGCAAGAGTCAGATGTTTAATTCGTAAAAAGAGGTAGATGTTTAATTCGTGGAAAGAGTCAGATGTTTAATTCGTAAAAAGAGGTAATTTTTAATTCGTAGAAGGAGTCAGATGTTTAATTCGTAACAAGAGGTAGATGTTTAATTCGTAAAAAGAGGTAGATGTTTAATTCGTAGCAAGAGTCAGATGTTTAATTCGTAAAAAGAGGTAGATGTTTAATTCGTGGAAAGAGTCAGATGTTTAATTCGTAAAAAGAGGTAGATTTTTAATTCGTAGAAGGAGTCAGATGTTTAATTCGTAACAAGAGGTAGATGTTTAATTCGTAAAAAGAGGTAGATGTTTAATTCGTAGCAAGAGTCACATGTTTAATTCGTAACAAGAGGTAGATGTTTAATTCGTAAAAAGAGTCAGATGTTTAATTCGTAACAAGAGGTAGATGTTTAATTCGTGGAAAGAGTCAGATGTTTAATTCGTAACAAGAGGTAGATGTTTAATTCGTGGAAAGAGTCAGATGTTTAATTCGTAACAAGAGGTAGATGTTTAATTCGTGGAAAGAGTCAGATGTTTAATTCGTAAAAAGAGGTAGATGTTTAATTCGTGGAAAGAGTCAGATGTTTAATTCGTAAAAAGAGGTAGATGTTTAATTCGTAAAAAGAGGTAGATGTTTAATTCGTGGAAAGAGTCAGATGTTTAATTCGTAAAAAGAGGTAGATGTTTAATTCGTGGAAAGAGTCAGATGTTTAATTTGTAAAAAGAGGTAGATGTTTAATTCGTAGAAAGAGTCATATGTTTAATTCGTAAAAAGAGGTAGATGTTTAATTCGTAGAAAGAGTCAGATGTTTAATCGTAAAAAGAGGTAGATGTTTAATTCGTAGAAAGAGTCAGATGTTTAATTCGTAAAAAGAGGTAGATGTTTAATTCGTAAAAAGAGTCAGATGTTTAATTCGTAAAAAGAGGTAGATGTTTAATTCATAGAAAGAGTCAGATGTTTAATTCGTAAAAAGAGGTAAATGTTTAATTAGTAAAAAGAGTCAAATGTTTTATTCCTAAAAAGAGGTAGATGTTTAATTCGTAAAAAACGGGGCGTTTAGAAAACATATTGAGGGGCTTTGAAAAAAAAAAACTTTAAAGGTAAAAATTCTAATCAAGGATGCAATGGCTCTTAATATGATGGACTATAAAATCAATATATCAGTGGCTGCGACTGATGATGATAATGAAAACATTGTTTTCAAGATTGCAAGCACACTAAGAATTAAGGATGTATTATTGCCTTCAAATTTTGATATGCAACGACGGTTGGTTACTTTTACATAGAGAAGCCCCTAGTAATTGTGACTTTCAATTCTTGTAAGTTTTAAAGAAAGACTTGATGTAAAACGCTTTGGAAAAACACAATAATGTGGTGTTTTTATAAAGGATAAAATTCATTTTCTTTTGCTTAAGGCTTGTAAGTACATAATATATAAATGAACAGGGCGTGAAACCAGTATAAAACAAACACACACACACACACACACACACACATATATATATATATATATATATATATATATATATATATATATATATATATATATACATACATATATATATATATATATATATATATATATATATATATATATATATATATAAATCATAACATTCTAACCACTTTGACTTTGCATCTGATTCAACGTGACATAAATGACTTGGGATTATTAAAATAAACACAGAAACGTGTAGCATATGCAATTAAGCTTGTGATAAATTGATTGATTTGGTAACGTTAATAGGCATCACAACAATTATGGTAATTATTGCCATTATGATGCAATTAGCATGAACTCAATGAAAAATTATAACTTCTCTCAAATTACCAATGAATGTCGGAACTATCATTGGCACAAGAATTTATTTTTTTTCTTCTTTTCTTTTCCCTGCACGACTACGCAAGTAGGAGGACATAGTTCTTGGAATGAAAAAGAGAAGATCCAGAGTTTCATAACACTAAAATATAACAAATAGCTTTTCAAATAAAGCAAACAAGACGATAGCATCGATCTCATCAGTTGGGTATATTAAAAAGGACAAATTCGAAGATAATTTGTATTTTTCCCAAATACAAACCTTAGGTTATTTATAATGCATATTTTTTCGGCAAAACTGGAAGATAGCCAATTAAATTTTTGGTGCGAGGTGGCAACCCTACCCAGACACTGGGTAGGAAGTAGCTAGGGGTACTAGCCCCCTAAATATATTGTTGTACACACACATTTATCAAGTACTCATGAAAATCGAATGTTTGATAATCACGAGTCAACAAAATAGCATGTTGAAACTAATTGATCGATATCAAATAAATGCACGTAAAATATTTCGTCTACCTAGGCTTTCCTAGTTCTCGAAATATTAATTTCAGAAATAAACGTGTGATGTACGAACATACAGATATCAATAGCTAATTACACGCCATCAGAAGTCATAAATACAGCAAAAGCTTTTCCACTTTTTAGAAGGAATACAGATTACCGAAAGCTTCAAATGTTGAACACCAAATTCACAATATTACACCTCGTTATCAACTCCATTTGTTTGTTTATAGTATAATGAGTTGACATTATGCCAGCACCCATCCGTGGTCCTTGGTCCTACTCTATACCTCCGTTAGAATTGAAAAGATGGATGAAATTGCATCACTTCCCAAAGCACTGAAATCGAAGGGACATTTTCATGTTTTTATCGCAATATTAGTCTTTTGCACTTTGTCCCTTTTCTCACAATCTTCACTGGCCATATTGGTTTTAGCTAATTTTTCATGCCCGGATGCCTTTCCTGCCGCCAACCCTCCCCATTTACCCGGGCTTGGGACCGGCATCAAGTTGAGGCTGGCTTGCTGCCCCTCAGTGGCTGGGAGGAGAGTGATGGAAATGGAGGTACAGGGAAGGAGAAGGAGAGGGAGACCAAAGCAAATGTGGATGGACTGTATCAAGGAGAACCTTCGATCAAAGGGATTAACCGGTGATGAAGTGTGGGACAGAGGTAGATGGGAACGCTGGCCAGAAACATCGACCCCCACATAAAAGTGGGAAAAGATGCAAACAAAGAAGAAGAAGCACTTTGTCCCTTTTACTGCGAGGACACACTCAGATAATACGGCCAATAAACCAAATTGAAGAGCAGGAAGAGAACGGGTATCAATATCCTTGTGCCTCTCTCTATCCATTCCTCATAGTTGACCTGTTTGGCGGGTGTCGTCACTCGTCTGTTCTCGGTGTTTTTCAACACAATGGGCTGCTGAAAGTACACCAAGGAATCAATTTACAATGTCACTGTCATTTACATCAAGGAATCAATTTTTAATGTCACTTACATCAAAGAATCAACTTATAATATTTCTGTAATTTACATCAAGGATGTTACCTACGTCAAAAAAAAAAAAATTTGCAATGTCATTGTCATTTTTACCAAGAAATCCATTCACAATGTCACTGTCACATAAGTCAAGGAATCAATTTACAATGTCACTGTCATTTACATCTTGGAATCAATTTACAATATCACTGTCATTTACATCAAGGAATCAATTTACAATGTCACTGTCATTTACATCAAAGAATCAATTTACAATGTCACTGTCATTTACATCAAGGAATCAATTTACAATATCACTGTCATTTACATCAAAGAATCAATTTACATTGTCACTGTCACTTGCTCCTAATTCCTTTACAGTTCACTGTATGCTATTCTATGCTCCACAAGTACCAACGTTTATTATGTAAATTCGTTTCACCTTCAGTTCAGAAGGTTGAAATATGTTGTAGTTCAAATGGTCTGTGTGAAATAATCAAGATTACTGGCGTATTTCAAAAAGTTTGATCATACCTGAACAGGGCTTAAAGATGACTGAAAAGGCCTGTACTTCCTAAAGCTGCTTGAAAAGATAAACATAAGAATAATAGGTATGCTTGCAATGAATATTTCTGGATAAGGGATAAGATCAGCACTTATGGTATATATATATATATATATATATATATATATATATATATATATATATATATATATATATATATATATATATATATATATATATATATATATATATATTTATATATTTATATATATATATATATATATATATATATATATATATATATATATATATATATATATATATATATATATACATATATATGCACATATATATGTGTATATATATAATGTATGTATGTGTATATATATATATATATATATATATATATATATATATATATATATATATATATATATATATATATATATATATATATATATATATATAAAGTAGCAAAATATCGCAAATTGCAATTGCCGATGTGATTATAAACTCACTTTATATATATTACAGAAGGCAAATAACTCCCCAAGACTTTTATTAACTACTTAAAGTAGTGATAAATAAAGTATGCTACTTATATTGTGGTTGCAAACGCTGATATTATAATCTCTTATGTTAAAACCCACTGAAGAATACAAAAAATCCTCAGACACACTAAAATTCTGATACATAAATGACTTGTGCTTTACATAATCCATTATAAACGTCCCTCCCTTGCAATCTGTTAGACTGGGGTTCGAGACCCCGCTCAAGCTTCATAGTTTCTTCTTGTGTCTACAACCTCATCATCCTTATGAGCTAAGGATAGGGGATTTGAGGGGGAGTCTGGGTTATCAGCCGCAATTGTCTGAACCTTACTGGTCCTAGATTAGGTGGGAGTGGGGAAGCCTGGATGCTAATTATATGTATATATGGCCAGTATCTAGGGTATCGTCCTGCTTGGACATTGCCACTGTGCATTGACTCTGCCATTCATGAGCAACCTTTAAATGTATAACATTATCTCAAATATGACTGGATCTCAATTGGAACATCATATGCATGAGAAAAACAGAACTGATTTAATAAGTATCATTTCAAATAAAACACTGTTCAGATCTATCAAATATACGTATTACGCTTGCTTCAAACAAACGGGTTTCTCCCGTACGGAAATATTTCCGCTCGGTAGGAGGAAAGTCTCCAAACAAGAGGATTTTCCTCGAGCGGCCTCGTAGTTTTTATTAACCGCTACACCGGAACCGCGTGGATTAGCTGTGCACGAGGTTAGTAAAAACTACCGCTCGGAAATTCTTCCGACCGGACATCGAGCGAAGGACTTCATTGATCTTCATTGAAAATCCGCGCGGACATAACCGCGTGGTATTAATCTACTTGTGTAAAGGGAGCCTTACTCAAACATACGATATGTTTGGAATTCCTAGAATACTAGAAACTACTTATGGTTTCCAGTCATAAAGAAAAAAAATGATTCATACAATAAACAGGGGAAATAACTTGAAACTTCTAATAGTTTCTACAGTCATAAAAAAATTTGATTCATAAAAAACAGGGGAAATAACTTGAATCATATTTTCACACTCATAACTGAGAAATTTCATCAGGCCTAAATTTGATGAATAATACCCTTGACATAAGGAAACATTTAATAATGGACTAACAGAGTAACCTAGAAAAAAAATAACTCATACATCCTCAAGAATTTTGATTTCCAACTTAAAATTAAGAAAGGGAATATAAGACATTTTAAGGAAGTAATTAGAAAAACCTTAGAACATACTCACATGAGGACGAGACCATACTCGAAAAGTATCAGGACGGAGAGCACAATACACATGAACATCCAAATGTCGACCGCCTTTATATAACTCGTTTCAGGACTTGATTGTCTGTTTTGAAAGTAAACATAGAAGCAATAATCTAATACAGAGCAGAAGATTGAATAATTATAGCATTCATATGCGTATATCTAATTTGTATTAA
>NC_090732.1:168993391-168998391 GCF_036898095.1 Palaemon carinicauda | reverse complement strand
AAACTAACCTCCCCCCAAAAAAAAATTAGCTCACAAGGATGGTGAGGTTGCAGCGACAAAATGGACTAATATAGTTTGAGCGGGACTCGAACCCCAGTCTGTCAATCACCAGGCAAGGATACTAACTGTTATATTATGTTACCTATTAATCCTGATGTTATCCACTATAGCGGATAACCAGATCTTAATTCTTGTTCGAAAGCTCAGGTGATCAATGTTCCTTTGGTTGTCTGTGAATCCTAATATATATATATATATATATATATATATATATATATATATATATATATATATATATATATATACAGTGTACATATATATATATATATATATATATATATACAGTGTCCATATATATATATATATATATATATATATATATATACAGTGTCCATATATATATATATATATATATATATATATAATATATATACACAGTATATATATATATATATATATATATATATATATATATATGTATATATATATATATATATATATATATATATATATATATATATATATATATATATATATAAAACATCTACCTTTGACTCAGTTCAAATCAGTGAACAGCACATCACGTTTACGAACCTAGTTCCAGCGGCGCTATTTCCTGTCGATATCCTGCAGGAACTATCTGGTCGTAATTTAGCTGGTTCCTTCTGTTCTGCAAGGCAGCTCTCGTTTTCCTTGGGATGACATTGGCCTGAGAGAAATGATTCTGAAGACAGATCCATGCCAACACGAGGGAGGAAAACCTGGTAAGGAAAAAATGAATAGGAAAAACATTCGCTTTCAGTTTCAGTGAATATTTTGATAAGTTTTAATTCTCCAAAAAAGATAAATTAGACATCGTGTAAGAAGACTGAATGGTCTTAATGTTTTATAATCTAATATATGATTTGAACCAAAAACCCGCAAGAAAATAAAGAAAAAAGAAGAAGGGGAAAAACTTTCTCTTTCAGTTTCATAAAATATTTTGATAACTTTTAATTCTCCAAAAATATATTTTGACATCGTGTAAGAAGACTATATGGTCTCAATGTTTTATAATTTAATACATGATTTGAACCAAAAACCCGCAAGAAAATAAAGGAAAAAAAATAAGAGGAAAAACATTCTCTTTCAGTTTCAAAAAAATATTTTGATAACTTTTAATTCTCTAAAAAGATTATTTAGACATCGTGTAAGAAGACTGTGTGGTCTCAATGTTTTATAATTTGATACATGATTTGAACCAAAAACCCGCAAGAAAAAAAAAAAAAAAAAAAAAAAAAAAAAAAAAAAAAAAAAAAAAAAAACATCCTCTTTCACTTTCAAAAAATATTTTGATAACTTTTAATTCTCCAAAAATATATTTTGACATCGTGTAAGAAGACTGTATGGTCTCAATGATTTATAATGTAATACATAATTTGTACCAAAAACTCGCAAGAAAAAAGAAAAAGAAAAAAAGGAGGAAAAACATTCTTTTTCCGTTACATTGAATATTTTGATAAGTTTTAATTCTCCAAATAGATAATTTAGACATCGTGTAAGAAAACTATACGGTCTGAATTCTAATACATGATTTCAACCTAATCCCCGCAAGAAAATTAAATCAAAGCTAATGATGATAATAATAATAACGGTGCTAAAGAAATCCAAAGAAAGGAAAAGACAAAATTTTCTACAGACAACAGATGGACAGTAACTTGCAGTCCGTTACTCAGGAATACTTTCAATGCTAAAAAAAATAGATTATTTCAATTCTGTGGACTCCATCAAGTACTTATTTAAAGAAATCAATAAAGATTCAGATGCAAAAGCACAGATCTTCCAACTTCAAATCTTTAATGGAGTAGTATTCCAATATGTAAAGGCTTATACATATGCAACATAAATAGCTGCACAATAGGAAGAAAGGAGAGCCTGTAGAGGGGTTCATTGATACTAGAAGTGTTGCATGCGCTGTTCACCCAAGGTATTATTATTATTATTATCATTATTATTATTATTATTATTATTATTATTATTATTATTATCATTGTCATTGTCGTTATTATTATTATTATTATTATTATTATTATTATTATTATTATTATTATTATTATTATTATTATTATTATTATTATTATTATTATTATTATTACTTGGTAAGCTACAACCCTGGTTGGAAAAGCAGGATGCTATAAGCCCAGAGAACCAAAGGTGAAAACAGCACAGTGAAGAAGGGAAACAAGGAAAAATAAAACATTTTAAGAACAGTAACAACATTGAAATAAATATTTCATATTTAACTATAAAAACTTAAACAAAGCAAGAGGAAGAGAAATAAAATAGGATTGTGTACCCGAGTGTAACCTCAATCAAGAGAACTCTAACCCAAGATAGTGGAAGACCATGCTACAGAGGCTATGGCACTACCCAAGACTAGAGAACAATTATTTGAATTTGGAGTGTTCTTCTCCTAGAAGAGCTGCTAACCATAGCTAAAGAGCCTCTTCTACCCTTACCAAGAGGAAAGTAGCCACTGAACAATTACAGTGCAGAAGTTAACCCCTTGGGTGAAGGAAAACAGGACCTTTCCTTCTTCGGCCAACTTAATTTAAGATCTACGGACAGTTAATTATGTTTATCCAACGTTTAAAGATGTCTCCTTAAGACAAGGTTTGCTTGAGAGCTACACCCATTGGGGTGATACTTTAAAAAAGATTGCAGTTTCATAGCCATTTTTACACTTTCAGTATCTCTTTTCCATACTCCTTCAGCATTGTGACTTTTAAATCTTATGGAGCTTTGAAAGAAACATACGTGACCTACCTACAGATTTTGGATATCAATATACCTTTCATAGTGTAGTCTTTAGCTAAGCATTGCTTTTCATAAAAGATAAACTTCTTGAAATAAAAGGTCATGAACTATTCATGTCTGGACTGCTCATACTAGAATGCTCTGAGATTCATCGCCATGGAGAAATAATCAGGGAACCAAAGAGTTTCCCATAGAAAAGTCCACTGAAAATGTGGCAGAAAGTCAGAGGACCTTTCTGACTATTCTAAATGTTAGTGTACTTTTCATGAAGCCGGAAGACTGAGATTCAACACCTCCAAAGGGTAATAAGAAAGGAATCAAGCTAGGTATGCAATTAATTCTAATTATCATACCCTCTCCATGTTGAGGCTGAGTAATACACAGTATTTTAGAAGTTTTATTCCAGCTATGACAAAGATGTGGAATTATCTTCCTAACCAGGTAGTTGAATCGGTGGAACTTCAAAAGTTCAAACTTGCAGAGAATGTTTATAAGTTGAACAGGCTGACATGCGTCTCTTTTTATAGTTCATATATGAGAGATCTATTTGAATGTTGTTACTGTTCTTAAAATATGTTATATTGATTGTACAGCACTTTTCTTGCAGTTTATTTATTTCCTTATTTCCTTTCCTCCCCGGGCTATTTTTCCCTACTGGAGCCCATGGGCTTATAGAATCCTGCTTTTCCAACTAAGGGTGTAGCTAGGATAATAATAATAATAATAATAATAATAACTGAAAGAAAAAAATCTAAAACGAATGAACCAAAATTTTTACTTTCTGGATGCAACATAATTAACGACTGTTAACCAGCAGAAAATTATTGATCTGGCTGTGGGATCATCTGGTATAGCTGCTACTTGATCATCTAGTGACAAAATAACTTACTTCACCTTTAAGCTCCCTCTGAATCTTGTCTCAGGTGGCATTTAACATGAAATATTAGCAGGGCTGCAAGATTATGTTTCATACTGGAACAGTGTGAACGGTTTGGAATGGTTGTATAACACATTTCGAGGCACTAGTCTTTCCCAACAACAAAGCATCTGTGGGAATTGTGGCAGTTGTGCTGGCTGAGAACTTCAGGCAGACAAATCCTGTTATTAATAATTGAATAAGGGCTGGTCATTTGATACCATCTTACCTCTGGAGAGCTTTTACAAACCTTAGACTCGCAAGCAAGCAATAATAATAATAGGGAAGTGGGGAATATAGGGAAAGGAAGAGTACCCCTGGATACAATCCAGTCTATAGCTCAAAGACAGGTACTCGGAAAGGGAAATATTAAGGAAATATGGAGTAAGAGAAGTAAAGGAGAAGAATAAAAGAGAGGGGCAGACCCTCTTGCGATATTAGGGAATTGGTATTATTATTTTTTTTCCCTGTTGGGGCCCCTAGGCATATGGCATCCTGCTTTTCCAACTAGGGTTTGTAGTTTAGCAAGTAATAATTGTAATGATAATAGTAACAACAGGAGAGTGTCATAAGGTAACAGACAAGTAGGGACTTTTCAAAACTGACGATGGTGAGAGAAGGCAAGTGGGGATGGTAATATAGCATTTCTCAACATTCTGCAATTTTTAGCCTTGCGCCAAATATTTTCCTGTTCTTCGTATATAATCAAGCAAATCAATCCATCTGGATACGTAATTTACAATTGGCTTTCCTGTTTATTCATTATATTTAATTTTTCTGTTTGTGCAGTAATAAAACTGTAATCTGTGTTATTCTACCAGATCTAATCTAGTATTCAAACAAGATGAATATAGATATTTAAACGTGAAGCAACATATTACTTTACAAGACTTACGAATATTTCATCAACTTACTTGAAAAGAATATCCTTGATACAGACAGACTGTGCTGCAATCATTTTATGAGAATCGCTGAGAAGCACAAGATACGAAACTCAATGTTCCTCAATAAGGAACTGGAAAAGATTGCTTAACCCTGTCATTCCTTTTTGCTTTAATAAAGGGAACTACCATTCATAATCTTCCGTTTTCTTTGACCACACTTTTTCTTTATTTTAATCTTCTCTCAGATCATTAGGACTTGATGTTTTCACAGTGAATCCAATTGTGTTATTCTTCTCGATTTAACAAACGGGACTTGATCAATTTTGTGCTGTACCCACAACAAATTATTAAGTTTCTCTGGTTAATATTTCGTTTGAAAAACTACATCTTGTGAGCTTTCAAAT
>NC_090732.1:168963391-168968391 GCF_036898095.1 Palaemon carinicauda | reverse complement strand
TTTGCATGTTTGTTTGTGAGAAACTTTACATCAAAGCTATTTTTCCGATTTTGAACAAACTTGATAGTCATGTTGGGTATGACTCAAGGATGAATCTGTAAAATTTTGGATAAGGTACATCAAAGTACAATTACGCAGCTGTAGGCTACTTTGAAAATAATTGCAATGTTAAGTAAATAGTACATATTTTGTTAGTTTATTTTTTGTATGTGAACAGAATTGCGCAAAACCCAATGAACCAATTTCAACGAAACTTGGTGGACATGTGGGGTATGTGCCTAAGGACAAATCTATTGGATTTTGAAAATACTTGAAAGTACAATTACGCAGTGGACTTAAGAGCAAAATAAGACTGCTTGGCGTGGCGAAGGAATGCGCTCTACTGAGTGCCCCTCTAGTTGAAGATTATAAAACTTATCTTGGATTAAATGACATTGGCGAAGAGACTACTTAAAACTACGGTTACTATTAACAATAGTAATAATTATGAGCTTACTGGCATAGTAATAAGACATGAATGGTAATGATTTTAAAGAGGAGAATGTATCGTTAGAAAAGGAAAAATTACATGTAGCGAAGACAAGATAACCTGTTTTGATATTAGTTTAAAATCAACATTCAAAACAATATAACGTTTTAGTGGGAGAGAGAGAGAGAGAGAGAGAGAGAGAGAGAGAGAGAGAGAGAGAGAGTAACAAAAAACGCACTAAGTAGATAAATGCAAAGTTAGAAATGAATTAATTAATCTATATCAAATCATAAAAATAATTTCAATTATCGTAGTTAAGAAATACCTTCATTTACCTACGCTACTTTTTAAAGTAATATTAGTATTTTCTGCTTATTATTTTCTGTATATTTTCGAGCAACTTTTTTGTTCTCGTTGAACAAGTTCGGTTTGGTTATAAATTGAATCTTAATTTAATATAAAAATAAAGGTTATTTCTTTTTTTTACATTTTCCTTTTGTTTCCTCTCACCTTCACATTTATTTATTCTCTACACAATTATTTCTTTTTTTAAATTTTATTACCACAAACCTCCTTACCAATACCACTGTTAATACTAGCGTTTTTTTGTAAGAAGTCTCTTCACCCAAGACTGATATCTTCCGTTCTAATGGAAAAACAACACCAACAACAACAAACACAGCCGTTTCTAGTCCACTGCAGACAAAGGTCTCAGACTTGTCTCATTCAAGTCTGGGGTTTGGCAATCATCACCACGATGGCCATGGTGATGGTGAGAGTTTCGTTTGATCGATCTCACTATGTTAACAAACGTTTTTTTTTTTTTTTCATACAATTTCATCAGCATTTTATTCATATTCAATGTCACCCAAACGTTTTTTTTTCATATAATTCCATTAGCATTTTATTCATTTTCAATCTCACCCAAACGTTTTTTTCATACAATTTCATCAGCATTATTCATTTTCCATCTCACCCAAACGTTTTTTTTTTCGGTATCCAATATAAGGTCGGCCGGACAGTGGTACGATTTAGGCCACTTCTATGCATGACGCATCAACGCCTTTTTTTTTTATTATTCACTTATTACCATTTCTTATTGAATGATTATCTAATTGGAAATTCTTTCTCTCGCTCCTTTCTCTAATGGACCAAATTCTGAGGTTTAGTTCGACAAGCAAAATATTGTTTACGAGAAACGAATTAGCTGAAACAAGCAAACGTTTTTACAACCTACGGCATTATCGTTTCTAAGTAGATGACATCTATTAAACGTAGTGGTAAAAACATTGAAAGTTTTACGTTACTTTTCCTTGACTATAGCAAACATTTGCATGGAATACCTTGTTAGAAAAAGACAAGTTAACAAACATTATCTTACCAATAGTTATCAATTTTATAAAATTAAAAAAGAAATTTTCCAAATTCTTTGAACTAGATGAAAATTGTTCCAAAAAAATGGAAAATAGAAATTCATTTATTTTTTAAATACTTCTTTACATATTTATTTTTATAAAATAAGATACAATAAACATTATTTAAAAGATTTTGAGTAGCGAAACTTATCAGAAATTGAAAAATCTCAAGTTCAATATAAATGTTTTTTCATTCCAGGAGGCTAATTTCTCCTTTACTTAAAATTTGATTTTACTTTGTAATTTGCCAAACTACCTTTGGGGTCGCATGATTTCAAATACAATGTTGGATGAGTTTAATAATAATAAAAATGATATAAATATATATACATATATAATATATATATATATATATATATATATATATATATATATATATATATATATATAATAGTAAAAATAATAATAATAATAATAATAATAATAATAATAACAATAATGATGATGAAGATGACATATATATATATATATATATATATATATATATATATATATATATATATATATATAATGTGTGTGTGTGTGTGTGTGTGTGTATTTATCTATATATATATATACATATATATATATATATATATAAATATTTATATATATATACATATATATATATATAATATTTATATATATATATATATATATATATATATATATATATATATATATATAAAATATATATATATATATATATCATCATCTTCATCATCATCATCATCATCATTATTATTATTATTATTTTTACAATTACTATTATTATTATTATTATTATTATTATTAGTACTTGCTAAGCTACAACCCTAGTTAGAAAAGCAAAATGCTATCAGCCCGAGGGTTCCAAAAGGGAAAATAGCCCAGTGAGGAAAGGAAATAAAGAAACTACACGAAAAGTAATTAACAATTGAAATAAAATATTTCAAGAACAGTAACAACATTAAAACAAATATTTCAAGAACAATAACAACATTAAATCAAATATTTCAAAATCAGTAACAACATTAAAATAAATATTTCATATATAAACAATAAAAACTTAAAAACAAAACAGTCTATACCCGCAAATTGTCTTAGCTCGTCAACCATCTTCTCTTTATTCCCTTTCTTCTTTTGCAATCTCTAGGAACCCATTTAGTTATTCTTCTTGCCTTTCCATTATCTTTCATTCTCATTATATGTCCTGCCGATGTTCATTTCTACTTCTTACATGTTGTTAGAATATATATATATATATATATATATATATATATATATATATATATATATATATATATATATATATACATACATACATACAAACACATACACACACACACACATATATATATATATATATATATATATATATTATATACATACAGATATATATATATGTATATATATATGTATATATATATATATATATATGCATAAAATCTTATTTTTTAGTACCATACGACTTTTTCACACTTTTGAATGTCAGGTATTTGAAGAGTGGAGTCCTCCAGTTCTAAGCTAAATTTAGTATCTATTAACGAGGTTGCAATCTAAAAGTATATTTCCTTTTTACTCCAGTAGTCCGTGTGCCCATTCCATTCGTAATTAGGTTAAATGATAGAAGAAGACATTAAGCTATATTCAATATCACTTTGTTTCACATCATGAAAAGAACTTGCACGTAGGCTATACATCTTTCTTATATACAGTAGTAGAGCAAGTGTCAGATTATACTTTATGTGTATATATATATATATATATATATATATATATATATATATATATATATATATATATATATATATATCTTTCTAGTCACGCTCAGTGGCATTACCCGACATTTAACTATTCAGTCTTTCCCCATCCCACCGGTATGGAGAGGGGGGTTGGAAGAGTTGAAGCTGTGTTTGTGTGCGTGCTTATCTATTTTTGACGCATCGCGTATACTAGTATAAATATAAGTGCGTATTGAGATCTTATATTTGTACTATTTGTGCTGAGAGCTATTTGCCCAATCCTCTTAAATGGCAGGACAGGATTAGAAATGAAACTATATGAGAGATTACTCGAGTACCATATGCGGATGAGATCATGATGAGAGGTAGATGGAGATGGTTTGGGCTTACTCCTCGCACTCCCCCAAAAAAATTAGTACACCAAAAGTTCAGCTGGGATCCACAAGGCACAAGAAGAGTTGGAAGACACAGGCCTACATGGCTGAGGACTATGAAGCACGAAGTAGGAGATGATGAATGGAGAAGTATTGAATTAAAAGCTGAAGACAGAGACGACTGTTGAAATCTAACCGACGCTCTTTGCGTCAATAGGCGTAGGAGGAGATGTATTAAATTGTATTTCATTGTGTAGAATATTAGCGGTGTTCAATTATTCGTTTTAAATTAATTTGTTTATAGAATTATATAACTTTTTGAGATGGATGTAATTTAATTTTTACTAGGTTATGATAGGGGTCAATAATGATTTGTAATTTTAGGGCTATACTCAAACTCTTTGAGAATATAATGATAGGTCTCAATATAGAGTTTTAATTTTAGGGTTATTTAAAAATAATAATAATAATAATAATAATAATAATAATAATAATAATAATCATAAAGATAAAAATAATAATAATAATAATAATAATAATAATAATAATAAAGATAATAATAATAACAATAAAGATAATAATAATAATAATATGTATTCCAACGAAAAGTTGTGATAATGTGATTGTACAATCACATTATCACAACTTTTCGTTTTTCCTCTTATCGGTTGTTCATTATAATTAAGCACAATATAGGTACTATAGCATGTCATTTCTACACACCTGCCTCTTGATTAAAAGAAATCTGCCAGGATCATCACAACAAGCTCTCTCTCTCTCTCTCTCTCTCTCTCTCTCTCTCTCTCTCTCTCTCTCTCTCCCTCTCTCTCTCTCTCTCTCTCTCTCTATATATATATATATATATACGTGTATATATATATATATATATATATATATATATATATATATATATATATATATATATATATATATGTATGTATATATACGTGTGTATATATATATACATATATTATATGCATATACATATACATATCTATATAGTGTATATGCAGTATATATATATATATATATATATATA
>NC_090732.1:168930891-168940891 GCF_036898095.1 Palaemon carinicauda | reverse complement strand
CAGTCCATGGGATCTTCAACTTTCTTCTGTAAAACCATAATACAGCTAAATTTATCTTATTTTTCAAATTCTTGTTTCTCCGGGGCATAATTAAGTGTGGACCATACCTCTGTTCCAATTACCATTGAATATTTATTTTTTCTTTTACCCTTTGCTTTCCCTATGAAGAAAATTAATATAAGTTATGAGTTATTCCAGCATTGAAAACTACTATACCCCTTTAGCCAGAGTTCGTGAATAGAAATGTGAATGACGATGTATGTTAGGGAGTTGAACGTTCTGTTGTTCGCCACCTGTAAATGTGTATGAAGCACCTAATGTTATGGAAGATTTTGTGTACGGTGTTCATCCCCTATTCAGCAGATTAAGTGTGAATGTCGCAATATATATATATATATATATATATATATATATATATATATATATATATATATATATATATATATATATATATATATATATATATATATATATATATATATATATATATATATATATATATATATATATATATATATATATGATGCTGTATGAGCAAGGATCTGGAAGCAATTTTAGCCTTCTGGAAGTGTTGTAAACGTTGTAGGTGCTGTCTTAGCAAGGATCTAGCAGCAATTTTGACCTTCTGGAAGCGTTTAATTTATCCAGTAATATCTATTACTCAGGTTTAACTGTTCAACTGAATCCAGTGAGGAGATGATTGCATGTCTGCAAGGGAAAAATGCTCACCTAATTGATGAGAAATATGTAGAGTTCATAGTAAGTTTTAAAGTTTATATATGAAAAGATTTATTTTAATGTTATTATTTTCCTTAAACTTCTCTTTTAGTTTTATAAGAAAGCTTTATTTTAATGTTATTATTGTTCTTGAACTTCTATTGTAGTTTTTTTTCCTTCCTCACTGGGCTATTTTCCCTATTAGAGTCCTTGTGCTTATAGCATCCTGCTTTTCCAACTGGGTTTGGATCTTAGCAAAAAAAAAAAAAAAAAAAAAAAAAAAAAAAATAATAATAATAATAACAATAATAATAAGTATATGTTACAGCAAATTAATATTTCCTCAAATTTCTTCTAATGTCATTGTTATTTTCATTATTTTTTACTATTATTACAATAGTTATTAATGTCTTTATTGTCATTGTTATCATTACAATTATTATATACATATTCGTCTTTAAAGTGTTAGAAGGCTGCAACACTCGGGAACACTATTCTATCTTATTTCTCTTCCTCTTTTTTTTTATAAAATTTTTATATATGAAAGATATATTCTACTGCTAATCCTATTACTACTACTACTGCTGCTACTACTACTACTACTACTACTACTACTACTGCTGCTGCTACCTAAGCTATAGCCCTGGTTGGAAAAGCAGGATCCAACCAGGGCTGTAGCTTAGCTAGTAGTAGTAGTAGTAGTAGTAGTAGTAGTAGTAGTAATAATAATAATAATAATAATAATAATAATTCCCTGTTGGGGCCCCTGGGCTTAAAGCATCCTGCTTCTCCAACTGGGGTTGGATTTTAGCAATTAAATATAATAATAATAATAATAATAATAATAATAATAATAATAATAATAATAATAATAATAATAATAATAATTCCCTTTTGGAGCCCTTGGGCTTAGAGCATCCTGCTTTTCCAACTAGAATTATAGCTTAGCAACTAATAATAATAATAATAAATATGTACTTCCTTAGTTGTGCTTATTAATTCATTATTACCCTCTCCCTAGGAGTTTAATTTACAGCCCGTTTTCTTTGCCCCTCGCGTCGATGGAGAATACATTCCAGATGATCCAGTAACATTGGTTAAAGAAGGGAGATACCATCATGTACCGACTATGATGGGAATCAATAGAGACGAAGGAGCAATATTTTCACAAGGTACGAAGGAATGGGAACATTCAAAATGAAATTCAGAATCGATAAATATGAGTTTAAGTTAAATGTCAGATAGGGAATTATTATGATAATTTCTTATCAGATATTTAACTTAACGATTTGCTGAGTAATTTAAGAGTATATAAAGTTATTTCCAGATGATTTTCTTATCTCGAAAGATTTTCCATGGTTTAGTCCTGGAAATTCAAAAATCTCAAACTTATATAATACTAATGTAGACCCTTTCATTTAAAAATGATTTTGTTATAATCTCGAAATTTAAAAATCTCAAACTTGTATAATGTTAATGTAGAGCCTTTCATTTAAAAATGACTTTCTTATTTTCTCGAGAATTAAAAATCTCAAACTTATATAATACTAACGTAGAACCTTTCATTTAAAAATTATTTTTTTATTATCTCGAAATTTAGAAATCTCAATATTATATAATAAAAATGTAGAGACTTCCATTTAAAAATTATTTTCTTATTTTCTCAAAAATTAAAAATCTCAAACTTATATAGTACTAATGTAGAGTCTCCCATTTACAAATGATTTTGTTATAATCTCGAAATTTAAAAATCTCAATATTATATATGAAAAATGTAGAGCCTTCCATTTAAAAATGATTTTCTTATTATCTCGAGAATTAAAAATCTCAAACTTATATAATACTAGTGTAGAGTCTCCCATTTACAAATGATTTTGTTATAATCTCGAAATTTAAAAATCTCAAACTTAAATAACACTAACGTAGGGCCTTTCATTTACAAATGATTTTGTTATAATCTCGAAATTTAGAAATCTCAAACTTAAATAACACTAATGTAGAGCCTTCCATCTTCGGCCAGAAATGTATTGGTTCCGACCAGTTATCGACCAATTAATAGAAGACTTCCCCAAGAATGGACCAATTAGCCTACACCTTTACGAGGACGAAGACCCAGTAAACACGTCCATTGCCATCTATGATTATTACCTCGGAGGCCTCAACTTTGAGTATGAAGATCTGGGAAATTTGACCATGGTAACATCAAGGATGAGTACTCAATTGTGATTTACCTTTCATTTTACGGAAAGGTTTTATGCAAATATAATATTTGTATAAAAGATTCTACTTTTACACAAGAGGAATTTGATACGAGTTATAGTCACCGCAAAGATTCAGGGCGAAATAAGCCACGCCCCTAGATGGGAGTCAAGCCAATCACGTTGTCTCACACTTTAGCAGCGATTAAAATACATTCCCTTACAACTTTCAAACAATACTAACTTATAATAATCTTGAGGGTTAAAATACATCGCCTTAAAAATCTCAAGCTAAACTAACTATTAATCGCCTTAAGTGTTAAACTACATCCTCTTACAACTCAAACTATACTAACTTATATTCACTTTAACGGTAAAATATATCCCCTTACAACTCTCAAACTATAAAAACTTATAATAATTTTAAGGGTTAAAACACATCCCCTTACAAATCTCAAACTATACTAACTTATAATCACTTTAAGGGGATGTGTTGTGACTGCTGTTTAACGCAGGAGACAACATAACTGACAATGACGTCTTCAGCAGGAGACAGCATGATTGGCTATGACGTCATCAGGAGGTGGGGCTTCTTTCGCCTGGAATAACTGCAGTGACTTATTTTATATAGAAGCTATATATTACCAGTGACGCACACATAGTTTATAGCTATTAAAAATAAGAATTAAACACTAAAGAGAATCCTATTTCAGTTGTACACCGACCGATTCTTTGGGATGCCACTTGATTGGTTGACGCAGCTAATTAGTGACGAAGATGAAGTTTACAGATGGGAACTTCGACACAGAGGTGAAAATAGCATACTAGACTTGATACCAGGAATTAACAAAACTCTTTCAGATCCCTGTAAGTTCACTTCGATTCGACTTACAATTTCTCGTAAGGGTGATCTAAAGATATCAGAGAATATTGATCAATCTTCGGTAGTGACATATAAATGTATTTTCTTACATATATATATATATATATACATATATATATATATATATATATATATATATATATATATATATATATATACATATATATAAATATATATATATATATATATATATATATATATATATATATATATATATATATATATATATATAGACTTAAAAACAGCTTCTTATAACCTATTGAGTTTGTAAGTAATTATTATTATTATTATTATTATTATTATTATTATTATTACTTGCTAAGCTACAACCCACCCTAGTTGGAAAAGCAGCATGCTATAAGCACAAGGGCTCCAACAGGGAAAATAGCCCAGCGAGGAAAGGATATAAGGCAATGAAAAAACTATAAGAGAAGTAATTAAAAATTGAAATAAGATGTTTGAGAACAGTAACAACAGTAAAATGAATCTTACATGCATAATCTATAAAAGATTTAAAAAAAGGAAGAGAAATAAGACGGAATAGTGTGCCTGAGTGTACCCTCAAGTAAGAGAACTCTAACCCAAGACAGTGGAAGATCTATACACCGGCCAGGCAGGAAAATATCGAAAAAAATTTATGGAATTTATAATAAATATCTACAGAGTAACTAGAAGATTCGGAAAACCAATCAGTTTGGAATTCAGAGGCTACTTTCCTCTTGGTAAGGGTAGAAGAGATTCTTTAGCTATGGTAAGTAGCTCTTCTGGGTGATGGACACTCCAAAATCAAACGATTGTTCTCTTGTCTTGGGTAGTGCCATAGCCTCTGTACCATGGCATTCCAATGTCTTGGATTAGAGTTTTCTTGCTTAAAGGTACACTCGAGCACACTATTTTATCTTGTGTCTCTTCCTCTTGTTTTGTTAAAGATTTTTATAGTTTATAGAGGAAATATTTGTTTTGGTGTTGTTGCTGTTCTTAAAACATTTTATTTCTCATTGTTTCCTTTCTTCACTGGGCTATTTTCCCTGCTGGAGCCCGTGGGCTTATAGTATCCTGCTTTTCCAACTATGGTTGTGGCTTAGCAAGTAATAATAATAATAATAATAATAATAATATAATAATAATAATAATAACCTCTTTACTCTCAGGGATAGCCCACGCTGATGATTTGCCTTACATCTTCCATCCTGGTTTGTTTGGGACCCCAACTTCCGAAAGGGATTTAATTGTCAGCGATTTGTATACAAAACTTTGGACCGATTTCGCTAAAACGAGGTAAGTAATACCAGTGAATTAAACAAGGCCTACAAGGATGCTCTGTAGACCTTGGAGTTAATGGTGTAATACTCGGAACGTAGTGGAGAAACTAAGGTTATGGGCTATTCTAATGGAGAGAGGAAAAAAAAAAAACTATATTGGGTATTTTACGGTATGTAATACGACTTTTAAAGAATCAAACATCATTGTAGAAAAAAAAAAAATCGTGAAAAAACGCAATACTAATGAAAGTGTGACTTTAGATTTATTTTCTTTAATTATTTACCAACTAGTGTACGCAACCCGTCAAAAATGACGGCTAAATATTTAGATGGATATGCACTCACACGTATATATATATATATATATATATATATATATATATATATATATATATACATATATATATATATATATATATATATATATATATATATATATATATGTATATATATATACTATATATATACATATAATATTATATACATATATATATACATATAATATTATATACATATATATATACATATAATATTATATACATATATATATATATATATATATATATATATATATATATATATATATATATATATATATATATTCATGTATGTTCATTATATATATATGTATATATATATATATATATATATATATATATATATATATATATATATGTATATATATATATAAATAATATATATCTATATATATATATATATATATATATATATATATATATATATATATATATAATATATATATATATATATGTATATATATAATATATTATATACATACATATATAAATCTATATATATTCAATATATATATATGTATATATAGATATATTTATATATATATATATATATATATATATATATATATATATATATATATATATATATATATATATATATATATATATATATATATATATATATATATATCCAGTCACTTGCTCTTTATATATATATTGTGTATATATATAATATATTTATATATATATATATATATATATATATATATATATATATATATATATATATATATATATATATATATATCCAGACACTTGCTTTTTATTGCATAAGGGAGATGCCAAGGGTAAAAATATACAAGTACATCTAATAATAACCTACCATTGCTAAAAAATACTTAAATTATACTTTTTCTTAAGAAAACTATAAAAGAGGCGCTTCTGAAACACCACTTCCTCATTAAAAAAAAAAAAAAAAAAAACTAATTACTTAAATTTATTTTTCAGAAACCCAACACCAGATGGTTCACTGGGATTCAGTTGGGAGAGAACCAGTAGAGAAAACCTCAAGAAAATTTTAATAACTGCAGATTTACCTCTTCAAATGGAAAATGATAAAAAAGCTGAAAATAGAGCCTTTTGGGATGGCCTTCCTTTAAGAATCAATGCTCTAAGAAAGTCATAATTTTGACTTATAGTGTCCTGCTTTTCCAAGCAGGGTTGTAGCTTAAATGATAATAATAATAATAATAATAATAATAATAATAATAATAATAATAATAATAATAATAATAATAATAATAATAATAATAATATTGCTTACTAAATGTTTATCGTAATTCAATTTTTTTTTTATAATAATTTCAGTTAATTTTTATTGAAATTGTTTACTAAATATTTATCATAATTCAATTATTTTATGCAATAAATATTTAAGTTCATATTTATCTAAATTGTTCAACAAATGTTTATCATAATTCAATTATTTTATGAAATAAATATCTAAGTTCATATTTATCTAAATTGTTTAAAAAAATTTTATCATAATTCAATCCTTTTATAGAATAAATATTTCAGTTGATGTTTATCAAAATTGTCCACTAAATGTTTATCATAATTTTATTTTTATCATAATAAATATTTCAATTCTTAAAGGACATTCATTGACTTCTGAAGCATAACTAGGCTTTGGGCTAATTCCTTTAGTTTGCATCTTTGTTTGTATAAAGAAAATACCATAAAAATATTTCCAGAACTGTAACTTTCTTTATGTTTCGTAAATAAAATCATCCTCATCTCAATCCATTGCCTTTATATTCCTACAACAAACAAATAAGTCATACGATGGCACCTTCGCCTTGGTATGTCATCATTGTAATTATACACGTCATAGTATTGTTAAAATATTAAGCCGACTTTGCTTATACCTTCATTTTCACAAATCGTAAAACACAAGTCTCTTGACATAAAAATTCCAATTAAAAGTACATACATATGTATATATTAACTAGAGAGGCACTCAGTACGGAGCAGACCACCACCCCAGCCGCTTATTTCTCAACCTTTTGCTCGACCTTGACCTTTGATCTTAACATGTATTAATTAATTGGCGTGGATTTTCATACACTTAAATATGAACCAAGTTTGAAGTCTCTGTGACAACGATGTCCAAACTTAGGGCTGATTATGTGAATGGGACATTGTGCTTGACCGTGCACTTGACCTTTGACCTTGACCTGCCAAAATTTGATAATTTCCAGCTTTTTACATAACAGTTTCATTACTCTACGATTATAATTATGGCCAGGAAGCTGTTCACAATCAAGCACACACACACAAGGGCAAAAACATAACCTCCTTTCAACTTCGTTAGCGGAGGTAATTACTATTAAGTATTAAAATATATAGAGAATTGATGGCGAGACATATATGCTGTTTATATTTTGCAATAATATGAATATTAAAGACACAAGTCAACAATGTAATATTACATTAGCTGGACCAAGCTGACATTCTATGATAAATGCACAGTATGTAATAATAGTAATTTTTCGGAGAGGTTTTACGCCACACATAATACCAGCTCATCGTGTTTATTTGGTTGACCATAAGAACATCAAACACGGGTCTTCTACTACGTTTATGTAAACAGGAAGTTGTATAGTACTTAACAACGTCTTATATCTATAGATGGTACATCACTGTCTCCTGAGTTTCTTGGGCCCAGGTTCGATTCCCAGGCCGACCAGAAGCACTCATCTTTGAATTGATTCCCCCTTGGGTCTCTGATCCCGAGGTACAGAAAATCCAGATATTAGGAGTATAATATATGGCTTATTATTTGAATATATATACATCTATACTGTTAGAATATGAGTTTAGTTCGAAGTCCAGTGAAGGTAAGACTTAGAATTTGAGTTTAGTTCGAAGTCCAGTGAAGAAAAGACTGTTAGAATTTGAGGTCAGGTCGAAGTCCAGTGAAGGTAAGACTGTTCGAATTTGAATTTAGTTCGAAGTCCTGTGAGGGTAAGACTTGAAATTTGAGTTTAGTTCGAAGTTCAGTGAAGGTAAGACTGCTAGAATTTGAGTTGAGTTCGAAATCCAGTGAAGGTAAGACTTAGAATTTGAGTTGAGTTCGAAATCCAGTGAAGGTAAGACTGTTAAAATTTTAATTTAGTTCGAAGTCGAGTGAAGGTAAGACTGTTAGAATTTGAGTTTAGCTCGAAGTCCAGGGAAGGTAAGACTGTTAGAATTTGAGTTTAGTTCGAAGTCCAGTGAAGGTAAAACTGTTAGAATTTGAGTTAAGTTCGAGGTCCAGTAAAGGAAGACTGTTAGAATTTGAGTTTAGTTTGAAGTCCAGTGAAGATAAGACTTAGAATTTGATGTCAGATTGAAGTCCAGTGAAGGTAAAACTGTTAGAATTTTAGTTTAGTTCGAAGTCCAGTGAAGGTAAGACTGTTAGAATTTGAATTTAGTTCGAAATCCAGTGAAAGTAAGACTGTTAGAATTTAAGTTTAGCTCGAAGTCCAGTGAAGGTAAGACTGTTAGAATTTGGGTTGAGTTCGAAGTCCAGTGAAGGTAAGACTTAGAATTTGAGTTTAGTTCGAAGTCCAGCTGACCAAAATGAGTAACGCTCAGCTCAGCCACGGTGTCCTTTTACTTATTCTAGTAAATACAGTACCATCACTTAGGACTTTAACATCTCGTTCATTCTCAGAGGAAGCGACTCCCAGAAGGCCCTGTCTACGGTTCGCACATCCTTTTCCATCTGTAGAGGAAGCTCTGCGGTTATGACCAGCTTTCTCATGTCTTTTCCATTGGTCTTCTTCCAAGTGAATCCTAAGGAGTCGTCAGGTGTTGGGTTCCTGAATTGGAGGAAACTTTATAAAATTTCATATTTTGAATTTTGGATAAACGTGTGCAGTAAATCCAACTGAAAACTGCAGAATAATTCCATCGTTAAATATATATAGCAAAGACATCAAAGTTATTGATATTAGAGTATGTTATCAATTAATTATTTTACAAAAACCTAGATACTAAAAATATCTAGATAAATAAAATAATGACTTGAAAGCATAGCTCCATTTCATAGGTTTTATACATGCAAAGCAAATACACAGGAATCAAAATATTACCTGTATATCTAATGGGATGTTAGTTTATAAGAACATATTTTTTTAACCAATTTATTGCGCCCATTGGCGTCAAACATTTGGGTACATAGTAACAATAACGAAATGTCCAATACACGTAATCAGCCATAAGTTTGGACATCGTCGTCCAGACGTCTAACTTTGTTCATATTTGTGTATGAAAATCCACGATAATTAATACACGTTAAGGTCAAAGGTCAAGGTCAAGGTCGAGAAATAAGCTGCTGCGGCGGAGGTTTGCGCTCTACTAAGAGCCCCTAAGGTTACCTCCACCAACGAAGTTGGAAGGAGGTTATGTTTTACCCCTGTTTGTGTGTTTGTTTGAGTGTGTTTATATGTGTGTTTGTTTGTGAACAGCTTCCTGGTCAAATTCTAATCGTAAAGTAGTGAAACTTGCAGAGATTAGCCGCTACGTAAAAATCTGAACATTATTAAATTTTGGAAGATCAAGGTCACGGCAAGCAAAATGTCCAATTCACGTAATCAGCCATAAGTTTGGACAGTATAGTACATCGATTCAGTTGAA
>NC_090732.1:168918391-168925891 GCF_036898095.1 Palaemon carinicauda | reverse complement strand
CTGGAAAGTGATAAAATATGGTATACAAGGTTTCTGATAATGATAAGAATCAAAATAATCATGCAATAAAATATGGTATATAGATTTTATGATAATAACAATCAAAATAATCATGTAATAAAATATGGTAGACATATTGTCTGATAATGATCACAATCAAAATAATCATGTAATAAAATATGGTATACAAGGTTTCTGATAATGATAACAATCAAAAAAATTATGTATTAAAAAATGGTATACATATTTTCTGATAATGATAATCAAAATAATCATGTAAAAAAAATATGCTAAAATTTTGGATTAACATGATAACAATAAAATTTGCCTTAGTACATTACAGATACAATAAATCATTAACTAGGTTAGGGTACTCAGTAGAGCGCAGACTTCCGCCGCAGCGGCTTATTCCTCGACCTTAATCTTGACCTTTGACCTTAACATGTAGCAATTAGCGTGGATATTCATACACTAAAAAATGAACCATGTTTGAATTCTCTGTGACAACGATGTCCAAACTTATGGCTGATTACGTGAATTGGACATTTTGCGTGACCGTTACCTCGACCTTTGACCTTGAACTTTAACCTTGACCTTCCAAAATTTAATAATATCCAGCTTTTACATAACAATTAATCCCTGCAAGTTTCATTACTCTACGATTAAATTGTGGCTAGGAGGCTGTTCACAAACAAACACAAATACGGGTGAAAACATAACTTCCTTCCAAATTCGTTGGAGGAGATGATAACAACAACAAATACAGAATTGTAAAGAACTTCTACGGAAAGTGAAATACGTTAATCTAGATACAGATTTATAAATACAGTATTCGGTTAGAAATCTCACAACAAAGCTATATCCAATTAAGATGAAGAATGATTATTATTCAATCTTGTTCAATGAAAACCTAACCTCTATTCACCCACTCCTTCGGTTTTCCAAGAGGCAAACGATCATAATGAAGCTAAATAAACCAACAGAATAAAAAGCTCATTCAATGAGTTTTCGAATATTGCTTTATATAGAAAACAGAGTAAATCAGGGACAAAAAAAAAGGAGCACTCTGCTATTGGTGTTGCGTTTGCCAAAATAGAAGGGTATGTATCCACCCCTTTCGTCGTTTATTTATTTGTTTATTTATTTGTTTGAGAGTAACTTTACACAAAAGCTAATGAAACAATTTCGATTAAACTTGACAGTCAAAGTAGTACGATTCTGCAGCAGTACTTTGAAAATAATCGTTAAGTAAATGGCAAATATTTTGTTAGTATATATTTTTTTTATTTGTGAACAACATTACGCATAAACAGGTGAAGCAATTTTAATGAAACTTGATGGACATATGGAGTATGACCCAAGGACAATTCCATTAGAATTTGAAGGAAATACACCTTACTACATATATGCAGTGAGTTACGATCAAAATAAGACTGCTAGGCATGGCGAAGGCATGCTCTCTACTGGGCGCCCCTCTAGTCTCTACTATAGCAGTTTCAAAACACTATTCACAGTACCTCCTGAAATCAAAGATCCTTCATCTCTGTTGATGCCCATCATGATGGGCACGTGATGGTATCTTCCTTCCTTGACCAATTGCACTGGGTCAGCAGGGATATAATCTCCATCCACGCGAGGCGCGAAATAGAAGGGTTGAAAATTGAAATCCTGAAGAGAAAGTAAAATTTATAAAAACTTATAGAATAAGGAGAAATATTCCTCGCTTATTTTCGTCCTTCATTCCTTTTAAGGTTGTCATATTTCACTTATGATATTTGCAACAGATCACTTCACAGACCAGTTATGCACCTTGCACATACTTGACGTCAATGACCTTAGATGTCAGGATGCCAGAGAATTCCAAATCTTCCTTCACACATATTTAAGGATGTACTATTTTAATGGTCACTTATACTAGACAGGATTATTATTATATTTATCATTACTTGCTAAGCTACGTCCCTAGTTGGGAAAGCAGGATGCTAGAAGGCCATGGGCTCTAACAGGGAAAATAAAACAGAGAGGAAAGGATTCTTAAAAAACATTTAAAATCAGATGCTAGAACTTTTATATAAAAAGACAGAATGGAGAAAAGATGTTAAACGCAAAATTTCAAATACTTCTAGGGATTAAAGAGAACAATCTTTCTGTTCAGAACAAATAGAAGATGATAATGATGATATTTCTGTTCAGGTACTTACTATGAACTGTGCGTACATTTCGTCAAGTAATCTAAAACTGGGTTTTTGCAAACAGGCAATCATCTCTTCGCTTGAGTTAGAGGGACAGTGAAAGCTGCAATTGTAAACAGATTATAAATTGTTATCTTGCAATCCTGATAAAACAAAACCATATTAATCATCAATTAAATTAAGTTTATTAGCAGAGACGAGCAGATATTTGTTAATTTATCCCAATTACAAAATATTTAAAAAATTTAATATTCAACTTTAATTTATTGTTCCTCTGGAGATTTTGAAAATTATAAAATGAATTGGAAAATAAGAGAGAAAGTTTGAATTCTATTTTAAATTTTTCTAATTAAAGGGCTTTTAAATGAAGCTTAATTATTATCAAATAAGGTTAAGTTTCATATCCAAATAACAATTAATTGTTTTAAGAGAGGGGAGAGGGGTTCCAGAAAATTAGCTTTCGTTTAATTCCTGGGATTGTAATCAATATTCTTTTAAAATTGCATTAAGACTGTCGTACCTCGAGGCAATTACTTCAGCAACTTGTCTGAAGTTCCTTCCTCTGCTCCAAGGAGTAAAAGCAGATCCACTTTGCATAATAGCACCACTGAAGAGGCCTGAAAAACAACCAAAGACAATTGAAACATAACACATACACACAATATTTAAATATATATATATATATATATATATATATATATATATATATATATATATATATATATGTGAGTGTGTGTGTATGTGTGTATATATACACACATATATATATATATATATATATATATATATATATATATATATATATATATATATATATATATGTGTGTATATATATATATAAATATATATATATATATATATATATATATATATATATATATATATATATATATATATATTGTGTGTGTGTATGTGTGTGCATATTACTCTCAGTAATATGTAAAATATTTGCAAAGATCATATTAGGCGGAATAGAAAGACAGATAGACTTTAATTAACTAAGAGAGCAGGCAGGTTTTAGAAGCGGTATTCAACAATTGACCATATCCATGTAATTAACCAGCTAATGGAAAAATCAAAAGAGCATGACGAACCACTGTGTGTGGCATTTATAGACTATGAGAAAGCTTTTGATTCTGTCAAAACTTCAGCAGTAGTGAAAGCCCTTCAAAGACATTGAATGGATGAATCTTATGTTAGAACACTTTAAGATATCTATGCAGGAAGTACAGCAATCCTAAAACTGTATATACTGGAAAAATTTAGATTGAGAAAGGAGTTAGACAGGGAGACCAAATTTCTTTTGTATTTATATGGGAAACTTTTTGTAAAATCTTGTTAGCATGAATAATTATTCAATAATTTTATCACTTAGGTAATCAATTAACATTAATATTAATAAAGTAGCTATTATGATTTTTTATAAGGTAAAGTTATTTTTAATGAGTAAAAAGCCTTTAGATATTTCTATTTATAATCTTGATTACATTTTCTATAAATCAACAATTCTACTTATTTGCATCAAAATCAGTTTCATTTATAAAGGAGAAACTATCATAAACATATTCAATCAATTCTTAACATACCAGCAGATGACGGCGTTAAGAGTTGATAATGTACTGAAGCAGCTCCTGCGCTCTCTCCGAAAATAGTGATCCTGTGAGAGAGACAAAAACTCAATCAGTTTTTATGCAATTTTTATTATAATTCAAATCTAGGTTAAAATACCATATTATTGATTAAATAAAATCTTGATGCTGCTGATTGCAAACCTATAACAGGAAAGATAATCCCCTAGTTGGGTTTATATGATTTATCTTTACATTGAATATGAAGACTTAATACTATTCTTTGGAAATTTATGAGAATAAACATTACTTTTCGTATCTTCCGTTAACCCTTTGAACAGCAACAACTCACCAATAACTTTGGCACTAAAGCCATATGCTCTTTTGGGGGACATTTTACTTAACTAATTTCAGTACAAAACTATCAAACACAGGTGTTTACAATTTTTGTATTATGTAGTTGAATAGATTTCAACTCCATTGATATATTATTCTACAAATTTTGTAAACTTTTCAAATACGTAAATGACATAAAAATGGCTAACAACTGGATATAAACTATCTCCAATGGTGGCAAAGCGAGTGGATATATCTTTACGTCGAATGGCTCTCAAAAGATTAACATATAAAGGACGCAAAGTAATAATGTAAACTACATCCAAATATTTGACATAGGTAAACAGAACAATTACTAATTAAAAAGAATGTCTTTCACTGTGTGTGATAAGTTCAACTACACTTAGGAAACCACTCAAAATTTCATGGTACAACACAGATATCTGAAAGTGTCAGAAGCTCAGTATCAGACTGTACAAAATACAATAAACCACAATTTTGACTAAAATGTCAAAATTCATTAAATTTCAAGACATCAAGTCTGTGAATTCATAACCTATTCCATGAACTTCTACATTTTGTCCTAAGAATATCATCGAACCATATATCTTCAAGTAACTGACCTCTTCCTGTCGCCACCAAAGGCTTCTATGTTTTCGTGGACCCAGCGCAGTGCCATCGTCTGGTCTTTCAAACCTAAGTTACCTGGAGCAGCATCGTCTTCGGTTGAAAGAAATCCTGTGGATTGTGAAGAATGATTATCAAGAACATTATATTACAAAAACAACGAATTGTTACTCTATTTATATTTGTTCGGGACTATGTTTTTCTTCGTTAATTTGCTTTCGATGCTTTTCAAATATTTCTTTTACTGTTAGAATATCATATTGTGGTGATCCTTAGGAAAAGAAAAGTATGCTATGTATTTTGCAAAGGCTAATGTACACTCTTACAGTATAAAATTATTGCTCTCCAATTTTTGAAAAACTAACAATTAACTATTATTTTAAAGAAATTCTATGTTTTAACAAAATGGAAAATGAACTAATTTGCAGATTAGTGGTTTTGGATATTATATCACTGATGCATCTTCAAAAGATAAAAAGTAGTATGTTGTAAAGAATGTAAGCAATAAAAGTAACTTAAATGTTCTAAAAAAATGAGTAACTTTTGAAACCTATAGCATACGAATATTGACATTAGACTCATTGGAGTCTTCACAGAAAAATAAAACCGTTAAACCATGGAAAGTCACTTTTCCAATGGGGTAAGGACCCAAGGTTTAGGGTGAAGTTCAGGAGGGGGAAAAGTATTGAAACTTAATATATGAAAGATCTAGTGAAAGCGTAAACTGATCACAATGAGTCCTAGAGCCACCAAATGGAGTGAAGATTAACGCATCTATGCTGTAGTCCCACCTACAACTTCAACTCTGCAGTCTATTGTAACATAAAGTACCTTCATTCATCTCTAAATAAACTAGACTCTAATGGTACCAGCCAATAAATCAGTCTATTGTCTCATGAAGCCCACTCTAAGTCGATAGTCTAATATAAACAACCTAAAACTAAAAGTCGATAACTTAAAGTTATCCACATAAAACTCCCAAGTAGATAGTCTAATGTTACATACTTAGAATTTTAAACCGATAATCCAATCCCAATGTTACAAATCTATAACTCCAAGTTTCTAATGTTACCCATATGAGACCCAAAGTTGGAAGTCAACTGTTACACATTAAACATTCTAAGTTGACAGTCTAGTGTAAAACAAGTTAAGTCTAGTGTAACCCTGCTATAACTCCAAGTCGATAACCTAATTCTGTCAACCTGTAACTCCAATATGAAAGTCTATTGTTACCCACCTAACACTCATAGTCGATTATCTAGTGCAATCCAACTGTAACTCCAAGTCGATAATCTGATTCTATCCACCCGTAACTCCAAGCTGACAGTCTATTGTTACTAACCTAAAACTCACAGTTGATGACCTATTGTAACCCAACTGTAACTCCAAGTCGATAATCTGATTCTATCCACCCGTAACTCCAATCTGACAGTCTATTGTTACTAACCTAAAACTCACAGTTGATGACCTACTGTAACCCAACTAAACTCCACCTCAGTAGTCTAATATCGTTAACCTAAAACTTCAAGTCGGTATCAATGTTACCACCTAAAATTCCAAGTTAACCTTATAATATAACTCCTCTAAGCTCCAATTCAGTACTCTAAGGTTACCCACAAAAAACTTCAGGTCGATCGTCTCATATAGTCCACCTAAACCCCAAATTCGACATTCTAATGTAACCATCTTAAGGCTCGCTTCACACGAGCGGATGTTTTCCGTACGGAAATATTTCTGCTCGTTAGGAGGCATGTCTTCACATGAGATTCCCCGAGCGTCCTCGTAGTTTCTATAAGCCGCTACACTGTAGCCACGCTGGTTAGCAGTGCACATGGTTAGTAAATCAATACCGCTCGGAAATTCTTCCGACCGGGGAGCGTGCGTTAGATATGTCTTCACATAAAAGGATTTTACCCAAGCGGCCTCGTAGTTTCTATGAGCAGCTACACTGAAACCGTGCGGGTTACCAGTGCACGCTGTTAGCGAATCATTACCGCTCGGAAATTTTTCCGAGCGGGAAAGGCCTCATTGATCTCCACCGCGCGGCAACAATCCGTTCTTGCCAAGCGAAGCGAGCCTATGACTCCAAGAACTCACCTAAAACTCCAAGTCGATAGTCTATTGTAACCACAATGACGCCATGTTGCAAGAGTGGCTGGACGCCTTCATAAGACCTTGCACTGCCCACAACAAAGGCACCGCCGTGGATAAAAAACATCACTGGCAGAGGATTTTTCCCACTGACGCTGTCCTGTAAGTAGAGAAGGGCAGCTATTAGATGTCAAGTAAAATTTAATAAATAAAAAGACCTGAGTTAGATTATGACAGAGTGATTACAAAGACAAGATTTTGTCTCGCACTAAGAAAACAATTAAAAATATAATTTAACTTTTCACTTTATGATTATTGAAATACTCGAGAATCTTTAATTATGTAAATGTAACTAATAACGCGAAGAAACGTTTTAATAGACAATCTATAACTCAATATATGCTTGTGAAATATGCAAAATAGTATGTATAGTTTATAGTCTTAGAAATTGGTAACATGATCAAAGTTCACGTGGATAATAAGTACAGAGCATTTAATCTAAAACCCTGAACAAGAACACAGAGCTCAATGTAACTGAACGAAGATCATAATCTTAATAACTTGTTCTGTTTTATCAGTCATTTTACATAGCAAGCCATGACAACATTTCCTAATGGGCAAAGAAAAATAATAATAAAAAAAACAATTTAGTGTTGTGTCATGAAGTACTGTATTACTGTCATTTG
>NC_090732.1:168863391-168910891 GCF_036898095.1 Palaemon carinicauda | reverse complement strand
TTGGAATTTAACAGTAATGGTCCGCTACTGTTGTTGACAATTGTGCAACGCAATGATTGTACGATAAAGGATTTCCAAGTCTCTTTTCAGTTTATATGACATCTATTTTGACGATGTTACTGATCTTAAGGTATATTTCATATTCTTTATACATTATTTTCATATAGCTCATTTTACTCTTCAACTCTTCTTCCCATTTTTCAGTTTACCACTTTCTAGTTTCTGATTTCATTTCCCTCTTGGCCATTCTTCGTATTTGCCTTATCTAAAGGTTAAAAGGCCGCTCATGAATGGCAGAGGCAAGGGACAGTGACATTGCCCTATCAAGCAGGACAATGCCCTAGAGACTGACCATATATACATATGAGCAGCGCCCAAACATTCTCTCCCTCAAGCTAGGACAAGGAAGGACCAGGCAATAGCTGCCGAAGACTCAGCAGATAGAACTATAGGCTCCCGCAAACCCCTCATCCTCAGCTCACAAGGATGATGAGGTTGGAGCGACCAATGGAACTAACGAGCTAGAGCGGGACTCGAACTCCAATGTGGCGATCACCAGGCAAGGGCGTTAACAATTAGGCCACCACAACCCAGGTTCAATTCTTGCAAGTACTTTGCTGGTTGTTTCCACCATCTTCCTTCTTTTCCCATTCAGGGTACTGTTTATGTACAGCAACTTTCCATCTATCACCCTTGCTCTAAGAGATGCCCCTAGCTCTACCCTTAATGTAGTATCAGCTGTACTTTCAGTGGCACCTAATATTTTCTTATGTACCTCATTCTATATCCTTTATAGTTTCTCTATTTCAGTTTTGGTCAAGTTTATATTTTATCCATACAAAATAGAGGGTAATGCAAAGTTTGTCCAAAACGTTTATCTTATTATAAGTACTTTATTACAACTTTCCTATATGATTGAATACGTTAGGTTAACTGTTTTTTGTGTTTCTGTGCTTTTTCTATCATTTCCCTCTTCTGATTTGTATATAAGTTTCCTATTACTGTCCAGTTTAATTCCTAATTATGCTAAATTTTCTCCTACGTTGATTCCCTCTATGATTTGGCTTTTCTTTCATGTTTTATATCATAATATTGTTCTTCTCTTTATCTATTTCAAACCCACATTTTGGGTGGGGGGGGGGTTCTATTAAAAGCTGAATTGCGTTCTCTTCTATTCTTTTATGATTACCTCCGCCAACGAAGTTAAATGGAGGTTATGTTTTCGCTCCTGTTTGTGTGTGTGTGTGTGTGTTTGTTTGTGAACAGCTTTCTGGCCACAGTTTTAATCATCAAGTAATGAAACTTAAAATACTACAAGAAAGTATTGGAGTGATTGTCACGGAAGCAAGAAAAAAAATAATACTTCCTGCAAGAGGTTTCAATGACATATCTAAAAACGAACACATGAAATCATGACCCTAGAAGAAGCCCTGACCTAGAACAACAACAACAACAACAACAACAACAACAAATGCAGCCGGGTTTAGTCCACTGCAGGACAAAGGGTCCAAACATGTCCTTATTCATGTCTGGGGTTTGGCCAGTTTTCACCACCTTGCTGGCCAGTGCGGATTGGTGATAGTGGAAGACTTTTGTCTGATCGCTCACAAGAAACCAACCTAATACAGCTTTGCTGATCATGGCAATACTCAAACCCTTTCATCACGTTAAGGTATCCCAACTCAGAATAAACAACTGATTAATACTACAACTGAACTATTAACTAATTTATTACAAATTGACAAAACGTTTATACCAACAACTGAACAAGTCACTAGTCTATCATATGATGACAAAAATTACTTATGCAAAAATCAAAGGACAGAAGTCTCCATCAAAAATAGATATGAAGTTCTCAGCAACTTTTGATATCAGAAACTTGTCAACTTTGTGCACAGAAGAACGCAAATATCCCCTATACAGTGTAATAAAGAGCAAGTGTCTGGCAATATACATAAACACACACACACATACATATATACATATACATACATATATATATATATATATATATATATATATATATATATATATATATGTGTGTGTGTGTGTGTGTGCGTGTCTTTTTGGTCATGCACGATCAGCTCTCCCAGTACCTCGGGAAGGGGGGGGGGGGAGAGAGGGAGTAGTTATACCCTAGTGAGAGGGGGATGCGTGTTTATGTGTGTGCATATCTAAATATCTACCAACATTTTTTACGGTTTTCGTACACTAGTATAAAAGAAATACCTATGAAACATACGGGCTCCAGACCCAGATAATTAAAAAAAAAAAAAATAAGATTTGATACATTTTGACCCTATTGGAACTTTCCCACATGCTACTATTAGGCAATGTTACGTCAATAGGTAATTATTCCGTAGCTTCACCTCCAGTTCTTGAGGACGAAGACCTAGGGAAGCTAACTATGTGACTAAGGGCAGAAGAAACGTTCCAAAGACCTTTTAGAAAAACTGAACTGTTATACAGAGAACCAAAAGTTACTTTCTATTAAAATTCTTCTAGTTCTCAGGAGGAACAGAAACACTATTGCCACCACATACATATTTATTACAAACGTTTCGACATTTGAAATGTCATCATCAGTGCTACCTAAAGTAATGATAAAAGAAACAATACAATTTAAAATAAAAAATTACTTAATTTATGTAATGCTTGATTTGAAATTGTATCGTTTCTTTTATCTTTACTTTAGGTATCACTGATGATGACATTTGAAATGTCGAAACGTTTCCAATAAATATGTATGTGGCGACCTGAGTGATTCTGTTTCTCCTGAGAATAAGATTTCCTAGTTCATATGATGTTTTAGTACGAAACTCGTTGCTTGAACCTTCAATTAGCTACAAGATCACAATACATGGAGAGTATTGGTTCATTGCATTAAACTAATAATGAGTTGGTTGGAAATGACTTAAAATCCTCCCGATGGATTCTAAGCCATTCCTTGTGAATTGGATCATGTATCTTGAAAGAACTCGGGAGCTGATCCATTTATCGACGGTTGATTGATTAATGGAAATGGGACTATGTGACCCAACACTGGAGGCCTAATATACTTTTTGTTGCTTTTGTTAATTGCTGAAGTTTAAATCCTCTGCTAATGTGATTTTTATAATGTGTGACGAAGTCTAATATGGACCTAATTTGGTGTGACCCAAACTGAGCTGGGGATATAATTTTAGATTTACCAAGTACCAAGTAAGATAACATTTACAATATGTTTAATTACTTTTCACATATATAAGTCTGTATATGTTAGGAAAAACCTAACTTTTCAAAGATATAAGTCTGTATCTGTTAGGAATACCTAACTTTTCACAGATGCAAATCTGTATCTGTTAGGAATATCTAAACTTTTCACAGATAGAAGTCTGTATCTGTTAGGAATACCTAACTTTTCACAGATGTAAATCTGTATCTGTTAGGAGTACCTAAACTTTTCACAGATGTAAATCTGTATCTGTTAGGAGTACCTAAACTTTTCACAGATGTAAATCTGTATCTGTTAGGAGTACCTAAACTTTTCACAGATGTAAATCTGTATCTGTTAGGAGTACCTAAACTTTTCACAGATGTAAATCCGTATCTGTTAGGAATACCTAAACTTTTCACAGATGTAAATCCGTATCTGTTAGGAATACCTAAACTTTTCACAGATGTAAATCCGTATCTGTTAGGAATACCTAAACTTTTCACATATAAGTCTGTATCTGTTAGGAATACCTAAACTTTTCATATATAAGTCTGTATCTGTTAGGAATATCTAAACTTTACAGATATAAGTCTGTATCTGTTAGGAATATCTAAACTTTTCAGATAAAGTCTTTATCTGTTAGGAATGCCTAAACTTTTCACAGATATAGGTCTGCATGTGTTAGGAATACATTGGGACAATACTGCATCGAATATAGAATTTAGAATTAGCGAAAAGCACTGGAACTTTGGGTCTCATCTATCCCAAGTTAGGAATACTTTTGTCTTTCCCAAGTTAAATAAGGAAAAACACTATGAATTCTGTATATCATTTTGAAAACTTATTAAGCTCCATAGATTATTATACTATTGTATTTTACTCTGATTTAGCCGATTGGGTAAATGGTTTAGCATATGAGCTATAATTCTTCCATGATGATTTTTCTAATGTACATTATTTTGAGAATTCACAGGTACATACATCTTTCCCCATCCAGGTTAAATTGAACTCCATTTAGAGCTAGAATTTTTAACTATCATAGGGATGGTCCAATGTGTAATGTATGTATGAAATTGAACAATACTTTATAGTTCAGTGCTGGGGATTATGAGGCAATTCAGCACCAGTGCAATTGAAGAATACCCTACAGTTAACATATAAAGTAAAAGTTGAAGACGATAGACAGTGAGAAGGAATAAAGGAAGCAAGAATGAGGGAAAGCAGGATATAAAGCACATGCAGCAAGGAGCTGAAGAAATACTGCAAGACAGTCACACAGTTGTGGTGGCCGATGCTGTAACGTTCCTGCCTGGTGATTGCCAGACTGGGGTTCGAGTCCCGCTCAAACTCATTAGTTCCTTTGGTCGCTGAAACCTTAACATCATTGTGAGCTAAGGATGGGGGGTTTGGGGTTCGATTCCTGCTCAAATTCTTTAGTTCCTTTGGTAGTTGCAACCTCACCATCCTTGTGAGCTAAGGATGGGGTGTTTTGGGCAGGTCTATCTGCTGAGTCATCAGCAGCCATTGCCTGGCCCTCATTGGTCCTAGCTTTGGTGGAGAGGGGGCTAGGGCGCTGATCACATGTATGTATGGTCAGTCTCTTGAGCATTGTCCAGCTTGATAGAGCAATGTCACTGTCCCTTGCCTCTGTCATTCATGAACGGCCTTTAAACCTTGAAGACCCTCAAGTAATAAGGCCTATGGTGTACAATGCGTGTTGCACTAATGGCACTATCCACTATGGGGATGAATATGTACAGTAAACCTTACTTGAAGTGGATTATGAAGTTTAGGACCAAGTCGAGGCAATGAGACCAATGAGATCATTCAATGATTAACCTTATTTGATACACAATATTTCCACAAGGTAAGGCAATCTATACAGACAGACAGACACAATATTGCGAGTTCTTATAATTTAATGACTTTGGGAGTCTATTTCAAATGTGTAGTGTTACTAGCTTGGATCGTTTATTATTGTAATCGACCGATTGTTCATTTTTTACTTGAGCTTTTAACTGTTGCCATTAACATTTCATTACAGTATTTTCAAAGTAACAGATAATCCATTATCTACAGATTTATGTGAACTTATTTCTTGGTTTACCATAGCTTTGGTATCATGCACTACAGGTAATCCATTTCATGTCAAGACATACCTTAATTATCATATTTTTTGTTTAGGGAAAAAAGTCTTGAACTATACTGTGTTCATTCTCGATTAATTCATAATTTCAGACCAGCTGGGCAACAGGCTTTCTTCCAAGTTTATTAAAGGCATCATGATTTCCTTTTACCTTAATGTTGAACACTCCTACTGTATACATTACACATCAATCGCATTCAGCTTTACCCTTATCAAAGGGATGTTCACTTTTTGATGGGTCTTATTTATAAACATTTAATAATTACTAGTCAGCAATGCTTTATAGATCATCAGTGACATTCATCATCTTGTTGATTAAGATTGCGGTGAACAATTGGAAAAGTCACCACCTAGCGACCTGTTGGACGTGGGTTCTAGACCAACTCAAGCTCAATAGATTTTAGTAGTGTCCTCAACCTCAGCCTCCATGTGAGCTAAGAATGGAGGTTTTTAGGGGAGACAGTAGGTCTACCTGCTGAGTCATAATTCAGGATCAATTGCCTGACTGCCCCTGTTCCTAGCTTGTTGGAGAGACGACTTGGGCACTGATCATATGTATATAGGGTCAATCTTTAGGGCACTGTCACTGTCCCTGGCCTCTATCATTAAACCTTCATTGACAGATGAACAAAGATAATCTAAGGCTGAGATTAACTAGGGAATATTCCAAAAACAAGCAATTTTTTTCATGAACCCTTTAGCAACAAATTCTTGTTAACTACCAGATTTTAAACCCTTAAACAAAAAGGCACCTCATGAGTAGGTCTACCTGAGGAGTCATGACTCCGCATCAGTTGCGTGGCCCTCCCTGGTTCTAGCTTATTGGAGAGGGGACTTAGGCACAGTTCATGTACATATGGTCAGCCTTTAGGGCATTGTCACTGTCCCTGGCCTCTATCGTTAAACCTTTATTCACAGGTAAAGAAAGTTAATCTAAGGCTGAGATTGACTGGGATTTTACAAAAACAAGCAATTTTCTCATGAAACTTTTAGCGAAAAATTCTTGTTAACTACGAGATTTTAAATCTTTAAACAATAAGGCACCTCACGAGGTCTACCCGAGGAATCATGACTTTACATCAGTTGCCAGGCCCTCCCTGGTTCTAGCTTATTAGAGAGGACACAGTTCATGTTTTTATGGTCAGCCTTTAGGGCATTGTCACTGTCCCTGGCCTCTATTGCTAAACCTTTATTCACAGGTAAAGAAAGTTAATCTAAGGCTGAGATTGACTGGGATTTAACAAAAACAAGCAATTTTCTCATGAAACTTTTAGCAAAAAATTCTTGTTAACTGAGATTTTAAATCGTCACACAAAAAGGCACCTCGAGAGTAAGTCTACCCAAAGTCATGACTCAGCATCAGATGCCTGGCCCTCCCTGGTCCTAGCTTATTGAAGAGGGGACTTGGACACATATGTTTATATGGTCAATCTTTAGGGCACTGTCGCTGTCCCTTGCCTCTATCATTAAACCTTTACTGACATGAATATGACCTAAGGCCGAGATTGACTTGAGATTTTGCAAAACCATGCCATTTTCTAAAAAAAACTTTTAGCAAAATATATTCTTGTTAACCATGAGATGTTAAATGCAAACAAAAGGTATCTCAGGAGTGGCAGTCATCCTCACAAACCATTATGGAATTGGGACTGTCTATGACCCAAACTGATTTCTGAAAAATGTTAGGTATAAGGAAGTAATCTTGAATATAGATATATTTCTCCTTACTCTGATAAAAGATAAAGCCTATGGAAATCTAACTTGCAATTTTAAGAAAGGGTAATTAACCCATTGATTATTTTCTCAAAGATCATTGTACCATGAAGACTACGCTTACATTTTCAGGAACTGAAGATGAGCATAAGGAATAACTGCCAATCGAGACAACACTGCCAGACATGTAGGAAAATTTTCAGGGACAAAATATTTCTATAATCCTAATTTCTCCTATATGTTTCTTGGTCTTAAACCCTGATAATATCCAACTAAAGAACATATAGGTTGAATATATTAACTTCTTATTGCAAAATTTTGCAAGTTAATTGAACTCACAATGCCAATAGAGAACTTCCTTGTCAGAAATATTCGGCAGGTGTATTAGGTTGTTGCTGAATACAAGGTTGTATTTCTTCAGGAACCAAAAGAAATCAAACAACCCTTGTTTTCTCACATAAGAATATTTCACGCTTTTTCTTGACTACCGTCTAGTTAATCACAACACAAGCATTTTCAGGAATGAAATTAAGGGACTATATTTCGCATAAAATTTATGTGAAAATATATTACAAAACCCTTCACACTTGGGCATTAAATTTACATAATGACTGTCAACAGACTATTTGAATGGCTATATAAAACATTCAACATGACTTCGGAACAATCTTAAAATAGTTCAAATATTAACCTAAAACTTTTTTACAAAACAAAAATAAATAACTTCAGTATTAAAGATAACATAACTCATATATGCACTGCATTTTGTAACTGAAATAACGATAAAATCAATTTCCTTTAAGCCAACTGCTTCCCACGTTCTATAATGTACTCAGTGATACAAAAATCAAATCAATACGACTTCCCCACACTGCACAACGGACAGGAACTGAATCACAAGACTTGTTTACCACGGAACTAATTAGAATATACTGATGTGAATTGAGCATGATCATATACTGGTTGTATGACAACTCCCATGAAAGGGTAATTGTAACGACAATTAGCATAAAACCTAAAAGGATAATTGCTACATAAATGAAGCTCTATGAACTATTCACTGATAGATTGAGTATAGCATATCACACAGCAAATTTGCCAAGAAAAAAAATAAAAAAGTACATTCCCCATAACTAGTTAATTTCCCAACGATTAATTTACACGAGCTTTGTTTTCAAGAAGCTCACATCCTAAGATATGTTAAATTAAAAAACTCCAGTACTGTACTTATATGGATGTGAAAATGCTTTGTAAAGAACACTTTATCAAAGGAATAAGCAAAGCTTCCATTTCCACGCTTGAAAAGTACAGGTCGTTATTCATAATCATGATCCTTGACGAGAAAATGGCCAGTTACTAGAACCAACAAAACATAAAATGTCATATGCATCCGCCATTTCAATTTTTGGTGCCTTTTATAGAATTACTTTCCCAGATCTGAAGATATGAGTAGGCACTGTACTGCACTCTATATCAGGTTAAAATTAAAACATTTCTAACAAAAAAATTGTTAAGTTTCAAACCAAATTAAAATATATTCTAATAAGTTTGTATGAAATATCCTATCTGTAGTAAAAAATAAATGTAAAATTCTTATACGATAAAAAATACCTAAAGTTTTTTCAAACATATCTTTTTAAATAATGAAACTAGCTGTTTCGAACCTACTAATTTAATGTTACTTTGCCAAATTGAAAAATCAATATTTTCTCTCCCTTTCTGGAGTACTGTCTCAATTATACTGATTAATCCGTTTAACATGCGGAAAGGTCTCTTAGGAGATGAAAGCACATCATTTATACAAAATGTATAATTTTCTTTTAAAAAGCTGTTGCATCTCTCTCCATTAAAATAATCAGCATAAAAAATTCTACGGTAACAGCACAGAGTACTGTATTGTCTTGTTATTTAAAATTATTTTCTCCAACTTGGTACTGATACTTTACCTTGATTTGACTATAAATTGAAAGGCAACAAAACTAGACGTGTTTTGTACTCATTTTCCTTTTCAAAAAGTCAAACGAAAATTACGTGAATCATCGTGATACTTCGGCCACTTTTTTAATGAATAAAAAAAACATAATTGGAATGTAAAGCAATTCTAACAAGACTATTCAACAGGAAAAATTGTTTTTGTGTACTTTACTTGGATATCTCAAATTTGGAGGTACAGTATTTAGTTATCATATCTTATGGACATGACAATTCAGCTTTTAATAAGCTATTCATGAGGATGCAAAATGATAGCACGCTTACTAAAAAACATTTGCATGTATGTCTAACCTCTCGGTACGATGGCTGCTCATTCTGAAAACGACAAATTCATACTTTCCAGTGAATTACTGATGCATACCCGAAGCTTCATTATTTAGGGTGGGGCATATACCAATTGATATTGGCAAACAAATAACGTAATTGCCTAATAATTAAACTCTGACCTATAAACGAACAGATCCCCAAAAATGTCATAAAGGATTATGATTACAAAAGGGCACCAATAAATATTCTACACAATATACAATACTGATACCCAAATATCAGGTTTATGTAATTATTACTGTAACAAAGTTTTAGGTTATCAACATGGGTCTCAGAAACAAAAACTTTAGTGCTCAAACAATTCAAACCAGAATATATACAGGAACTATAAAAATAAATTAAGAAAAACCAAGATGACAAGATACAAAAATTTAAGAGGTATTGACCAATTACAATTATCTATTTACAATGCATGGAATATGCGAGATGCGGTGGGATCTAAAAATATTTCATTCTATATATTTCCTAAAAAAAATCTTGGTATATCTTTTAAATCTATGGTAAATGACTTTTAAAAACTTAAATCACCAGTTCTGAAAGATACAGGATATAGCTCTACATAGGCACAACTTTACCAGTAAAATGTATGATACATAAGTGTAATAAAACATTAACCATACCGATCATGTAAAATCTATGAAAGGTAATCGCTATACAAAATGCATCAAGAAAATCAGTTTTGTAACACTACACAAACTGAAATGTACAATCATCCAAATCTTTGGTCTCAAAAAAAAAAAAAAAACCTGATCATGGCAGTTTAGATTAAATGTGTTGCCAACTTATCCTAATATGAGATAAATAATGCCAGTAAAGTGATAATTCTTTTGTGAACAAACTAGTATGTAAATTCATGTGCAATACATTTAATATACAGCACTTCCTTTTACAACATACAGTAATCACCACTGTGTTCACAGCCCTAGAGTGAAGAACTGCCAGTACTGATATGTTTCCTAATGGGAGCTAACCAGTGCATCAGGCTTCTGTTCAGATCCCCATGGTTTTGAGATGGAAATCTTGGGCAAACTTTCCAGTGGTTCATCATCAACCTCCATTTTTTCCTCCTCAACCTCAGATGTTACGGCAGCTCCAATTCCAACAATTTCTGCATCGTCTGCCATATCATCCTTGCTAGACCCAGAAAGTAAGGCCTCTTTCTCATCTGAAGAAGCATGACCATTAGTTAGGTTAGCTTCTTGCTCTTCATGACAGCTGGAAGAAGGTTGATCAATTGCACCGCTTGTGCTAGGGTCTTGAGATGCTTCCTCTTCCTTCTGTTCTTTAGTTCCTGGAACTTTTGTACTTTCTATCACACTATCACTGGCAGCCGATTCATCAACATGAGTTTTACTACATGTTGCTTCACTACTGGCCACAGGATCACTAATTTCAGATATCTTATTTACATTTTTAGATTTGGTAGGACGTAATGAGATCACAAAATCATTGGGTGCATCAACTATATCACCAGATCGATAATGTACTTTTATTCCACTTACTAAATCAGACTCAGCCACATTATCATCTGGATTTGAAGGCTTGTAAACACCTGAGTCATGAGAAAACACAAGATGCTTGTCTTGGGAAGGCTGGTTATTAGCTTCCCCAGGTTTCTGTCCATCACTTACCTTCGCTCCTGGTACAACTACAGGAGTACTAAGTATTTCATGTCGGTCATGTCGCATGAAGCCCTCTGGATTAACATATTTAAAAGGACGGAAATGAACTTTAGTATGCTCTTTGATAAAGTTCAATTGTGAGGCAGTGTAATCACATAAAGTACATTTGTATACACCATACCCACCATTTGCAAGATGACGATAGCTATGACTGTCTACAGCATCTCGTCTAATATTGGCATAGGGACAATATATACAATAGTAAACCTGTCTTTCTTTGTCAACATCCTTTTTAGAAATATCCACACCTTTCTTATTCTGCAACAATAAATGTTGACGTTCTGTGGTGGTTAAATCCCTGTCATCATAATTTTCTTTATCTTCATATTTGTTTTTAGATGCTTTACTGTCACTAGCATTTCCTGCCTTAACAATTGAGGGCAAGTACTTAGGGTCATCATCTAATGGCAAAGGAGCGCCAGACTTCTGAGAAACCATCTTTTCGTGATATTTATGGCGATTAATGTGCATCATAAAATTAGCATAAAACTTGACAGAGTAGTCACATATCTGACATCGGTACTTATGACTTGAACCATGAAGATTGGTGTGAACATGATACTGCTCTGTCTTTTCAAATGCAGATGGACACTTGTTACATTTGTAACGTTTCTCACGTGACTTTCCAGTGACTTTGTCGATGTGTAAGGGATAATGGAGGTTTCGATCACCAATTCGCATGGGATCACTCTCCACTTCTGACTCATCTTTCTCCTTGGAAGATTTGCTTTTGCTGCTTGACTTCCCACTAAACGTTGGCTCTGACAGACCTTTTCGCTGGCCTTCTTTTTCCATTTCTGTTTTTCTTCGGAGTAGATCGACACCTGACAAAGGAACCTGCTCTTCAACATAATACTTGAACTGTGGCCGGCCACCACTACTATTTTCTGAGGAGATGGGTCGCAATCCTATCAGTTTTAACTTTATTGGTGGGTGGTGAGAAGAGCTATCCTTGTCGTGTTTTGAGTGCTTATGTGGTTTAGATGAGTTTTCTACCCGGTATTTTTCTGCTTTACTTGGGGAAACTTGTCTTGAATTAGCTGCCACTTCGGATGTCACAGTATCCACGGTTGCAGAAGCATTTCGTGCTTCAACTGCCGCTTTAACCGCAGCCTCTTTGGTTGCATTGCTGGTCTTGACATCTTCATCACGTTGCTCATGAAGTTGCAGATGCTGCTTGAGATTATCAGCTGTTTTACCGGCATAGGAACATCTCTGACAAGAGTAGGGATTTTTTGCTCCATGTAGAGACTGATGATACTGTAAAGTTAAAGGTTTAGTGAATGAGGCTGGACACTGATCACACATATATTTGCTTGTGGGAGGAGGCTGGGGCATCACACTAGTTGACGGGGGTGGCGAAGCCACATATGGCCTTTTTCTACTACCTTCCCTGGTGTCTTGTGTAGGTGCTGCTACATTTTCTGTAACTGTACCTACTGGGAGACTAAGTCCAGGTACAGGAGGATGTGAAGCTGAGGCTCTATGTTGACTCAACATGGTGAGAGTCCGCTGCTGATATTCAGGCGAGTGGACTTTAGCATGAGTGAGAAGATGAGCCTCTTGTCGGCCGCCAAAGTTACAATGCTCGCAATGGTGAGGGAGAGTTGCGGAGTGAAATCTGGAATGAATCTGAATCTCCTTTTCAAAGAAGAACCGTGCTGGACACAGCTGGCAGAAGTATACAAGTTTTTCATCCAATTTATTAGCACTGTTTTCTTCCTTTATAGGAGAATTAGATGGCAAAGATGAAGCAGGACTAGAAGTGGCTTTAGATGTAAGGAGACGTAATTGATCTTCATCTGACAGAGCTGGATCAACAATGGCATGGCACTGTCCCATTGAACCACCATGAACCTTCAAATGAGCAGACATAACACCTGCATTAACACTAATATAAGAGCAATGAGGACAATGTAACCCTCCAGATTCTCTGGCAGCATCTGATTTGTGCATTTTTTCATGCTCTTGTATATTTGTCTTACGAAGGTTTACATGCGGACAATGGCGACATTTAAACATTTTGAAAAACCTGTTATCTCGGGACACCCAGACCAATGGGATGTCTTCCAACAACATTGTGGTTTGGTCAGTAAGTTTTGGCAGTGCAGAAGCATCTGTGAATGTAGAATCTTGACCCCTTTCCCCAACTGTTGCAACACTGGTGACTGGAGTGATTGTTAAAGACGGAGATGGAGAATTTGACCGATCATCAACGTTGTTGTCATTATTTTCTAAGCCATCGTCGGGACCTGGGTCAACACCATGGACACGAATGTGTTGAGACAACAGATGACGCCGTGTTACATTATATGTACAATGAGGGCACTTGAACGGTAGGCCTTTTGGTTTGTGGAATTGCCTGTGATGCATGAGCTTTGACCGACTTCTAGTTTCAAACGGACATGCTCCACATAAGAACTGCCTGGATCCATCATCCTGCTGAAGAAAAATATGGTGAAAAAGTGTCATGGTTAATCGAAAAATTTAGTGATAAAAATTCATGGTTATTCATCATTTATCCATGAATTGTCTTACCAAAGACTAAATAAATAGCCCCATAAGCATACTTCTTTAACTTACATGATTATTTCACTTTACTAAAGATTCCCTTAGTCTTTTTAAAAACAAGAATGGAGGCTAAACTTTGCAAAGCATCCTCATCTAATGACTTGACATAATATCAAGATAGTGGTTAATATTAAAACTATTTGTAGTAATGAACAATGGAATCTCATGCTGAAGTTTGCGACTTACAGTTATCTGTTGTTATATATATACCCATACAGTACAGTATAACCTCTCTATTGAGTTTCGATTAAAACCAATTAGAAGAAGATAATATGAGCAGGGTGGATAGATGGTGCAAATGCGATTCATTGCAATGAAATAAGGCACTATATGATTTATTGGTTGTACTGAAAACCATGTTTTGTGCCATAAAACAATGTTAATAGCTTTACTTTAGCGCCTACTGCTAACTGGCTAATATATGATTTTAAATACAGTAGGTTGAGGACAGTAGCTCCTCAACAACCAGATCTCAGCATTGATAATGTCTCCTTAATTATTGACACCTCCTTTAGAATTTTAATTGTACCTGCATTTCTTGATTGCAAATTTACTTATGAGAATACAATTTTTTGACCTACTGACAACCATACTTTGAGCTTTGTTAGGATTTAAAAGCACTAATTTTAGCTACATCTCTGTTAAGGGAGTAAATAACCACAAGTCTATACTCAAGACTTGGGAAAGATGTAAAGAGAGCAGCACTGAAGGCATAAGCAATAAGCTTCTTTTCATGGCCAAGCCACTTATCCTGCATATATAAAAACAAAGGTAAAGGAACACGAAATATTATATTCCTGAAGTAACTATGGTTCCCATTAACAACAATCCTTTACTACCTACTTGTTAAAAATTCAATAATAATATATTTCTCACCAACTCCCATCACTTCAAGTTTGAGAACAAGGGCCTAATGATGTACATGGTTAAGACCTGCACTAAAGTCAAAACAAACCATATGAACTCATGAGCACAACCAAGGGATTTTTACACAACAATGGAAATCTTAATTAGAGTATCACAAGTTCCAAAGGCCTTACAAAAACCCAAATGCAAATTTGGGAGTATAATATTTTCACAATATCCATGTGCACGTTTCCCCAACAGGCGTTCATAAACATTATATAATATGGGAGTAACAGAAGTTAGTTGGTAATTGGCAGGCCTATAACTTCAATCACATTTATCTAACGGAGTAACATTACCAGCTCTGCAACAAGCACTAAAATAAGCTGCTCTCCTAAATAACTTGCAAAATAACACAACTTAGGAACTAAGAAATCAAGGAAAACTATAATTTGGGTCTATACCTCCATAAGGATTCAAGGTCAAGTAAGTCTCTTAATTGACACAAACGAAAAAAGCTACACTCGACCATCAACTTTAGGAAAACAGAAGATTGAGTTTGGCATAGCTCTGCTTACTGACGAACACATCAACCCAAAAGGGTTGGCTTTTCCCTTGGACAGCAAATAAAAGAGCCTTTTAGTTTAAACAAAGGATGTAGTCTTCATTAAAAAGTACTGACTTCAAGATAGTCAACCATTTATTTTAACAAGTTGTACCAGAAAAAGTTACCTTTATGGTAAAGTAGTATTCATATTCCTTTAAAGCATAAACAAACTCCCTGAGCAACAGTTACTAGCCGAGTATACTAATTTCACGATTTAGATCAAGCGCTGAAAGATACTGTCATGTTGGAAAACTTCTGGGATGGGAGCACTGGGAAGGAACAGATACTAGGTAACAGGTGTAATAATTCCATAAAGACTTAAAAGTAGCAAGATAAATGAGTGTAAGATCATTAATGTGGTTTCATGTTATATGGTTTCGATCGCATGGTTCCAATAGCAGCAAGTGGCCAATCCTCCGGTGGAAACTTATGATCATAGAGGACAGGCATAAGGAAGTCTGTCATAAGAGGAGCGAACACAATCGGAACGATCCTGTTAGGACGAAATACAAAGGGAAGACTATAAGGAAACATTGGGACTCATGAAGGGAAGATCTAGTAGCCTGTACATGCGATGAAAACAATTATAGGTTCTTCTTTCAACAGTATAGTAGGCTGGAAAAACTGAAACAAAGCAAATGCCAAACATTCTGTATCCAGAATATTACTGCAGGTCAGACACAAGAGGTAAAATTGCGAGGTATCCGAAAACCCCATAAAAGAAAGATTCCATTCAGGCTGGTCAGAAGACGACAGCTTTGAGAGTATGGGAACCGATGACAATATGGAAGCCCGGCAGCGGGATCATGAAGATTGTGTTACAGAATCATTCAGCTGTGATGAGATGACCTACTAATGCCATAACGTTCAATCTGCATGTTGATCGCACACTTCATCGATGCTCTTTCTGCAAAGTTGTCATCTCAGGCACTAACTGAAGAAGGAAGGGGATAAGAGCAGCAACTACCTTCCTGCACAAGTGTGTGCGTGTTCAGTTTCATACGAGACCAAACAGAGATAGCAGGCTTGTGCCCACATGTACTGCCTCACGAATCCCATTCTCTGGGAAGGAGACGTTCCTGATACGAATCTTCCTGTGACTCGTACAAGGCAAGAGCATATCATGAATGTTCTTCCAAGTGGAAATGCTCTCAGTAAATACAGGTGGTTCTTTAGATATTGTGAAAGTCTCAACATCCCTGAAGTGTTCCAGCATAAGAGGGATAAGGGTTGCTACCAATTTTAAGATCAGCAGTGCTTTGGCAGCAGTAGCGCGAGCCCCTGTACCTCACCCCGAAACACCTTCTTGGAGAGGGCCGGATTTTGGTACAGCGCTACTCCTCCCATGAAACCAAGTAGAGGAATTGGTTGATATCTCGTAAGATTCAGAATCATCTCACATGAGAAAGGAGGTCAAAGTGTATTAGTCGATCTAGGTGAAGGAGTCTCTCGGACACACTATGATTAAGATGGAAGGAAAGCGTGACAGCCTTCACCCTCACTAAAGGTATGCATGTTCATTCCCTTACAAGACCAAGTAATAGCAGGAGCATTAGCATCTACACCTCGTACCAACCCTACATTTACAGCTGTCCTATACCATCATAAGGTTAGGTTACGATGCACCCCTGTAATTTGGTCTCCTAAGTTTTGTTGTATTATTATAATTAATTTTCCTTTCTATATCTTATACTGTAGTGGGTTTTTTTCATAACACATTACATTGTAGGTTATTACGTAATTTCACTATACATTTGGACATTTCAATACCCTCATAAATACAGCCACATGTATGACAATGGATTAACCGTGAATTCTTAGTAACTTTAACTCATACAGAATTTAATTTTTCTAAGACTACCAATATTCCATGAATGAATGAATGTCAAAAATAAAGACCTAATGTAAATTAAATTTTCCAGATGTCACTTAATGGGGAATAATCATATATACATACACCTAACATATTCAGTTCACTTCTTTATGAACATTACAACTTACGTCTACCAGCAGCACACTTCAACTTGGTCATCCTTTGAGGATCATTGGTAATTGATTATAGAGAAACAACTTTGAATGCCTTACCTGATTAGGACCGGGTGAAGAGTTATTACTTCCACTGTTTCTTCCAACTGCTTCTAATACTGATGCTGGAACTTCCATTCCATGAAGGCTAAGATGCTCAAACAGCTCTCTGAAAATATAACAAGACTAGGTTAGTGGTTTAAGAAATCTTATCTTTGAAAGACGAAGTCAAAATTCAAACAAATGACATGCAGCCAAGATTTATTTAGGGATCTTTAGCACTGAGGCCATGGAAGGTATTTCAGTGTCTATTTGTAATGTTTTCTTATGAATAAATCATCAAAAATTAAAAAGTACTAGCAGATTATCATCAACGGAACCTATATATTACCCGTTATACTTATGGAACATTGGCAAATAGAAAACATATAAAATAGAAGGTTTCTTGGAGTATTCACATTTAACTGTATGTTAAATTTCTAATAAATGCCAACATAATATACTCGTACTAGATATTAACTTTAGGTAAGCCTTTTTCATGGATTTTTTGACAAAATGCTGTACAAGTTCTCAATAAAAGGGTAAAACAGAAGGAAGTCACTTGATATGAAATAATCAATGACTGCAAAAAAAAAAAAAAGCTAATCTATTGAATACCCAGTCTCTACGATATGTCCGTAGAGTATACAGAATATAACAAATCTGCAAAATAATTTTGTACTTTTTCTAACTATACAAACCAGTCTTTTATTATTCGTATATTTCCAACATAGCTGAAGATCTAGGTCATGGAACAGTCTCTGCATCAGAAGACTTTCAGCATTGGCACAATCAGAATGTTCCCGTTCTTCGCGAAGGGTAGATCACGAGAAACCCGCGTCGCTCAAGAAAGGAAGATTTTGTAGCCCCTACAAACAATGAATCCCCTACTGCTGCTACCTCCACGGTCATCCAAGGCACTGGAGGAAGCAGCGGGGGGAGGGAGGGCTGTGGCACCCTAGCGGTACCAGCTGAACTCGGTTGAGTCCCTTGTCAGGCTGGGAGGAATGTGGAGAGGAGACGTCCCCTTTTTTGTTTCATTTGTTTGATGTCGGCTACCCCCCAAAATAAAGGGGAGGTGCCTTGATATATGTATGTATGTATGTATGTATGTACAAACAATGAAAACAATCATAGGTTCCACTTTCATCAGTATTTTGAACTGGAAAAGCTGGAACAAAGCAGATGTCAAAAGTTCTCTAATCCCAAGTCACTGCAGGACTGCTTAAGCAATAACAGAGCACACAGAAACAACTAGTGATATGAAAGGCCAGAATCATGGAGATCATGTACATGGTGATCCTGTCCTGGGATCAGACAGCTGGGACAAAATGGTTTTTCCACATTAATGGGTTCACGTTGGTCGCTGATCATATGCTCCACCAAGGTCCATCTGCTATGTTCTCGTCTCTGGAATTCTAGGAAGACGAGCTGGCTAACAGTATAGTGCCTGCAGAATGTGCAAAAACAACAAACAGTGTGTTCTGGAACAGCTAAGTTCATGCCAAAAGCAGGGAGCATGGGAAAAGTAGAGTTCTGCATCTGGTGGGTATGCGCTAGCAGAAGAGAGCACGGAAGAGTGTGCGCGAACAGTTGAGGATATAAGCTCCTGCAAAACTTATACAAGCAAACAGAAGAGAGCTGGTGGGTACATCTACAACAGAGACCTCATGGATGAGCGAATGCACAGTAGAGAACTAGTGGGTAAGCGAATAACAGCAAAGAACTTATGAACACTTGAACAGGAACAGCATGTACACAAGTTGTTATCTTCTCTTCATCCACAGCAAAGTGTGTTAAGGGGGGTTCCTGAAGCAGAACCATCTCTCTAAGGGGAGAGAAACTGAAGGATCCCGCGAACACACTACCGATTAGTATTAAGGGATTCTCCATCCAAAAATGAAAAATAAAGGGCAGAACCCTTCCATCCTCACGACTGTAAGTGATAAGACAATGGAACACTTAGGTATCCTCTGTGTTATCTTGTCTCTTAGGGCTGTCTTTTTCTTCGTCTTTGATGAAAAGTCACGGGAACTAATGGGGCAGCACTCTCACCCAAGGGAAGAGAAGCGGTAAGAGTCACGTATATGCAACTACTATACATTGGTCTTTTATGACTTCTTAGCCCATAAAGGGGAAAAGGCGAGGCGGTGGATAGCCTGGGAACTCTATGAAGAGACAGCACCATGAGAAGATTCGTCTCTTGTTCCTGTCTGGACACGGGACAACAATGAAAAGAAAAAGACGGACAGCAGCCTTCCTCTTCAACTCAGGGCAGCAGACACTCCTTTCTACTCCATAGGAAATAAGTAGCAACAGGAATGTGGTCAAATATCCATCACATACAACGAACTGCCAACAATTACCATCACATACAACGAACTGCCAACAATTACCCTAAAGAAAACACAAAAGATTAATACTGTCAAGCCAGGTAACAGCAAAGGAAGTACATCTGTACTCTACAAGGCCTGAAAACAAAGTGGAGCTCAGTGGCCTGTCGGGTGGGTGGGGCTACGCCCCCAACAGACGTTAACTACTGTACAGCCACCTCGTTAAAACACTAACAGCCGAGTTCCAGCTATGCTGAAAACATACACCTATTGAAGGATAGGGTTTTCCATTCATGTAAGAACAAACTATATTTTATTTGGGATTATAAGTCTTAACACTAATCAGATAAAAGTTTCATAGTGAGTGTAAATACAGTAGATGTTGTTAGGGTGTAATGTCTTAAAAGGTTAAGCTTTCACACAAGGCACAGACACAATTGTCCATTAATTCAAAGTTAAGCACAAAAACTATTAAAGATAGGAATTTAATTCTTTATCATACAGATAAAAAAAATTTCATTGATATATAATTTCATATATTTGGAAAAACTTTCATTCCTTTAAATAATGAAAGAAAGTGGAAAACACTGGTAATGACTGGACAAAATATGTCCAATACCAATTAAGAGAGTAGAAATAGATGGGCGTCCATTGGCAGTCGCTTTTCAACTAATTTTCATTCAAAAGAATATGAATATCAATGAAGAGCATTCACACACTGAATGTGGTGAATTTAACTATAACCAATTTACAAGAAAAAATACAGAAGTGTATTATAATCATTCAACCGATCAAAAAATACAATATTGCTTAAAAGCACAAGTAGCCCTACAAAACCGAGGTACAGTACTAAAATATATCCTTTCTGAAGCTTAAAATTCAGGAATTTATCTATCAAAAAAAAAAAAAAAAAAAAAGCAAAACTCCAATACTTACAATTTTGTTGGAACATAGTAAGGGCAAAACATGCACTTAAATATGCAGTCTGGTCGAGACGTATGATACACAATGTGGGCTCTCATCTCGCTTCTCTTCTTGCAAGAAAAAGGGCAGATACGACACTTCATCGTCCGGGGACTCTCGTGATGATCATGTTCACCATCACCTGAAATAAGAACCGGTAATGATTTAACTTCGGTTATGAAACTGACACAAATTTCAATTCACTTATATATCATTAATATAAAGGAGCTTAGGGCTACATGCACACCCCGACGAAGATTTTGCTAATCTAAAAGCTTCCCTACTGGAAAGTAAAGTTAAGACAAGTACTTGCCTGAAGAATCTTTTGGGTTCGGTGTCTGCCCTTCACAGCGGCTGGTGATACCACCCTGGCCACCATGGCTATTGTCAATGTGCAACTATAAAGGGAAAAAAAAGTTAAGCAATTTATACAGTAGTTTTAGTATACTAAATGCATAAAAACAGTATGAAAGGTACTAATCTTTTTCAAGAACAAGGAGAAAATCCCAGTAGTTCTACATTCAAATATCTTTCTCGCTTACCTGCACAGCTCTTTTAGTGCCAGCCGCATATCCACATACATCGCATCGATGGACGGCATGAAGTAAAGACACGGGTCCACCGCGTGCATGAGCTAGCCTAACGTGCTGCACGACTGTTTCTCGTTCACTATCCCTATAAAAGGAACGAAATTTTAGGATCACATTAGGAATGACAAGTAGTAAAGCACAAGGACATGTTTAAGATTTAGCCAATAACTACTTCCGTGTAATATACTGTAAACACAAGTGATTAGTATTAAATTAAATTCATAGGATATTTATTTCCTTTTATATTTAATTCATAGGATATGTATTTTCCTTTATAAGTTGACATATAAAAAGTTTTCTAAATGTTTTAGTGCATTACCCTAAAAACCTGAGGTTACAGTGCAAATTGAAGATGCATTTCATTAATTTTGCAAGTTTTTATTTTTCACTAGAGGCAATCCATTCTCTCATTTGCAGGATCATTCACATTTGTAGGGTCACAGATAAGATACATTTGAAATTTCAAGTTGACCACTGATCCTTAAACATTTACCCCAACCAAAATAATTTTCTGTTTCATTACAAACATCAAAGATAACTAATAGCCATATCCAAGGTTCTCAATGTCTTTAGAAAAAGTCTTATTCAGTCAGACACACAAAAGCTTATCTTTTGTGGTCCAGCAACCATAAGATTGTCCTCTTGAGTATCCTTTTCAGGGTTTACTTTCTGCCACATGTTAGTAAGCCCTTTTTCATGTGTTTTGACTCAGCTTGGAGTATTATTGGTTTAATTTGCTTTGTTTCTGTTAAGTTAGTATACATTATTTACTTAATTCTTAAATCATTTTATATTAACGAGCTTAGTTCCTAAATGTTTAAATGATTCTTCCTCATTATCCTTCCTCCTTCCAATGATATTTCATCTTCCATTGCATATTCTGTTCTCATCACCTCTGTCTTTCTTCATAATCTTTAAATATTTATGAACTATGATCTCTAATAAAGGGTCTTTAAAATGGGAGTTTAATTAAAAATTGAAAAAAGCAAATCGGACAATATCTACGTTAAGTAAAATTTGGAAATCAAATCGCCAGATATTACATATAAAAATCAGGCTATATATCAGTTTAGTGAGATCGGTGTTACAGTGTGGACACGAGTCATGGTATGACAATGAAACAATATCCCACAGATTTTGTAGATTTAAAAACAAAGCCCTCAGAATCATATTGGGAATTAAATGGCAGGACAGGATTGGAAATGAAACTATAAGAAAGATTACTCGGGTGCCATATGTGGATGAAATCATGATGAGGGGTAGATGGTGATGGTTTAGGCATGCTCTTCGCACTCCCCAAGAGAGATTAGTTTACCAAACGTTCAGCTGGGCTCCACAAGGCACTAGTAGAGTTGGAAGACCCAGGCCTACATGGTTGAGGACTATGAAGCGTGAAGTAGATGATGAATGGAGAATATTTAATTAAAAGCTCAATATGGAGACGAATGGCGAAATCTAACCAAGGCCCTTTGCGTCAATAGGCATAGGAGATGATGATAATGAGTGCCTTAAACTAAAGAGGTACTTTGTTCTACTCTTATCACACTTTACCTAAAGTCACAAGTGTTGCACTTCCATTCAGGATTGCCTTCATGATCCAAAACCATTTTAGCGACTTCTCGTCCATCTTCACCGGTAGAAGAGACAGATACCTGTAAAGAACCCGTTTGTCAAACATGGAAGACTATTCAAAAGACTTCTAACATGAAAAATTCCCATTGGATTAACTAATATGAACAATTTCCAATGGTTTGATTAATATGAACAACTTCCTTTGGTTTAATTAACACGAACAACAGCCATTGGTTCCAAACTGGATGGAGTTCATTACTTTTCAAACTGCATTTCATCATATATAAAAATTACAGTACTACCACTTAATATAATACTTACTTTTAAAATGTATATGAAACCTCTGTCAATCTAATCTTACAAGTCATAAAACAAAACAAAAAACTTCAAACCCCAATGCAATATATATAGCATGTGGTACCCACAAATATATCATATACCAAAGACATAAACATATTGTATAACCCACAGTTAAAAAAAAAATGTAGATATCAATCAAACAGTAGATTTGAGCAATACCTCTGAGGTTATATAGAACCATAAAAGACACCCCAATAATATTCAACTCATTCTTCTTCCTTACCTTAATTACATTGAAGCATAAAATAACTGTAAAACTACATCTCTACACTATTTCAAATAAAAGGCAAAGATATCTTTAATAACATGTTGTGTTGTCATTCTCAGGTCTCAAATGCCAACCTAATCACCAACTGATATCCATACAGTATCTGTCTTCCAGACTGAATAGAGAACATTCACACTTGCACACACCAGAGCCATTAGTGGGTAGTAGTATCAAAAGTATCAATTGAAAGTAATAGAGCAAGAATGAGAACATTGATGGTGGATACTCAAGTTTTTGTTCATGAAAAAAAGATGTCCCTTGTCATTAAAACTTATTTTGCTCATCACAAAGTTATTTTGTGCACGAATTCATCCACGGAAGGTTGAAAAATTGAAATTCCCCGTGTCTTGTGAGTTCTGTGGACCAAGGAGGGCACTTTGGGACTGGATTCTAGATTGCTGCGTATCATACCACTGGTTAAACTTGGCCCACCATGAATGAAAGCTGGGCAAAATCTTCCTCACTTATGCATAACATCTTTTGATTTAAAATCTGACAAATGAAGAATGGCATCCCCGAGGCCATGAATGGGGGAACATCTACAACTGTCACAGTAGACCAATAAAGGACTCTTTGGCCAGTATCTTGTGAAACAGTATTTGTTGAACGCGCAACTGACTAGTCCTTGATATCAGATGACTACAACAAGAGAGAGACTTCCTTGGTAGCTGCATCCACTTCCTCATTACAAAGTTGGCCAGAAGGTACCCTGCAAATGCACCATCCTCCAAATATTGCAGCCACCTCTGCCAGGAGGGAAATGTTAGCAATAAAAACCCACTCCAGCAAAATCGTGGGGCAAGTATCTGTTAGTGGAATTCTTCCGTCAAGTCAGGCTAAGCAAGAGTTATAAGAGACAGAAGGGTGCGTATTCCAACTTCCTTATGCCATTCTTAAAACAGACAAGAGGCAAATTTGCAAGGAACAATCCTGAACCTAAAGAAAACTTTTGGCCTGTGGAAGGCCAGGCCAAAGACATACATGACAGGTATGGGATGGTCATATCTAGTGGAGGTCCCTCTGACCTCCACCAGGTACATGACATCTTGGATATCTGATATCATGGTAGCAACGGGAAAGTTAAACAGCTCTCTGGTGGAGTTTAGCAATGCTTTATCTAATCTAAATCTTTAAGCCATAACTTTCCTCTTCAGATGATGTGGTTGCTACACATTAAAAAAAATCTTGCACACAATAATGACCTCAATTTCAGAGCGCGTCTTTTCCTGCATTATCCAGCAATCTCTGTTGTCTTAGTCAAACATTTAGAACTTGGCAAACACCATTGGGGCACAGAACACAGTTGGGTTTCTTAAATGAAGCAGAAGTAACTGGAGTATATGGGTATCTGGTGGTTTCAGATGTCAAAATAGGTGTAAACATATTGGGCATAACTGGGTGAAAACCTCTTGACTTACTATCCAAGGTCTTAGAGGGCCGGGAGATAAGAACAGCCGAGAATACTTCCTTTTGTGGCGGCTGGGCGTAATTGCAGACAAAACAACAACAGAGTGCTTAAAAATGAAAAAGAAGTATTTTTCTAGGAGAGCAATTTGCAAAGCAGTGTGCACTTTCCTCTGACTAAACAAAATGGTATAGATGCTCCTTGTAGTCCTGTTTTTTGTAAGGTTACCAAACTTGAGGTTATTTCCAACCTCCTTGTGACATGACTTTGATTACGACTACTAGATCTAATTGATATGTGATTTCAATTGGAGAACTTGTGGCTAACATGTTGGTCATGATACCTTATCATCTTTCTCTCAAAACACTTCTAGGATGAACATGTACAGTACCTCTGTACGGACTACTAAAGGTGAGGGCTCCAGGGATAAGCAACATTTTGAGACAGGAGTTATGTAGAGGTATACCATTAAACACCTTAAGAGCTGATATACTATGTTCCAAAGGGACAGTGGAGAAGCCAGCTTAGGGTTGTGGTGGCTGATGTGGTAACGTCCTTGACTGGTCAACGCCAGACTGGGGTTCGAGTCCCACTCAAACTCGATAGTTTCTTTGGTCGCTGCAACTTCACCCTCCTTGTGAGCTAAGGTTGGGTTATTTGAGGAAGCCTACATGTCTATCAGCTAAGTCATTAGCAGCCATTGCCTGGCCCTCCATGGTCCTCGCTTGGATGGCAAGGGGGCTTGGGCACTGTCCTGCTTGATAAAGCAACGTCATTGTCCCTTGTCTCTGCCATTCATGAGAGGCCTTTAAATCTTTAAATAGGAAGCACAGGGTCTGCAGAGGTAGTGGTGTCTGAATACGATGAGATAAATGCAGGCAAAAGCACACATATCACAGATGGATATTGAAGCATCTGTTGCTACAGGTGTAGCAAGAAATAAATAAGAATGTTGATAACTGAAAACTGTCAAAGATCACCGAGTAAAAACCTAGTTATACATCTGAAGAGCTGTGTTAACAGTGCTAATGAGAGAGAGCTGACATCACCTACCAATGGGCCCATGGTGCGAATAGATGAATTGACCCTTTTCTGTATGGAAGATAGACAATGTGTTTTTTTCTGTATGGAAGATAAGACTTAATGTGTCTGAGGGCACTTCAGACTTTGAATGTGGACACAACAGACTGATGGACTTGGGATGAAAAGGATACAAATTACATGAGCAAGGGGCAAGCAAAATTTTATCTAAAAATACTACTCTGCATGAAGCATAACAATGCTCACACTTCAATTCTCCTTGTACTGCTTTACAGACCACAGTAGCTCAGTGATAATGTATTTTGTGACTTACTACAAGTGGGCAGGCATGCATGCAATAGAGATCAACCAACATATTGAATATATAGAAATTCTAAACTCTACTACAGTACAACTTACAAAAACTAAAAGAATACACTTACATCTTAGCTCATACTAAATACAGAATCATTTGTCAAAGCCAAAAAAAAAAAAAAAAAAAAAAGGAAAACAGGTTTGAAACATTAAAACCACAAAAAATATAGACTGTACAACTAGAGTTCTTTGAAATTGCTGTGCAATATACTGTGCCAAATACTTCAAACAAATTTAAAGCAATAAATTTAAAATTTTTCGGAAAGTGAAAAATTGGCAAGAATTTCATTATATCAATTATGTTACAGTGCACACCTCCCATGCATGTCACACCAAAATTGCTACATGAAACCATTGTGAAGTACAGTAAAGTATGCAGTTGACTAGTGTAAAGAAGAACAACCATGTCTTAAATTCATTCCCCTCTTTAATTATTTCCCTTAAAAATTACTAAAATTGCTAGTATTGATATTGGATGTATGTACATTAATACATACCTATATAATAAAATATCGCAAGATAAACAAGTGAAATCCGAAACCAAGTCAAAACCCATATATGTTTTAATCCATCGGAAATCTGGTTTACACATGGAACCAGATCTTCAGAAATATGATTCATTAAGTTTCATTTGGATTCCAGGTCTCCTTTTGGAACTAGATGCATTCAAACTCTATGTTCGTGACCTTTCCCATTATCATACAGCATCTTAAATTTAAACCGTCAAGTTAGTTTCTCTACAATATACACGACAGTAAACGGGTCAGCTAAGGATAAATTCTTTAAATACCATACCCAAGGATATGAAAACATCAAGTTTACCAATTGTGAGTAAAGTTTCCCACAAATCAAATATCTCAGAACAAAATTCTAAACATAGACCTAATTCTAAAGCAACTGAAATGATAAAGGCATGGCCGAGTGGAATTGAAGCTCTTTCACTTAGTCTTCCAAAATATTGTGAATATGAAACCTATATGTATTTACCTAGTGCCAAAGAACAGCTTTCAACTCTGATTAGAAACCTTTTTAAAGGAAGGAAAAATAGAGAACTGACAGCATCTCACAGAAATGACAAAGTTGAGATCTTCATGATTTACCTTACTAACCCTCCCACCTGTACAGCACAAAGAAGCCTTTTGACTATGGGTTTAAGACTGTCTAAAACATACAGATAACGTAATAAGATTAAGAATAACTAGAAAAGCACTCTGAGAGTGCAAGACCTCCATCTTGGTATGTTATTTCTTGAAAGCAGCTTACTTTTTCCAAGATCAATTTAGACTGAAGGCGTATTTTAAGTGTGTGTGACAACCATGTGCAAATTTGGGTTAAAGTTAGGGTTAATTTGGTCGACCACTTGACCTTTGACCTAGGAGTTTCAAAATTAAATTTACTTCCACATCTTAAAATAACAATTAATCCCTGAAAGTTTCACTACTCTACGAGTAAAATTATGGCCATGGAGTTGTTCACAAACAAACAAATGCACAAACAGGGGCAAATACATAACCTCCTCCCAACTTCATTGGCAGAGGTAAATGTGTACAACGAGCTTCACTGGCCAGAGCCTCAGTCTGGTCTTAGGAAAAACGAAATTCTTACCGCAAGAAAGAAAAATGATCAACGACGATGATAATTATGAACGTACACTCCAGGGAAAAATCAAATTACATTATCAATGCTACTATGATATATAATAAACCAGAAGCAACAAATGACCAGAAACTGGATCCTTTTAGAGAAAAAAACTGGCAAAACTGGCAGAGCAGCGATGGTAAATACATTTCCATCTTAGTACATACACACTCTGCAGCTGCTGGCTCTCGCTGCCTTTACTGAGAATTCATCAACTAATATTTTGTAGTCTTTCTGATTTCAAAACTACATCTGATGGAAAATCCCTCAAAGAAAAAAAAAAAAACTTTCAAATGCCTCTCACTTAAGGAATTGGCTGATCAGTTCCTCTACACATAAAGCTACCTTTAGGACATTGTCATCAGTTCCCAGCACAGGATCTTTCAAACACATCTTCAACACTAGTTTGATAGTCTTTGCTGAATCCTTCTCCACCTAATTCAAAATGTCTAAAACATTTCTGTCACATTGCTTAAATTTCCACCTTTCTAAAAGCTTTTCTCAAAGAAGTTCAAAGAGTGTCTGAACACTTAAATCATTGAAAAGCATAGAATTGTACCACGGCTAATAACCTACGATTTTTATAATTTTCTAAAACTTTAAATGTACTATCAAGCAACAGCACAACTTAAGAGATTTTGACTTTTCTAGGAATTAAACTATTGCTAATAACCTAGGACTCCAAAAGTTCCTATAACTTCAAATTTACAATTGATTAACTGCAAAATTTAGAGATTCTGTTTACTTCAACATTTACACTTATTAACACCTACAGTGAGAAATTAAAATTCTCACATGCAATCATATACAGTACATTTATAATAATAATGCATTGAGGCTGGATATTGAAGAAATGAAAAACAACAAAACATGAATAGGATTACTCTGGTATGCCTTCATAGTAAGAGTATCTATGAGTGTACACCCCGATGTTAATAACTAGAAAATTCAAAATTACTTCCTCATATGGAAACAACCTTGACATACCATGGCGTAGCAAGACCTGTTGTCTATAACCTCATTTATAATTATAACACTTACAATTTTCTGCATCTAAACATTGTTCAACTTTAAATGAAGAAGCTTTAAATATAAAAAAGGGATTTAATTGCATATACTCTAAATTAACTAACCAGCTAAAATACACAAGTGTGTTTATAAAAATTCAAAATACCATTAGTAACTGAAGCAGCTAGAAAAATATATAAATACTAATGGCAGGCCCATGCACTTTACTGTGCTCTACTTTAAAATTTGCTCAGCAATTTGAGTTTAAAGTAAAAGTCAAATTAGAAATATCGGCTAAGCAACCGCAACCCCACATTTTCAACAACAGAATGTAACGAATAAGGGACAATCACAGTCAAATAATATAAGCAAAAAAGCAGTGTTCAAGCACAATCAATCAAAGTGTAATTTTAGGATCCAGCTGAATCCTAGGCCCTTTAGGGTAGATTCTAACTATCGGTCCGGTCGCGCTTCGCTCTCGCTCCAGTCACGGTCCGGTCAAATATTGTTATATGGTTATTTAAATGGAAGCGTTCACACTGGCGCTTCGGTCTGCTTTCGCTCCGGTCATGATAGAAAAAATCAATATGTACGATAACAGGCAAATGTTCACTGCACAAATACATTTCCTAGTATCACTGAACAATATTCCGTATTATACAATTATGCTTTTTCCTTATATTTATGATTCTGCCAAGACACTGATCAGACCGTGAGCGAACCGATGGTGCGAACACTCCAGTACTTATACCGAACCGAGACTGGAACGTGACCAGACCGATAATGTGAATCAACCCTTTACTGAACCAAAAAAAAAATTAGTTAGCCTGAAATGTTACCTTATGCTGGGCCCCGGCTGCCAGCAACCTCAGCCACGCTAACAATCTCATCTGAAGTTATGCCAAAAAGGAATATTTTTTCAGTCCGCTGCAAAATATATCCCTGCATGCTGTCCCCTGCGACTGCGGAACTTGCCGTTCCATACGACAGGAATGGGACAATGATGCTGTTAATTTTGCTTCTTGCTAAAACTACAATCACAGGGGAATCACTGCCATGCCTTAGGAAAGCTAACTTTGACACCGTTATTTTTTTGAAATTTAAACTAAAGTAAAAGTTAGTAGCCATGCTGTGTTGAACAGTTAATAAAAATTCACTTCAGATCACAACTTGGAAATGTCACTATACCATCAAATCCTAAAATGAATTACTACTTTGCATTTACAATTGTGAAAATAATGAATGAGAAAGGCACTAACAATAAAAGAAAAAAGGAAAAATAAGAGCAGTTCAAAATAAGTATGAAATGTTCATCTCCAATAAAATGAAGGTTCTATAAATATTACTCCAATAGAAGACAATGTGTATCTACTGTGAGAGAGTAAGTTCAAACCTGTAAAAAAAATACTGTACACGTTTAAATAATGACATTACACCAGCCACCCAAGAATAATTCTCAATAAATAAATGTTACACCAAAAAAGGTTTAAAATGGATTATATGCACTGTGTAATATACCTTTGGGTAATTTACTTACTAACTAAACATAATTATCTTAAATCTGTAAAACACACTTCATTCCTTTTACTATCCAATACAAAAATATAGTTCACCTTAACAACTTAGAATCTGAAATGGGGACTCCTTTAATTCAGTCTGGATTATAAAACTGAAAACTATGCACTGAATTCGAACCTGAATGAGTATTTTACGAGGAGGAGGAGATCCTTCTTACTTCTACTTATTACCATTCTATAGGTTTCAATCTAAGTCTATTTTACAATACCATCACCATCTATAAAAGGTATAAACACTGTACTGTACAATGAATAATGTATCTGCAAGTACAAGAACCAAAGATAAATAAAGAAATATGGGACATAGCATTTATTGTACGTGGTATCTTTTATGATCCACCAATAAATCTAATTTCCTAATAAATGTAGGGATAAAAAAGTAACTGAATCATTTAAGTTTTCTTTACAGTTTCCTTCTGACTAAGGGTCCAATATTTTCCACAATTTTTCTGTACCTTCTAACAATTTCACAGCAGGTATCACACTACTTGGTCATTTAGTATCTGGTCAAGAGGGGTTTAAAATACCATTGAAAACAAGGTTCAGAGCTGAATATTTCTCTTTTGAATATGGAAGCAAAACTGTAGTATATGCGACAACTCTAGTTTTTAAATACACTGCCCGTCATATACTTCAATTCTGAAACTATCATTAGGTGGTCCTTTTCTTGCAATAAAGTACTTAACAAAACAATATCATGTACAGTACAGTATTTCAATACAGTAATGTCAACCACATGTTTAATACTTCTAAAAGGTGAGACAAAACAGAAACAACAATTGCACCTAAACCAAATGAATGCAAATCTAATCTTCCAATGCCAAAAAGACAAATCTGTAGTATGCAAGAATTACCTTGACTTATTTAAACTTAAAAAGTAACATCTCACCAGGACACCATCAAATCAAAATAATTCAGACATTTGAATATCATGTACAGGTATCTACAAATTGTCATTTCCTATTCTGTAAAAGATCTACAGGGGAAGACCAGTTCACCAATACTTTTCTCCTACATACTAATCAAGTCAAACATAATTTATGACAACTCTATAGTCTATCTATCTACCCCGCCAACTCCCCCAATTTTGGGAGGTAGCCTACATAAAAAAAAAAAAAAAAAAGATAAAAAAAAATGAATAATTTTTACATAAGGAACACTCGCTTAACAGCTCAGTGTAAAACTACCCAAGACCTTTAATCTCAAATTTCCTTTAACATGCACTAAAAAGTGACGTGGGTCGAGTTCATTTATTCATTTTTATTCCACCACAATAAAATAATCAATTTGCAACTCAACACAGGATATATTTATTATTTCTTACTATGTACACTGCACACAATGACCAAAACAGAAGAGAGTGGAAATTCACTGTGTAAACATATCATAGAAAACAGTAATTTATATTTTTAAGTAAAAGTAAGCTCAGTAAACCTTAATGAAAATTCACCAACCCTGAAGAGACTACAGCCACTCTCAATAGGTTTAATACTGTATGTAAGCTTAGACACTTTAAAAAAATTAGTATAATTACCACAATGCTTAAATATTAATAACAGCTTCCAAGTTCTAAAAAGGGCTTCTTTATGAATAAATTGACTTTTTTTTATGATTCTCAGCATGGCATGATTTAATGGTGCACTTCAAATTACCCTTGTTTTGGTCCTCTATTTTACTCTCAATAATTTTTCAATCATGAGTAAACCGATATTATCATAAAATCATAACTGCCTAAGTCTTACATTTAATCATAATCTAGGATTCTCAGCATTAACATAGACGCATTCACCTTAGATTCTCAATTCTGGATATCTTTTGTACCACTTTAGACTTATTATATTGCACACCTTTTGAACAATATAGCTACTGTACTTCATTTAATTCTTTAATTTCTTAGTGTCCTAAATACCCCATCACAACCTTCTACATATCCAAACTGTTTTTCCCCAATTCTTCAACCTGGGCCTAGCTCTTACATCCCCTCCAAACAGGCCTAACTCATACATTCCCATACTGTACTTTCAAAGAACTACTGTACCTGCAAGCAACTTCAACAGCTTCAATCATCTCTTTCATTTTTATGGAATTCTAGATTCTTACCCCATAATTTCTTGGTTTAAATATTTTTCTAATTTACAAATGTTGTATTCTATAATAATTATAGTCCATTTTTTAATGAGGTGCATTTGCACCGACTCGCAGCGGTGCCCTTTTAGCTCGGAAAAGTTCCCTGCTCTCTGATTGGTTAGAATTATCTTCTCTAGCCAATCAGCGAGCAGGAAACTTTTCCGAGCTAAAAGGGCACCCCTCCGAGTGGGTGCAATTCTGCCTCACTAAAAAGAATAGACTATACAGTAGTTTATGTGTTATCCAGGGAGTTTAAAGTTAAACCTTGCATTCTTCAAGCTTATTTTAACTTATAAAATACAAATTATCTATTGCTACAGTTTCTCTATTAATCCAAGATTCTGAACTACAAAAATTTCTAAAAGCTGTTCTAGGTTCTATTCATTCTGCTTCCTTTTGAGTAATTCAAGCATGGTATATTACAGCATACACATTACATAAAACTTTTACCCATTGATAATTATGTCATTATAAACTCTTCCCTCGTAAATTGTTTTCATAAATTACTTTTATTACTACATATGAACTAAACAGCTGGCTTACTCTTTACTTTTGTAGAGTTGGATATAAGGGTCTGTTCTACATAAATTCATAAAAAACAAAAGACTAACTCCCTTTCTACAGAGGAATGTAAAAACGGAACTCAGTAATATAACAAAACCAAAATAATGTTCAAGTGCAGTGTTCTAATCTAAAAGAAAAAAAATACTACAGTACTGTATTACTGATGATGAAAATGTTTGCAATCCTTGCCGTATGGAAGCCTTGTAACATTTCAAATTTTTACCTAATCTACCTTAATAAAAAAAAATAAATAAAAAAAAAAGTTCATCTGCAAGACATTAACACTAACATTGGCTGAATAATATGCGCCCTCTGCATACAGTACACTGTAATATAAATACAAAAATATCCCGGCTGATGTAAGTTATTTTCCCTTGAAATTCCCCATGTTGAGAGATTCTCGGTAATAAGCATACCTATCTTTTACCTAAAATCCTATTTTGATTAAAATCTTGATCATTTTCAAGTAGCTAATGCCCTGAATTCCATTTTCTTATTACTGTATTACACTATCACACAAAAAGGATACATGAGGTTCCTTCACTCTTTAGAGAATCCTGATGACAAACATATACAGGGATATATCTATACTTCACTTACAACCTAACCTTTAGCTTATCAACCCTAAAAGTTCTTTCAGCTTTACAAATATACAACTACGCAAATCTGTATATAAGTATACATAACCTGTTTACTTTACGTATAAAATAACTTGCGAATAAATCCTAATAAAAAAATGTAGTCATTCATCAATTTCACTTTTTCTATAATTGAGAAAAAAGTAATCAAGTACTTCAGACTTTTGCAATGTCCAATATAACCATGGAAAAAATTTCCATGGCAATAAGAACAGTTTACATATTGTTTTGATGCAAATAGTAATTAAATAAAGCATATCTAAAAAAAAAAAAAGTTTCAAGCAGTGCCATGCTCATTCATGTGCTCTAAAACTACACTGTATGTGAATAATAAAAAAAAAATGTACTCTACCGAGCACCTTTGCCATGCACATAGAATTAATCAGAAAAATAAATGTCAACATAAGGGAGCAATCCACTTCCCTAAATCATCAAACATATTACAAGCCCTAAACCAAAAAAAGGAGGAAAATACTAAACAGGCTTTTAAATTTCTCCTGGTCACAATTCCTGTTGACCTGCCTCATAACATCACCCTGTCTCACCTGATGGGAATTCGGGTTCTGACTCTCCTTTTCCTCCGCTCTCACAACACAATCTTTCTGGAGCTTCTTAAGCCTAGATAAGTTGGTAGACCCTGAAGCAAGTAGCTGTAGTGTCTCCAGGCTGGTATTGACTGCCCCCTGCAACACCACACTAACATTGGAACTTTTTGATAACTAATTACTTGCACTATGCTCAACGAGTAACGCATACAGACAAAATGTTTACGAGAGCACTTGTACTCACCACATAAAAACAAGCAGACATTAACGTAACTAGTAAAGCATGTCTCGGGGACTGCCAGGCTAAAGCGTAAGAGGTCACAAACCAATGTAATAGTAACGAAGCACAAAGCCTAGCCAAATTTTAAAACACCAGGAAACACTGACAGGACATCCTCCGCAACAGCTAGTTAATTATGCATCCACCAACATATAATATAAACAAGACTATACATATGATAACAAGATCTAAATTTATCAATACATAAGCATATCAAAACATAAGAAACCAAAACCATGTCAAATAATGAGCATAAAATAAGCTTTATTACTGAACTCTGCAAACTAAGTAGCAACAGATTTATAAAACCCAAACTGGATATTGTCTTATATCTAAGTTGTAATATGAAAAATTTAAAAGTAATTTGAACTTCTAATTATACATACCCGAGTCCTCTACATAGGATAGATACTAGCAAACCTATAGCACTAGGCAGTAAAGTTTTATAAGGAGGTGTAAGCAGGTAGCCGGTAGTTATCGGCCGAGAGCAGGCAAGCCCAGATCTCCGGCTTGCCGAGCAGTCACTTTGTTTGCATATCATTCTCCCTCATCCTTAGGTGGGAGGAAGTTCCCAGTCCAATAGGCTGGATACTTATCCTGGGATACCAAAACTCAGAAACTTTTAAGTGGTGCAGAGTTAAGGTTCCTTGCGCCTCGTGAATCGGTGGTTTAGCAATACAATTGGGACCACAGGCTGTGTAATAAAGGATACAGATCAGAAAACCTGTGTAGTAACAATAAGGCATTTACAGAAAAGGTATCTAGGGGCCTGTGGATCGATTCCTGCAGGTAATGTGCACTAAAAATGGTCTTCTGTTTTCAGATGCCTGCCTGGAGTACCTGGGCCACAAAGAGATTCTTACAGAATACCAGGGTCATGTTTACACCCCTGACCTTAAGAGCTCTACCCCAGACTCTACCTGGAGCAGAAGGCGAGGGTGGCGAAAGGTTAAATTAATAACTTCTCTCAGCCAATAGATTATCATATTCTTAGACACCTTCTAAAGCATAAAAACATAAACATGGAGGCGGTTTGCAGGGAATTGGAAGGCGTCCTTGAACACTGTTTCCGGCTATTGCCCCTATGAACAGCATATCAGATATTTATGTTTTAGAGACGTTGCGAACAGGTCAACTGTCGGGGAATGCCTAAAAGTCAGGATCCTGTTTGATATCTTAAGGTGCAAGGAACATTCTGACCAGACAATCTGTGTCCTTCTGCTCAGCTTTCCTGTCACAATGACCTAATGCCCTTCTTGCCTGGAATAAAGCGGGCTATCAGAGTAATCGAGTCGAGCACTGCTCACTCATGAATTTTGCTGCTACCTGTCAAAGCTGTAGAGAAACAGTACCACTTTAATTGCATATATAATGCCACTACGATGGTGTTGTCACTCATAGACACCACCAAGTGTACAGTCAAAAGAGGGGGATTATTAAAGCGAGAGGAGAGATGTTCAAACCTCCAACACACTGATATGGCATTGATGCTCCTGGTTGGTCCCAAGACGGAAAAAATTTTCCGACAACGGTGACGATGTACATACCTAGGTAAATCAGTCTTTGCTTGAGTACTAGAACTGACATTTTTTGGTTCACCATGATTCCCAGATTGTTACAAAACAAGAGAAGCCTCTGTCTGCTAAAAAGGTCGACCTACAAGTCTGCCAAGATCAGCCGAAAGCTGGTGAGAAAACACAAAAATAATTGAATCGGTGTACTGTACTCTGCTTCCTATGATAAAGCAAAGGTACTTCCTGGAGGGGTAATGGATTTGGATCTGGATGTACGCATCCTTAAGCCTGATCACCTGCCTGACTGTGACAGGTGTCTCCATCTTAAACAAGGTTTACAGAACACATTCATTCCGGGCTGAGAAGTCTATGAATGGCCTCCTGACAGCTTCTCTACAAGACTTATAAAAGAGTTAACCGAAGAAGCCAGGGGAACTGTCACTTTCCCTGCATTCAGCAATAGTTCTTGGACTCTGTTGAAAGCGCACAGAATTTGCATGCTTGCGAGTCTTTATTACCTATCCAATGTACAGTATATCCGGGAGTAATGCAGAGCGCGCAACAAGAACCTAGGCTTGCAAATTGATCAGTAAGGGAGGTTACGTGCAAATAGGCACACCACCTGTCAAGACCAAAAATTTCAAAATGAATGCTCCTAGGAGAGCGTTCTAGCAGGCAGGTCAGAGGGTACCTGATCGATCACGAGCGGGCAAGAGGATGTGCGATTGTTTGTGAACCAAGCAGTTAAGGTTTTGGCTTGTGATCACATCCATGTGTAATGGCAATTTCTTAAGAGCACACAAACACCTAGTACCATGCCTAATGGGAGCACAAACTGGTCAAATGGAGCTACTATAAGAGCGTGTGATAGCCAACCAATCTGCGATCATAGGCAAAAGTGGTAACATTCCAATAAATGCTCGCTATCCCAAGCTTCTGTGTTGTTCCAATCGATGATTGAATAGCTGAGGAGAAATCAAAGTAGCGTGAAATCTCAACGTCTCTGTCTTCATCCTCAGTGAAGGATTGGCCAATACTGCCCCTACCATAAGGACAAAAATGGTAATAGTGACACATGAAACTCCTATCAATCGTTCTTACAGGACTAACCGTCCAATAGGGGAATCGGAAGGGCAATTTCCGTTTTCTTATGACTTACTACGGTACGTGCCTGAGCCCGACGGAACAAATATGAACAGACGCTCACACAGAAGATACCCTTGGTAGAGAGAGCATCAAATATAGGTTGAACGCTGAGAAATTGCATACTGGTGCACTTCTTCATAAGCTTTACTCTGTCAGTCTGGTTAGGAGAGTGCTTCAAATGAGCACGCCTGATATTATCAAACATTCACATGTATAATTGTACACAGGGTTCCCAGCTCCCTGGCGGTAACTACCGGCCACCTGTTTACACCTTGTCATAAAAGTTTAACTGCCGAGTACTCCAGCTTCACTGTTATCTACCTTATGTAAAGGACGATGGTTTGTGATGGTGTAGTAACAATTTACAATTCAGTACTCCCAACCCCTACCCTTAAGGCAAAATTCCCAAGTCTAATCTTAAGAAGGAACTTCTAAATATCTTTTACAGTACAGCACATTCCCAACAGCTATTAAAATGTTTCCCTTGAAGGATCCTCTTAATATACAGCAAAAATAATAGGTCATTCAAACTCTCCCATTGAAAAATAAATACAGTAGCTCAAACCTAAATGTCAAGGCAAGTTAAAAATATAAAATACAGTAAGCAGCTGTTTATGTAGAATAGCAAAAAAGAAAAAAAAATACCCAACAAAATATGTGTTGTCTAATACAAATGTAATTATAAAAATAATGATTTTTTTCTCAATAAAACAAGGTGATTAATTAGATTGAAGGTAATGAGGCACTGAAGAAATATTTGAAATAAAAATGGTACTTAATTCTTAAATTCCTATGTAAAATCTTCACAGATGTGAATACAAACTGGAGCAGACATGCACACGAAGCCGAGCGATGACATATACAGCAATTTAACAAAAACGCATTGTAGTTGAAAAAAAGGATTCCTTCTCATAGGTAGATAACACAATAAAAAAAGGTGATGATGCACTTAAACCTACTTAATGCAAGATATATCATGGCAAGATTCAATAGCTGATTATGAGGTTCAGACCTTAAGGCCAAACGCTGGAACCTATTCCAGATATCTAGCGTCTTAAAAAAAGACAAAAAATCCTGATGGAAACTTAAAAAGGCTATAGTCTACTGTACAATTTAATATAAAATGATGTATAACTGTATCTTATAAAAAAGAAATAAATGTAAATATATTTATATATATTTTCATATAAAAATACTCCCGTAAGTACTGTTGGACAATGTACAGTATGTATATCTACTGTACATCCTTATTTAATATCCCTATTAAAAAGATTTCATACCATCTGATAAATTCCAAGGATATTTAGTTGATGTGCACTCATTTACAGTACAGTACTGATATATCTAATGATTAAGAAAAATTAGCACTAAAGCCTACGTTGAATCATTAGCAGATACAAGAAAATTAAGGAAATGTACTCAAAAAGATTTCTATAAGGGAGTTTTACCAAGATTTCTGCTGAGGGGGTTTTACGAAAACTTGAAAAACGCAAATTACCAAATGTTTATTTTAACAAAAAATCAAATATTTATTGAGTCTTCATTTTGACTAATATGAAATAAACATTTCTCGAGTCATCATTACTCTTTATTGTCTATTAAATTGACAGCAAAAAACCCAAAAGTAAGAATCCTAAATACTGTACTGAATACTCATAAATCACTCTTTCATTTAACTAAAAAAATCGAAGGCATGATTTAAAGAAATATGACGTTTACAAGTTGAGTAATTTATCTACTCACAGAAGGGACACTTTAAATAATTTTCATCAAGACAATATCAAGAAATAAAGATTTACAGAAATTCCTTTATCTGACACTGCCTTATGCAATACTGTATGTTGCCGGTTTTGAAAAGGCTTCAGACGCTTTTTTTAGAGTTGAAAACGTGTGAAGATTTAGTCAATACAGTACTTTTTATATGAGGGTACTGCATGTAATTTACTATATTTGATGAAATAGGGATTACAGTACTGAATACAGTACTACACCGTTGTGATTAATCGCTTGAAACATGTAAGTGGTAGTGCACAAATTACCATGGATTCTACACTTTACTGACAAACTATGGTGTACAAATGTGTAAAAATAAAAAACAACTGCTCAACTACGACAAAAATTACTATACAGCACATATATATAACACAGATGAAGTGTGAAAGTCTGTAGTAAAATTACAGTAATGAATTATGAACCACATTTTCCTACAACATTGAATCACACATAAAATTAAGCATCTACACTATAAAGGCAAAAATGGCAGTGAAGCCGTCACCTAATGAATACTGTACCAATACGGTATTTATTCTGACGACTATCTCATGGAAAATACAGGGTATGAAAAGCAAAGATGAACCGAAGAATTACAAGCAGACAGTACAACACCGAAAGAATTCCCCGAAGCATCCATAAGCTCACAAAACCCACTAACTATTCTGTCAAGATGCAACCCAAGTCAGACGCAGCATGGTAGCATTGCTCCAGGTAAAGTTAACCTTTGTTAACCGTCAGAAGCCATCACTCGTAATGAGACCCTCAGTGGACGAAAGTTTTAAAACTTCATAATTATATAAGAGCAAGTTCCTAATAAATGTTCATGCACATGGTGCCATTAACTTCACTCTTTAAATGAATAAATGAACTCTCCCAATTTCTCATCTTAACCAAAGCACCTCTTCAAAAAACCTAGTTATATATTAGTCAACCTTTCACCTGCCATGGCCTTTGGTTTTGCTAAGGTGCCTGTAATATTGTACAAAGATTCTGAGTCACAAACGATAGACAGAATGTAATTCTACAAAACCAACTGGACGGTTAACAGTGGCTGACTTTCTAATGTGGTTAAAGAATCTTTTCACCCAACATCTACTAACCTATGAATTACTGCTGCGGTTTACCTTAATTTTGTTATTAGCTAATTCATAATGAAGCCAGGACAATACTGGTACAGTATTTGAAATAGATTCCATCATAAAGGTAATGTCAAAATTAAAACTGACACTCTTTTGACAGAAATCTAACATACCATTACATAATTTTCATTTCTAAGCTGCACAGTATAGCGTTCATATTATCAACTAATTTAGTTACATAATCAATAACATGCATCATATATCTTACCTGTGGGGTAATGATCTGGTATTGAGCAGTTACTGCCGGAGTAGTAGTTGCTGTCTCCTCCGTACTGGTTCCTTTGCTGCTGGAACTTTGAGATGTAGCTGTTGTCGTGGGAGTTACTTTTGGAGGATTTGATCCTCGGAGACTCAGGGGAGGTGGTGGCCTCGCTGCAGTTGGTGCAGCAGCAGCAACAGCAGCAGCAGTAGTAGTAGTAGTCGTGTTAGTGGTTGCGTTAGAAGAACCACTCCCAGCTAGCTGAACCATCATCTGAGGTCCTGGCAAAATAGGTCCAAAAGGCATTGGACCTGGACGCGTTGTTGTTGGAGTAGGTGCACGTGTCAGACGTGGCATTGGTGTAAAGCGTGGCACAACGGGAATGGTAACCATCGGAGGCTTACGAACTGGCGAGGTGGTTGGGGTGTCTGATTCAGGTTCTTCATCCTTTTCTGGAGTACGCTTAGGCCGGCCCTTTCGATTTGGTATGCCACCTTCTGTACGGTGAGCGTTGGATTCGTCGAGCTGTATGACAGTAAGGTACCTATCATACTTTTCATAATTTTTCTCACCGGTGGCATCCGTAATAACAACATCTGCTTTCTGATGACTATTGTCTCGTGTCGTTTTCAATTTGATGTGTTTTGTGATGTCCCAGCGCCAGTTAGATTTATATCCACATTCTGAACAATTGTATGGCTTTTTATTGAAATGTCCAACAATATGAACATGAAAACGTGATGCAGTTGTGGCCCAGAAGCTGCACTGAGGGCATCGGAACACCCGTTTACTGTAATAATGACTGCCTTGCGGGGTTGCACTTTCAATGTAATCCAACTGGTAGTCCATCATTACAGGGCTTTTGCTCGACTCTTTCGATGGGGTATCCAAGATGTCTGACTTACTATCTTGATCATCATCGCTCTCATCCTCAACTTCCATTTTATGTTTAACTTCAACGACCTCTTGGTCCCCTTTTTCTTCCTGACTTCTGAACTTGTTCCAAACAAAAACTCTATTTTCCATGGGGTGTTTATCATCTTCAAATGCATCCTGGGCATCACCATCTTTGCTATCTTCATTCATAGACTCTTCATTCTCAGGAGCCTCATCTGGATAATCATCTTGATAAGATTCTTCAGCATCATCGTCATCATCCTCATGCCTACCTGCGCTTCCTCTCTTTCCGGAATCCATGATTTGATTCTTACGAGCTTCGGGACATAACTTCAGGTGGTTTACCAAATCATCGGTGGTTTTGCAGCGATGTCGACAGAACTGGCACCTAGTAGAGAGTGAGGCTGATGCATAAATATTTTTTGCACTCAGATGTAACTTCTGGTGACGTACACTTTCAGAAAGGCATTTAGACTCGTGTCCACAGAACTGACAAACAAGATTTTGCACATTTGAAGTAGAGATCTTCTCTTGAAGCTTATCAAAAAAGGAAGAAGAGTTTTTCTTCTTCACATCTTTAGCTGGAGAGGATTCTTTTGAACTAGCTGTCTGAGAGTCACAGGAATCATCTGCAGACCTTGAATTAGAACTTCCTTGCTCATTATTATTGTTGTTATGATATTTGCTACTGGATTTGTCCCGAAGATCAAATTCTCTTCTTTCTACTTGGTTGGCTCGTTCTGTCGACTCTCTGCGCGTCTTTGGCTCGTAATTATCATTGACGTTTAAAGATTGAGGGTACTGAAGAATTTGCTGAAGTGTGTCCGGCCGTTCCTTTGGAGATCTAGATGATTTTGGTGACTTTTTACTTTTCTTAGAATGGGTTTCTGATTTTGGCATAGGTATACTATGTATCTTCTTTTCATGCCGTGATACTTCATTTTTGAAAGCAGCCTTGAAAGAACACACACGACATTTGAAGGTCTTGATGTAGACATTACCATGGCGATGTACCACGTCATCTGGATGAATGAAATCCTCCTCAAAGTTATGCCGTTCGTTGAGCTCTTGGAAAAATGTATCTTTCTGTTGCTTGGGTTCCTTCATTTTCTTCAAAGTTATCTTGATTTTGGGTTTCTTAGGCTTAGGTTCACCATCTTCATCTTTGCTGTCATCAGCATTAACTTGCGAATCTTCAGCTCCTCCCATATCAATATTTGATACCCTAAAACTATTACCATTATGATGACTGTCTTGTCCAGTTGGTGAATCTGGATAGTCTAACCCCGGCAAACGAAGAGCATCCGGGTGCTCGTCTCGTTCGAGTCTCATCATTTCCATTTCCTGGTCGTCAGATGTACAATCGGCCGGATCGCTTATCCCAATGGTTCTCTTCAGCTCCTTTTCTCTTATTTGTTCAGGTGTCAAGTGATGATTTGATATATGAACTGTCAAGCTCTGTTTTATTTGAGCTGTAAAATTACACAAGTGACACTTATATTCACCGCAATCTTCAGTGTGATTTTTCATGTGGCGATCTAAATTCCATCGGTATGGAGTTCTGAAATCGCAATATTCACACTTTAAGATAGGTAACTGATGGTATTTCATATGCTTAGTGTATCGCCCTTTCAAATGTGTAACATAGTTACATTTTACACACCGAAAGAAACGACGTTTAAGATGAAATGTTGTCTCGTGGCGGTTTAACAGCTTTCGGCTGCGGCACGTATACTCACAATGCAAGCAGCTAAAAGAACCCCTTTCACCATCCTTGATGGATAACTCATCATCATCTAAAAAGTCATCCTCATCATCGTCTTCATCCCATCCATCATTACCTTCATAACTTCTGGGTGACTTTCCAGGTGAACTTCTAGATGACTTTCCAGGTGATACACTTCCTCTTGCTGACTTTGCAGGTGATACTTTAGCTCTAGGAGACTTGGCCCTCTTCTTATAAGGGCTTGTGCTACTCTCTTTAGTTTTGATTTTCAATTTGTGTACCATCCGAGCGTGGCGTATCAACTTCTGCTGATTTTTGGAAGCATAAATGCAACGGGGACACTCGAAAACCTTCATCTTCTCGCCGTGCTTGTCTCTCAGATGATAAAGATGCTCACGTGGGTTTTGGGTGTTAAAACCACAATGCAAACACGAATAGTTACGTTTCAAGCGACACTGGGGCAATGATTTATATTCTGATGGCATACTACTCATTTTCAGATTGTCATCATCTAATATGTCTCCATTTACAGCATCATCACCCAGAGTTTCAACATTTGGCTCATCCACATCCATGGCACCAGGGTCATCTTCAACATCTTCCCTAGCCTCTGCGTCATCTCCAGATTCCTTGGACTCCAATAATGCTTCATTATTTTGGTTGTCAGTCTCATCGCATTCTTCTTTCTCATTTTCTACATCCATGTTCTCCAAATGTTCATTATGCATACCATTTAGCACATTATTGGAATCCTGCTGGTTAACAGGCAAATCTTGGGAAACAGCATGATCACTGTCTGCAATCTCATTTTCCACAGTCTCGTCAACGTCCTTGATGACGTCCTTTTCCTCGCTGTCATTTTGATCTTCATTATCATTAACTTCTGCATCATGTTCATTTTCATTACTCTCTTCCAGATGTTCTACATTCTCTTCCTGTATTGATAAAACTGGCTCATCTTGGCAATGATCTCCACTCTCTTGAACTTCTTGGTCTTCATAGGGTTCTTCATCAATTACCATTTCTCCCTGTTCCTCCGCTATTTCTTCAACATGACCAGAATCTTCTTGAAGTTCCTCTTCAACCTCCTCTGTTTCCTGATGGTCCTCGTGGTCCTCATTATCGACTGTGGCATCATCAATTACCAATTCTCCACTGTCTTCATGAGCTTCTTCAATTGCAGCTTCATCTATCTGAAGAGATCCACCAGCATCAGAAGTCTGGGGATCTATTTCGCCATCTATTTCACCATCGACTTCCTCCTCATCATTTAATGCACCTTCTTCACCTGGCTCGTTCATATCTGCTTGAAGTGCTTCCTCTCCTAATTCCTCAGTTTGCAAAGCATCCTCCTCCTCCTCCTCAGCAACTTCTGTAGTAGACTCCAATCCATTTTCATTAACCTGACTGGTAATATTTTCAGTTGACTGGTTCAACACTGGTTCTTCTTGACTAACATCCTTAGGCACATCCGGTTCATCGCCAACCTCCTGCATCCTCCTGAAGAACAAAACTTACTGTCATTCAACATTTTAGCCATCATTATCATCCTTATTACTAACTAAACTACAACCCTAGTTGGAAAAGCAGAATGTTGCAAGCCCAAGGGCTCCAATGGGGAAAAGCAGCCCAGTGAGGAAAGGAAATAAATTAAATACCAGAGAAGTAATGAAATAAAATAAATCTTTCATACATGAACTACGAAAAGAGACTTATATTATATTAGCCAGTTCAACATAAAAGCATTCACTAAAGTTTCAACTTATGAAGTTCCACCGATTCAACTGCTTGACTAGGATCATTCCACAACTTGGTCAGAATTGGAAAAAAAAAAAGGTGATCCCAGCTATCCAAAGACTCTGGATTGGCCATTTCCTTAAAATGTTCTAAATCATTTGAACACTAACAAGAATACTTTACACACTTTATGGCATTACTTTACCACAAAAAAAAAAAAAAAACTGCAAATAGTATTACTATTATTATTAGCTAAGCTACAACCCTAGTTAAAAAGGCAGAATTCTATGAGCCCAAGGTATCCAACAAGAAAAAATAGCCAGTGAGGAGAGGAAATAAGTAAATAGATAAAATTAAAGAGAAGTAAAAAAAAACAAACAAAACAATAAAAGATGAAAAAAGATGACATTTATAGATCAGCTAATCAAAGGTACTAAAAAAATAAAAAAAAAAACAGCAATGAAAAGAAAAAACAAGGAGGAGCATGTTTGCCCTTTGAGAGAAAGTTCTATTTTCTAAGCTCTTCAACTCCTACCACATCATTTAAAAAGAAAGTTCAAGAATTTAACCCCCGGAAAACCTGGGCCATATCTCAAGTCTGGTTCCTTACATTAAAATAGCACAACTTTCAGCTCAAAATAATTGGTAAATTTATCTTATATGCTGAAAACACCTAACATCAATAGAAAGTTAATGATTCTTCAGTAGCATATCCTACATTCAAAATTTGACCATTAACAAAATCAAAGCGCAAAAAACTTGAAACTCTATGATAAAATTTAAAGGAACATATTTCATTACAGGACGCTCTGACAAAAACAAATTAGACTAAAGATACATAGTATGAGACATATTTTCATGTACTATATAGTATGATATCATGAAATTTAAAGTATATTTAGAGCTATTTGATGATGATCAACTAATAAAATGTTCAATTACTCAACTTTGGAAAATCAAAAGAATAATAAAATACATTGTTCTCATATCAAACAAACCAGGAATGTATTATATAACATGATTTAATATGGAACTCATTGCATGAAAAACTTTATATGAAAATAGATTTCATAACAATTACTAATTGTCGTGTGTTACTAATATGATGACTATCTATATAACTAATTATACATGCACTATATATATATATATATATATACATATATAGTACATATATACATTTATGTATATATAATGCAAACATACAATTGTGTATTTGTATATAAGAAAAACAATATATAAACATATATTGGTATTCAGTTATATCAGCAATCATTTCGCAGTTGATTAGCAGATAAAAAAGCTATACTAAAAACAAAACAAAAAAATATAAATATATGTAACAACATAACAAAAATACTGACAACTAAATGCAATGACATCATAATAAACCCAGACTACATAAACAAACAAATGCAATGATATAACAAAAACTAACGGAATAAATAAACGCAACGGTATCAAAACAAAAAACCTAACTGATATGTCATAAGTTCTAGTTTATTGATACATTCAGAATGGGTTCAAGAAAAAATCCAAGAAATTATTTTTTTTACTATGGTTATTATAAATGAAATAAATTTATTACTACTATAATTAAAGCCCTTCATGAATATACACAATTCCAGCTAATAACGGTTGTTAAATTTAATTCATAATATATCAAATTTGCATATTTGAAAAATAAATTGTAAAATGTTTGTATACATTAAATGGAGCCATAAACATCTATCACAAGTAATTAATTTATCCATAAATTGCTGAAGATACTAACCAAAATATACGATTAAAATCATATGATATCAGCTGACCAAGAACCTTGTGCAATAGCAACAATATATATTAAATGTCTTCGAAGTTGCTAAGGAATCTGTGCAAAAAATATTGGCAATACATCAAGGTCAAGGTTGATGAGACGTCCATTAGTAATTCCGCTACCAAAACAAACAAATATTAAGATGTAATCCATGTGCACATCTATTCTTACAACAGCTGGCTTAAGATTTATGAATGAGAAATCACGTTCATTATTCTTAAAAGAGAAAATTCGTCTGCTTATATGTTTTTATTTTGGACATCCAGATGCCCCTCCTGGGCAGGTGAGGAAGCCGCTCACTTCCTGTAGGAACAACTTTGCTACTGTATCCTCTTCGCCTTCGTTCACCCATTCCCTCCAATGCAAACACACCCCCACCTTTATTAATACTCCTTTTTATTACAATTATTATTATTACTAACCAAGCTACAACCCTAAATGGAAAAGCAAGATGCTATAAGTCCAAGGGTTCCAATAGGGAAAAATAGCCCAGTGAGGATAGGAAATAAGGAAATAAATGGTTGAGAACAAATTAACAATAAATCATACTAAAACCCTTCTTATAACTAATGACGGACATAACTACACGTAAACCTGATAACAATTAGCATAGAATTATCTAATAAACCTCAAGAGAAAATTATTACATTAATAATATACGCATCGTGGCTAAAAAAATGATTTCAAACAAAAATGTGGGGGGTCAATGTTGCGGTCCCACGCAAGGGGTGGGGGGGGGGACAACCAGCTGTAACTCCCGATTCTCTCAATCAACCCTCCTCACCCCCCCCCCCTCCATCCCTTCCCCGGCCACCACACGAAATGCCCCACTGCCAGACGTACAATTACTCTTTGGCCACGTAAACAAACCATCCTTTTCGCTTGGACATCATGATTTTCCAGTCAAGCCGCCTACGAGACTGTAATACATTACAGATATCATCGTCATTCAGGTAAAATGGCGATAATTGCCGTCAGTCACTTAAAAATTGCGATAAAATACTTGGACACCTACAGCCGTCCTCGCCTTCGCTGGCTCGGTATAGTCTCTCAGGTTCACTGATGGTTCGTCACGATTAAAGTCTTTGATTTCTTCGCTTATACCAACTGCTTCCACGCGAAGGATTACAAATACAGCAAGCTTGC
>NC_090732.1:168853391-168858391 GCF_036898095.1 Palaemon carinicauda | reverse complement strand
ATTTAAAGGTTTAAAGGCCGCTCATGAATGACAGAGGCTAGGGACAGTGACATTCCTGAGGACTATGAAGCGTGAAGTAGAAGATGATGAATGGAGAAGTATTGAATTAGAAGCTCAAGATAGAGACGACTGGAGAAATCTAAACGAGGCCCTTTGCGTCAATAGGCGTAGGAGGAGATGATGATGATGCTTACTGGAAAGCTGAATTTTATTAGGTAAATCCCAAATGTAATCGACAAGTGACAAGAGATCTTTCCAGGTACAATCTCTCCTTTGCCCCAAAAAACCACCACTTAAAAAAAAAAAAAAAAAAAAAAAAAAAAAAAAAAAAAAAACGTATTTGGTGTGAATTTCTAGTTGCCAAAGGAAAAATGCCATGCGGACTCCAGGTCGCCTCCTCAAATACAAAAAATATATGGAATTCTTAATTCATAAAAAAACCAGATGTCTCATTAATGAGTCATTAGGAACATGAATGATATTAAAACATGTTTTGGAAAGTTTCTTGTATTTTATTTCTTTATTTCCTTTTCTTCACTGGGCTATTTTTACCCTTGGGCTTATAGCCTCATTTTTTTTTCTTAAACTAGGGTTGCAGCTTAGTTAATAATAATAATAATAATAATAATAATAATAATAATAATAATAATAATAAGAATACATAAAGGTGTTGAGGAAACTGGCCCATTTTTCACACACCACATTTTGGAATTCTTAGACATTCGTTGCCGAAAATCATTGATTTCTCCTTGAAAGGTTTTAGACATCCGCTTTATTATGGAATATTTCTGATTTTATAACAGTCCATGGTAGAATTTTGTTCGCTCGGAAATGCCTGGTGCTCCAACAAGATATCGCCATTTTTCTCTGTTGGAGCCTTTGGGCTTATAGCATCTTGCTTTTCCAACTAGGGTTGTAGCATAGCTAATAATAATAATAATAATAATAATAATAACAACAAAAACAACAACAACAATAATAATAATAATAATAATCAGAAATTGACAATTAATATAGTGATCACAGTGAGGTCTTACGATCCAATGGCGTGATTAGTTCAATTGAAAATTAATCTCGTTCACTTCAAGAATTTCGATAACTTTGAACAATAATCTTTAACGATAAGAAGGAATTCTGTCATTTCACCTTATCTGAATTAGGTCACTATCAATATCAATTAGAGGGGCACACAGTTGAGAGCATGCCTTCGCCACGCCAAGCAGTCTTATTTTGATCTTAACTCCACTACGTACTTGTACTTCGACGTATTTTCTTCAAAATCTAAAGGATTTGCCCTTATGTCATAATCCACATGTCTACCAAATTTCGTTGAACTTGGTTCATTAGTTATTGCGTAATGTTGTTAACAAAATATAAACTAACAAACTATTTGCAATTTACTTAGCATTGCGAATATTTTCAAAGTAATGCTACGCACTTGTGCTTTGATGTACTTTATCCAAAATGTTACAGATTCATCCTTGAGTCATGCCCAACATGACCTCCAAGTTTGGTTAAAACCGGTACATTTGTTTTTGTGTAAAGTTGCTCACAAACAAATAAACAAATAAATAAATTAAGAAACAGATTAAAAGGGTGAATACATACCCTTCGTAAAACCTTCGATTATCATTATTATTATCAAAACCCAAGCTACAACCCTAGTTGCAAAAGCAAGATGCTATAAGCCCAAGGGCTCCAACAGCGAAAAATAGCCCAGTGAGGAAAGGGAATAAGGAAATAGATAAGGTACAAGAGAAATAATAAATAATCAATAAAATATTCTAAGAACGGTAACAACATTAAATTAGATCTTTTATATATAAACTATGAAAACTATAAAAACAAGAAGAGAAATATGATAGAATAGTCTTCCCAAGCGTACCCTCAAGCAAGAGAACTCTAATCCAAGACAGTGGAAGGTCATGGATTTTGGAAAAGGCATTAAATAAACGAATTCTACATTATAGGGACGAATGATTATACATGAATTTTTATTTTTCATCCGAAAGATAAAGATAATCTTAACGAACAAGGAACCAAAGTTAATTTTCCCTCTAGATATTATAGAAATATAATAATGAATAATAAAGGGGCAATGTATAATGAGCGTAAGTCTAATTCAATTAAGAAATAACATTATACAAGTTCATTTGAAATAAGATGTTTCTCTACATTTCATGAATAATTTAATGATTCATATTTCAGTCTTGAGAAATTACTATCAATTATCATAATTGAAATTCTTTTACGAAAAAAGTAGCTCCTTATTACAGTACATTTTTCATCTGTCATAATGCTGTAGAATATATATATATATATATATATATATATATATATATATATATATATATATATATATATATATATATATATATATATATATATATATATATATATATATATATATATATGTGTGTGTGTGTGTGTGTGTGTATTTACATATATATATATATATATATATATATATATATATATATATATATATATACATATATATATATAATTTGTAAAGTCATATATAAACATATATAGATATAAATAATTTCTGAAGTCACATTTGCCAATAACAGGTCGTTACTAAATCCCATTAAAAACTTTCCCACCATAATAACATTACCGAAAAAAAAATATCTAAACAAATTCTATGTAGCAAAAAAATCTTCCTTAAACGACTGCCACTGCTACTTTCAATTTAAGCTACTGGAAAAACTTTGCTACAATTGAAATACCCGTAAACACTAGCTAATCTATAACTCAAGTTGGAAAAACAGGGTGTTATAACCCCTAGAGATCCTACAAGGAAAATAACCAAGTGAAGATAGGAAATAAATAAACTACAAGCGAAGTAATGAACAATACACACTATTTCAAGAACAGTAACAACATTAAAATTGATCTATCATAAATAAACTATAAAAGAGAGACTTATGTCAGTCTGTTCAACATGTAAAAAAGAAAAACCATTTGCTGCAAGTTTGAACTTTTGACAGCGAGGAGAAACTATGAACATTTAAGATAAGCTGCTCTAATGGTATCACAGCACACTTATCATCATGTCTACAAAACATATCTGTGCATCTCCTCCTCTGCAGCTAGCCAGAATAGAGAGAGCTTTCCGTCGTTATTCTGTATTGACTTCAGACCTACGAAGCCATATGAAGCTTCCAACGTTGGGCCATGGTAATCCTCCCACTTTTAGTGTGACTTGAATCCACGGTCTAGGTCTTTAACCTCCTTGGTCTAGGTATATCAACCGCGCTTGAAGCATAGGAAGATTTCATCTAATGGCAACTAACGATTGTTTGGAAAGTGATTATATGTATAATTGCATTAATTAACAAATGAATAATTATAATACGTCCGAAAATATTCATTTATTCTCTTACGACAATCCAAGTCAGGTGGAAATTGTATTGAAGTTTAAGGGATTTTATTTTTTTTCTACTTTCGTCGGTTTGTGTCAAGACAAAAAGGCCGCTTGAAGATTTTATATATATATATATATATATATATATATATATATATATATATATATATATATATATATATATATATATATATATATATATATACTGCATATATATATATATATATATATATATATATATATATATATATATATATATATATATATATATATATATATATATATATATATATATATATACAGCCTAACGGTTGTTCTCTCTCACAATTGTCTAAATGTAGGATATTATTCTCTATGATGTACGTAGGTAGATGGTTATCGATTATTACTGGTGAACAATCTCGCACATCTTTTCAACCTGTTGCTTATTTCTTAACTATGAGATTCTTTTGAATGAAACACATTATGGGAAAGGTTCAAATGCCTATAAACAGAGGCATGTTGGTTAATTCTAACAGAGCAGATTACAGTATCTTCTGTAGTCATGTTAGTTCATTTCAAAAGAGAAGATTAAAGTATCCTCTATAATCATGTTAGTTCACTTCAACAGAGCAGATTAAAGTATCCTCTATAATCATGTTAGTTAATTTGAACCGAGCAGATTAAAGTATCCTCTATAATCATATTAGTTAATTTGAACCGAGCAGATTAAAGTATCCTCTATAATCATGTTGGTTAATTTGAACCGAGCAGATTAAAGTATCCTCTATAATCATGTTAGTTAATTTGAACCGAGCAGAATAAAGTATCCTCTATAATCATGTTAGTTAATTTCAACAGAGCAGCTTAAAGTAGCCTCTATAATCATATTAGTTAATTTGAACCGAGCAGATTAAAGTATCCTCTATAATCATGTTGGTTAATTTGAACCGAGGAGATTAAAGTATCCGCTATAATCATGTTAGTTAATTTCAACAGTGCAGCTTAAAGTAGCCTCTATAATCAATATAGTTAATTTGAACCGAGCAGATTAAAGTATCCTCTATAATCATGTTAGTTAATTTGAACCGAACAGATTAAAGTATCCTCTATAATCTTGTTAGTTAATTTCAACAGAGCAGCTTAAAGTATCCTCTATAATCATGTTAGTTAATTTCAACAGAGCAGTTTAAAGTAGCCTCTATAATCATGTTAGTTAATTTCAACAGAGCAGATTAATGTATCCTCCATATCTTTTTTTTTTTTTAAATTTCATAATAGCTATACAATAAACTTTCTTCAGGATGCACAATCCAAGTAAAAGAATAAGTAAGAGTTTTCTCTAATAAGTCATCTTTAAGAAAAGGAACTCGTCGTAGTTTTCTGATATTACACTACTGACACCAAATATTCGATGAGAGAGAGAGAGAGAGAGAGAGAGAGAGAGAGAGAGAGAGAGAGAGAGAGAGAGAGAGAGAGAGAGAGCTATTACTCGATTTGTTCATGTATTTTCTTTCATCATCATCATCATCATCTTATCCTACGCCTATTGGCGCAAAGAGCATCGGTTAGATTTTGCCAGTCGTCTCTATCTTAAGATTTTAAACCAATACTTCTCCATTCATCATGTACTTCACGCTTCATAGTCCTC
>NC_090732.1:168834260-168852891 GCF_036898095.1 Palaemon carinicauda | reverse complement strand
ACAGTCACACGATACAAATAAAATATAGATGACAAAGAGAGAGAGAGAGAGAGAGAGAGAGAGAGAGAGAGAGAGAGAGAGAGAGAGAGAGAGAGAGAGAGAGAGAGAGAGAGCACTGAATTTTCATAAAACATTTAGCTCAAAATGAGAGATGTGGTATAACTTCGGCTAATGTTCTAGTTCTGCTGTACAAAGGAAGAAATTGTGTAGGTCCTTTATACTTTTTTTTTTTTTGCTTTGATTTCTTTTATTTTAACTAGGCTTTCTCCAACTATCATTCAACCATTATCAAAAAGGAGAATATTAGGACTTTCCCATTCATAGCACCAATTATGGTGCACTGGCTACAGATCTTTACTTTAATTAAAACCAAAAGAATTAATGAAGAGAACCATTACCTACGAATTAAATCACAATATATCTGTATTGTATTTTTTTTTTTGGGGGGGGGAAGGAAAGATGAGTAATTTCTTTCCAGTACAGTTATATTGTAACATTTTGTAATTCGTTGCCTGATATAATGATATGTTAGAATTTCTCTAGTGGGACTTTCCACACGTATTATTATTACCATTAATTGTTAAGCTACAATCTTAGTTGGAAAAGCAGATGCTATAAGCCCAAGGGCTCCAACAGGGAAAAATAGCCTAGTGAAGAAAGAAAATAAGAAAAACTACAAGAGAAGTTTAAGAACATTAATAACATTAAAAAAATTCCATATTTAAACTATAAAAACTTGAAAACAAAAAGAGGATAAAAGCTTCAAAATTAACAAGAGGAAGAGAAACAAGATAGAATAGTGTGGTCGAGTGTTACCCTCAAGCAAGAGAACTACCAAGAATAGAGAACAATGTTTTGATTTTGGAGTGTCCTTCTCCTAGAAGAGGCATGTAATGTAGAAATGACAAACTATAAAAGAAGGTATATTTCTGTCCGTTAATGAAAAAGTTTGTTGTTTTGGCTTTTTAACTTAATAAATGTTGTAAAATGAAAACTAGTAATAGTTTAAGGATTTCAAAATTAGATTTGAAGCACATTGAAAAAAAAACATTATGGAAAAAGTTTGTTGTTTTGGCCTTTTAACTTAATAATTGTTTGTAAAATGAAAACTAGTAATAGTTTAAGGATTTTAAAGTTAGATTTTGAGCACATGAAAAAAAAAAAAACAATGAAAATACGGCAATGGTCATAATAGCGGATTTTATTGCAGGGATAGTTTGGATGGATGATAGTTAGGATTTTAAATACTGACCCGCAATAACTTAAATGGATAAAAAGTAGAATGGTAAATACTTTTGATATAAATGAAATATGATTTAAAAACTTCTGTTCAAAATGTATCCACGAGTCGATATATTTATAATATAAAAACATATGAATAGTAAAAGTTGCAATTGTGAATGCTTCAAAATTCATTCATATAAATATGCTATGTATATACAATATAATATATTGTAAAAATTGTAGATGTATATTTCTTGATAAGAAGAAATAAAACGCTTAGCGACGATGAGCTATCCATGACGAATTTTAAACTGCACTTATGATGTGTGGGGTATGCCAGTCTTAATAATGAAATTAAGGAGAGAAGTAGAAAGCTCAAAAGAGCTCTCTCTCTCTCTCTCTCTCTCTCTCTCTCTCTCTCTCTCTCTCTCTCTCTCTCTCTCTCTCTCTCTATCTATCTTCTATCTCTCTTATTCACCCTCTATCTTGATTCCCTATATTAACGGGTGACACAGCATTAAAATATAAAGTATTAAAGACAACTGAATGTGAAAACAAGAGTATTAACATTTGTGGTGTAACCAAGTTCACATTTCACTCAATTTCATACCATTGCCAATCGAAGACAATTTATTGCTGCAGTCTCTGTTACAGTTTTCTCTATAAACATGCTTTTTTTCCAAATTTTTGCATGGGGTAAGCACGGTTCCCTTCTTTTTGAAGGACTCTGCTTTGGCTTTGGGGTAGACCGTAGTCCCGATCGGCTGCCCTGCCTGACATCGCTTAGACCCCGGGAACGTATGTTCGTGTGTTGTACCAGTCACCAGCGTCCTTCCTTATTACGTTAGTCCTCTGAAAGACCAATTGTTGAATTTGCTTACATGGAGACTTCCGTATCCAAGGCATCTTCATATAACCAAAACGTCACCTTCATCGTGTACAACACGTTAAAGGTGTCTGGTTCCAGTTCCAGTTTCATCAGAATAGATACTCACCAGAACGTCAGCTGGCCAAGCCAAACCCACCACTGTGGTGCCCAACCACAACCGTGACCTCGTCAGTAAACTGCTTAAACTCACGGTCCAGGGTGGGGGATCGATCTGCTGCCATGCGAAAGCTAGGCGAACACGTTACCACTGTAATAGCCAGGACTACATTTAACCCGATCCATGTAGGGTTGTAGTGGCCTAGTGAAAACATCCCTGGCTGACAATCGCCGGACTGAAGTTCGAGTCCCGCTCAAACTCGAAAGTTTCTTGTATTGTCTGCAACCTCACCCTCATTGTGAGCTAAGGATAGTCGGTTTGGTGGAGCCTACAGGTGTGTTTGCTGAGACATCAGCAGCCATTGCCTAGCCCTTCCTGGTCCTGGCTTGGGTGGAGAGGGGTCTAGGGCACTGATCATATGCATATATGGACAGTCTCTAGGGCATTGTCACTGTGCTTAGCCTCTGTCATTCATGAGTGGACTTTAAACCTTAAACTAATCAACGCTTACCAGACACTTACTTCACAGACTTCAAGGAACTTTTAAAACATCTGCTAAAGGGTATATTGTATCCTGTATTTTATCTGCTCCACATGTCAGTCTTGTCAATTATACTGTTTTCTTTATAAGTTTTAAAGGTCTCCTCATGATGGCAGAGGCAAGGGACAGTGACAGTACCCTATCGGGCAGACAATACCCTAGAGACTGACCATATATACATATGATCAATGCCCAAGCCCCCCTCTCCACCCAAGCTAGGACTATGGAAGGCCAGGCAATGGATGCTGATGACTCAGCAGATGAACCTATAGGCTCCCGCAAACTCCCCATCCTTAACTCACAAGGATGGTGAGGTACAGTGACCAATGGAACTAATGAGTTTGAGCGGGACTCAAACCTCAGTCTGGCGTACACCAGTCAGGGACGTTACCATAGGCTCTCGCAAACTTCCCATCCTTAACTAACAAGGATGGTGAGGTACGGCGACCAATGGAACTAATGGGTTTGAGCGGGACTCGAACCCCAGTCTGGCGTACACCAGTCGGGGACGTTACCATAGGCTCTCGCAAACTCCCCATCCTTAACTCACAAGGATGGTGAGGTACGGCGACCAATGGAACTAATGGGTTTGAGCGGGACTCGAACCCCGGTCTGGCGTACACCAGTCAGGGACGTTACCATATCGGCCACACATCGGCAAGTAAGAGAAGTTGACTGTATTTTTTATCAGGACAAAGCCCGCTCACTGTGTAGCTGACACAGCATTATCTCATCAGCCACATGACAGTATGCAATTTGCGGCTGGTAACCATTCTGAATAGAGATGAAAGTATAATACCTTCATAGAGACTAACCCTATACTTTATTCTTCGTTTATCAGAGAGGGTGTTTAGCAAAAAGCAAGTAAGAGGTTATAAATGATCGTTTACCAATGATGGCATTTTGCCCCCAAAAAAAAAAAAAAAAAAAAAAAAAAGTTGTAAATGACCAACGGTTAGATCAAGAAAATTTTTATTTTTTTTTTTTTATTTAGTACAAATTCCTACCTTTTCTCTTGTCTCACTGCATCATTCTTCCCCCCCCCCTCTCTCTCTCTCTCTCTCTCTCCTCTCTCTCTCTCTCTCTCTCTCTCTCTCTCTCTCTCTCTCTCTCTCTCTCTCCTCTAGAAATGACCCTCTTACCTATTGCGAGTCAGGTTGTGTGATGTTATGAAAATTACCTTTCATGAGGTACAGTAAATGAATAAGCAAATCCTTTAGAAGTGAGCTGTGACACGATACGCATTTATATTGAAGAGATCATGTAAATGACAACAATCACGCAACGAGGAATAGTGATATTTAAAATACTAACAATTATTTCCAGTATATAAGGGTAAAATGAATGATGATGATGATAATTATTATTATTATTATCATTTTTAATATTATTATTACTAGCTACAGAGCGTGATATGTAAAATACTAACAATTACTTCTATTATATTAAGGGTAAAATTAACTAATTATTATTATTATTATTATTATTATTATTATTATTATTATTATTATTATTATTATTACCTAAGCTACAACCATAGTTGAAAAAGCATGATGCTATAAGCTTAAGGGCTCCAACAGGGAAAATAGCCCAGTGAGGAAAAGAAATAAGGATACAGATAGAATAGTGTGTCTGAATGTACCCTTAACCAAGAGAACTCTAACCCAACACAGGCTTGTTGATAAAATGCTTTTTTTTTTTTTTTTTTACACTGGCGTCAGATCAAGAACTAATTAGAAACTCGTCTGAGCAAATACAGGATATGTCAGAATGATAAAAATATATCTAAACTACATTTCGATGAAGTGATCAAGATGGTGCATTACCAATTTATTTTACTTTTTTCAGCAGATTCATTCTTTTCAAATAGCCCACCTTTTCCTTGAAAAAGTAACATCAGATCGTGTAATCTTCTGATCTCAGACAAACTTTAAGAGTATGTTAACTCTATACTCTGACTGAAATCTAATACAGTTGACTAACTACCAGGTAATAATTTATGAATTAGGTAAAAAGAAGATTTTTTTTTTTTTTTTTTTTTTGCAGGACACTAGACTGAATTCCCTTCCCTTACTTTAAAGATTTTAAAGGCTGCTCATGAATAGCATAGGCAAGAGACAGTGACAATGTCCTAGAGACTGTCCATATATTCGTATTATCAACGCCCAAACTCCCTCTTCACCCAAGCTAGGTCCAAGGAGGGCCAGGCAATGGTTGCTAATGACTCAGCAGATAGACCTTTAGGCTCCCCCAAAATCCCCATCCTTAGCTTACAAGGATGGTGAGGTTACAGACACTAAAGAAACTATCAAGCTTGAGTAGGACTCGTTCTCCCGTCCAGCAGAACGCCCAGGCAAGATCGTTTCTAATAGGTGAGGTGATATTCGTAACAAATTGTACTAAGAAGCTATTATAGTAATAATAAAAAAAAAAAAACCTCCCGAAGACAACTGTGTCAATTGTTCTTCATCTAAACTTTTCCTTGTCCGAGGTTTTTATTCACTTTGCACTAAACTGATTTCTTTTCTTGTTAGAATTTACTCATATCCATGATTGATTTTTGAGTGCCATTTCAGTTACATCCTGACTACTGTATTATACTAAAAATGCGTAACCTTACAAGTTAACCAGACGTCGTTTTAATTTTCTAGTGCTACCCGGAAAACCAGAGATATGTATGAAAGATTTGGTAGTGGAAAACTATTTCTTTACAGAACAAGAAAACGTGAAGCTTATTATTATAATTATTATTATTATTATCATTATTATTATTATTATTATTATTACAGTCTAAGCTATAACCATAGATGGAAAAGCAAGATGCTATAAGCTCAAGGGCTCTAACAAGGAAAAATAGCCCAGTGAGGAAAGGAAACAAGGATATAAACTACACAAGAAGCAATAAACAATCATAATAAAATATCTTAATAACAGTAATGATATTAAATTAAATCATTCATATATAAAGCACAAAAACTCAAGAAAACAAGAGGAAGAGAAATAAGATAGAAAAGCGTGCCCGAGTGTACCTCAAGCAAGAGAACTTTAACCCAAGACAGTGGAAGGCCATGGTACAGAGGCTATGACACTATCCAAGGCTAGAGAATTATGTTTTGATTTAGGAGTGTCCTAGAGAAGCTGCTTACCACAGACAAATAGTCCTCTTTAGAAAATATGTGAAGACTAGCAATACAATTGACACCAATTGACTGAAGACAAGATTTATATCAAGTTATTATGAATAGAAATATTATATTGATCTTGAGTCGAGCTCCGTCCTACTCATTAACGTCTCTGCTCCTCTTCACATCTTCAACAGCTCATTGTTTTTCCTTGTCTCAAAGCTTCCTCGTAATAACATTCTCTTACTTGTTTATGCTGGACCTAGGCTTCTCTATTTATGCACATAAAATACATAATGCATACACGTGTACAGTATATATATATATATATATATATATATATATATATATATATAATATATATATATATATATATATATATATATATATATATATATATATACAGTATATTATATATATATATTATATATATATATATATAATATATATATATATATATAATATATATATATATATATATATATATATACACACAAACGCGCGCGCACACACAAAACAACAGCAAATGCAGCCGTTTCAATCCCACTGCAGGACAAAGGCCCTCAGACATGTCTGAGGTTTGGCCATTTCATCACCACGCTGGCCACTGCGGATTGGTGTTGGTGGAAGTCTTTAGTCTGATCGTCCACAGCAAACAAACCTAGTATGGGTAACCCTGACTAGTACAGCTTTGCTGATCATGGCGATACACAAACCCTTTCACCACGTTGAGAGAGAGAGAGAGAGAGAGAGAGAGAGAGAGAGAGAGAGAGAGAGAGAGAGAGAGAGGAGAGAGCGTGTCCATGTGCGCATCTTATCTTCGGTGCTGCCCAGCTCCACAGTCTCTGCATAAGAGCAAAAGAATATAAATATAGGGACAAAGATTCTTCGAATCCTTTATATACTGTATACTGTATAGAACATTGTGGCGAACACGAGCACTGTGGCCTTGAAATCTTTCTTTGTTCACCTTGCAGAGAAAGGCGGGACACCTATAAATCATGAAACAAAGGGATGATGAATGTTGATAATTGTACCTTCTATTCCGTTGGCTTTCGGGCAGATTCCATTTTCTCTAAGTTCTATATAAAATGGAAGGTACAGTTGGATACAAGAATTTTAATGTTACTGTTCATAAAATATTTCATTTTTCCTCGTTTCCTTTCCCTCACTGGGCTGTTTTCCCTGTTTGGGGCCCTTGGGCTTATAGCATCCTGCTTTTCCAACTAGGGTTGTAGTTTAGCAATTAATAATAATGATAATAATAATAATAATAATAATTGTGGTGAACGCCAGACAGGGGTTCCGGTTATTTTCTTTGGTCGTTTGCCAACCTCACCATCCTTGTGAGCTAAGGATGGGGGGTTTGGGGGAGCCTATAGGTCTATCTGCTGAGTCATTAGCAGCCCCTTGCGTGACCTTCCTTGGTCCTCACTTGGGTGGAAAGGGGACTTGGGCACTGATCATGTGTATATATGGTCAGTCTCTATGGCATTGTCCTGCTCAATTGGGCAATGTCACTGCCCCTTGCCTCTGCCGCCCAATGGCTCCAAACCTGTTCCAACATGGCAAAACAGCCCAATGAGGAAAGGAAAAAAAGAATGGAATAAACTTAAAGAGAAGTAATGAACAAATAAAATTAAATAAAAAAAGTAGTTTTTTATCTTGGTCTTCGTCTCAATCTCAAGATATCAGCTATTGCGGTAAAGGAGAAGTAACGGGCCATCTTAATAAAGACTGTTGTGTTGTATATGTTATGATAATGCTGAAATCAGAGGCAGTAGCAATGGTGTACAACAGGTAGTCTCAGGTATATCAGTGTTATCAATATTGGATAGATATGTCATTTACCTCAGTTTATTCAATACTTATGTCTGTATCTTCTATTACTTATGTTTGTATTTTCTATTACTTATGTCTGTATCTTCTATTACTTATGTTTGTATTTTCTATTACTTATGTTTGCTTATGTTGTATTTTCTATTACTTATGTTTGTATCTTCTATTACTTATGTTTGTATTTTCTCTTACTTATGTTTGTATTTTCTATTACTTATGTTTGTATTTTCTATTACTTATGTTTGTATTTCCCGTGTTCCAGATGACTAATCAGTCATCCTTTTGACTAATGAAGAGTTATACAAGGAGAGAGTGTCTTGTTCCTAAATATTAGCCGCATTATTATTAATTTGTAGTTTGAAAATCATATATATTTTTCATTATCTTTAACAAAACAGCTATGAGAAAAAATAATATAGAGTACAGAACCTTATTGTTATTCACATAGCAAGACCTGACAAATATTCAATAACACTACCGTAATAATTTTAATAATAAACAATTACTATAAAATTATTATGAAGAGGAAAATTAATTGCATAAAAATTGCGACCAACTGAAGTCTTGTGTGATAATTTATACACACGCACAAACGAATATTATATATATATATATATATATATATATATATATATATATATATTTATGAATAATATTATATATATATATTTATATATATATATATATATATATATATATATATATATATATATATATATATATCTATATCTATAAGTCTATATATATATGTGTGTGTGTTTGTGTGTGTGAGTGTATACCCTCATCTTAACCATTACTGTCAATCTAAATTACAATTACAAACATAACTTTATAATTCAATAAATCAACTGTTCATAACACTTCCTTTTCCAATTCAGCAGAATTGACGTTAGCAGGCCCAATCGAGAAGAAAATGCTTAGTCATGGCTGGCAGTCCAAAGCATGGTCAGCCTTTCCAGGAAAAAGGGTACGACGAAAGCAAACCGAAACAGATGATCCCTTTTTTTCTATTATGCACCAGTTCTAAAGGGCAGTCTTTCCGACATGAGACCACTGTTCCTTATACTGTATATGGACAGTTCCCTAGCCTCTGCACCTGGCCATCTGTTTTGGTAAGAGTTCTTTTGCTCGAGATTATGCATTTCCTTTTGTTTTTAAATGATGTGTTCGGCAAATGTTATTAATGTTAGAAAGGCCAAGGATACCGGGTGGTTTATTTGAGAGGTTACCTTATTCCTCTCTTTTCATCTTGAGTTTTGATATTCATTTTCCGAAACGTCTCTACTTTCCTCTCAACAGTCTAAGTGGCTATCCTCCAGGGTACTTGTTCTTGCATAGTGGGTTCTCTCTACCATGTTGACTAGTTTTTTTTTTTTTTTTTTTTTTCAATATTTTGTTGTTTCTTGTACAGATTCTCGTAAATATAGTCATGACATCTTTCTTACTGTTATTATAACTAAAGCTTAACCAACGCTCTAGAGTCTAAACAGCACTAGTGCCGTGTGAAGTAAAATTATATTCGTGGACTATAAGATAACATTGATACAATCGCCAACAGATTCAGTAGATTTGAGAACAAAGTCCTCAGAGGAATATAGGGAGGTAAATTGCTGTAAAGGATTAGGTGCCTTGGGTGGACGAGGTTATGGTGAGGGGTAGATGGAGATGGTTTCGGCATGCTCTTCACATTCCTCAAGAGAGATTAGTTCACCAAACATTTAACTGGGCTCCACCAGGTAAGAGAAGAAATGGAAGACCAAGGCCTATATAGCTGAGGACTATTAAGCGGGAAGCAGGATATTATGAATAGAAAAGTATTGAATTAATAGCTCAAGATAGAGACAACTTTCGAAATCTAACCGAGGCACTTGTGTCAATAGGCGAAAGAGGAGATGATGATGATGATGATGATGATGATAAGATAATATCAGTAAACCTGTTGTTTCCTTAGCATCGTGTGTTATTTTAATCTGCACTATTATTATTATTATTATTATTATCATTATTATTACTATTATTATCATTATTATTATTATTATTAGCCAAACTACAATCCTAGTTAGAAAACCTGGATGTATACGGCCAATGGCTCAAATAGAAAAAATAGACCCGTAAGTAAAGGAAATAAGGATATAAACCACATTAGACGTAATGAATAATTAATATAAAATATTTTAAGTTCAGAAACAACATTAGAATAGATCTGTCTAAGAGAGACGTATATCAGTCCAAGTTTCTTAAAATGGGCACTTATCTTAGCTAATAGCGATGCAATTCCTAGCGTAAAAAAAATGGTAATATATGTTGTAAAGTGATACCCTGCTTCTCTCAAGAGCTGTTATGAATATAGTTGCTAGGAAATCAAAGCATGAAAAAGATTTATTCTCTAATTCCATCTAATTAAAGACAGATTTGGATAATGATATTTCTCAACTCATTTCCACATCATAGAACTGTTCTTCATTTTGCCATTTTTGTTCAGCAAAAGCTTGAGAATAAATCAATTTTAGTGACTTAATTAAGCACATGGAGCTCAAAAACTAAAGAAAAACATTATAAATAAATACATTTGCATACTTTTATTAATTCTAAATATTCAGCGAGTATTTACAATATTTACAAATATCATTTCTCTAATGTTAAAATTCAAGTTACTAGTCATATATATATATATATATATATATATATAAATATATATATATATATATATATATATATATATATATATATATATATAAGTATATATACATATATATGTATATATATATACACAACACACACACACATATATATATATATATATATATATATATATATATATATATATATATATATATATATATATATATATATATATTGCTTTATCTGTAGTAGCACACGCTAACCCAAATCTACAATTTAATGCAATAGAAAAATACGAAACCAGTTCGGTTAACGATTTCCAAGAAGCTGGTTTAGGGAGTTTCACGAATAACCAATGGAGTTGTTCCAAGAAGGCTCGAAGGCTTGTTGGAACACCCTTTCTTCTTCTTTCTTGAAGCTTATAAGAGACTTGTCTCGCAGCTCATTAAATCTTTAGAGGAACAGATCTATTTGAAAAAATTCTCTCTCTCTCTCTCTCTCTCTCTCTCTCTCTCTCTCTCTCTCTCTCTCTCTCTCTCTCTCTCTCTCTCTCTCTCTCACTTATCGAGTTCTGGGAACCGAGTTCCTATTTAGTTGATAATTCAAGGAAAGGATTACCATTCAACTTATATGTAAGATTTTATACATACAAGAAATAAATTGATGTTAATAAACAAGGAGAATTATAGTTTCTAAATTTATAAATAAGAAAGATAGGTAATCTACTTATCTATTGTAGTTTATTGGAATTTATTGAGATTATACGCTGCACATGAATGACAATAAGGTTATATGGGAATTTAAAAAGAGCTGCGTGAAAACATAAATGAAAAAAATATGAATGTTTATATATCCGTGAAATAGATGTATGTTGAGTTTAAAGGTTTGAAGGTCGCTCATGAATGGCAGAGGCAAGGGACAGTGACAGTGCCCTAGCAAGCAGGACAATGCCCTAGATACTGACCATATATACATATGATCAGTGCCCATGCCTCCTCTCCACCCAAGCTAGGACCAGGGAGAGCCAGCCAGTGGCTGCTGATAGCAGATAGACCTATAGGCTCCCCCAAACCCCCCAACCTTAGCTCACAAGGATGGTAAGGTTGCAGACACTAATGGCACTAACTAGTCTGAGCGGGACTCGAACCCCCGACTGGCAAACACCAGGCACAGACGTTACCAATCAGGCCACAACTTTTTTTATGTTTGCATGATATACCTTAACAAGAAGAAAATATGGAATGAATAGAGAATAACAAAGTAATAAGAAGTCAATCACGTAATTATCTGAAAGTCGAAAATAAAACAAAAAATGGAAGGAATCTATGGAAATAATTTTAAAAAAATGCCTACAAATAAGGCTCTTGGCATTGAAGTCCATTCGTTGTGAACAGTCTCTGATCCAGTGGAAAAAGAAAATAATATAATAATATTCTGAATTTTACCTGTTAATGACAGTTAATGAAATCAAAATGACACATCTGATCGACTTTTAGAAAGATATATGCTTACTAGTGTTTCATCTACAGTATTTTAGTCTAGTTGGAGCCCTTAGCCTTACAGCATCGTGCTTTTCCAACTTGGGTTGTAGCCTAGCTAGTAATAATAATAATAATAATAATAATAATGATAATAATAATAATAATAATAATAATAATCATTATTACTAAAATAATAATAATAATAATAATAATCATTATTACTAAAATAATAATAATAATAATAATAATAATCATTATTACTAAAATAATAATAATAATAATAATAATAATAATAATAATAATAATGATAATAATAATAATAATAATACAGCATATTTAACTATAAAAAAAATCATTGTCATTCCTGAGACTATAAGATACAATAAATACCTAAATATACATAAAAGCGAATAATAAAGGCGATATATTTGAGTGAAAAGGGGAAATTATTGTGAGACATTTTGTGTTTGACGTATATTAAATAAACGACTTTATGGTGTGTTTTTCAATATTTTCTAATCAAAATAAACGAACTGGTATATAAAAATAACTGATATATCCTTACAGAGACTTAACAGTATAAGGTTTTACAAAGTTAATAGCGGTTTGATAGAGTAAATACTTCTAAGGGGTAATTCATATTTCATAAATGTGTCATAGAAGACCTCGTAGTTTCCATTCTATTGAAGAAAATAAATAACGCGTTTTAAGAAAAATATAGTAAAATTCGTATATGAATATTGCTTATCGTTACTAACTTTGGTAATACTTTTACTGCTAAAAAATGTATGGCTGTTATATTTCTCAGTAAAAGTTGCAATTATAAGTATGAGTAAAAAGTACACGGGAAAAACTACATTAATTGATGCAGACGCCTACAAAGGCTTGATATTTTAATAGTCAAATAACTTCCACGACCAACACTCATTAAAGTAAGGGGCCTGTCATACGATAACTTGTACATTTTGAAAAGGACGTTTAATGAATCCTCAATTATTTGAATTTAAAAAAACTAAGTAATTAAGTCGACGTAAAGTGAAAGAAAAATAAAAAATAAAAAAAGGTCCCCTGGAAGCGTTAAAGGTTATCAAAGTCCACTCATGAACGGCTGAGGCAAGAGACAGTGACATTGCCCTATCAAGCAGGACAAAGACGTAGAGACTGACCATATTGCATATGATCAGCGCCAAAGCTACCTTTCCACCAAAGCTAGGACCAAGGAGGGCCAAACAATGGCTGATGATGACTCAGCAGATAGACGTATAGAAAGTATTTACACCATATTAAATTATTATTTCCTGCTATTTATCCTTTAATGTTTTAATTGTTGATTATAAAATCCTACGTTTCCTGTATCCTGTTAACCTACTCAATTTTTTTTTATTGACTGTTTCGAGTTTTAAACGTAACGATTTAGAGTTTATCTAAAATCTCTCTCTCTCTCTCTCTCTCTCTCTCTCTCTCTCTCTCTCTCTCTCTCTCTCTCTCTCTCAGTACCTAGGTCAGCAAACTCTGTCTCAGCAGTTATACTCCTGTCACTTCTGCTGATATTTCAACAGCCCCAGCACATAGAAAGCCGGTCTTCACGAACTCTCATTCCATCAGTTCTGTTGTCTGAATAATCAGTTTTCTGAATATAAAATCCTAGTTTTGCAAACGCTACTGAAGCAATTTCGAGGCTTCAATATACGACTTTTACTGATGACGTCATACCATTTTCTCTCGTCTATAGGTCTATCTGCTGAGTCATCAGCAGCCATTGCCTGGCCCTCCTTGGTCCTAGCTTCATTGGAGAGGGGCCTTGGACGCTGATCATATGTATATATGGTCAGTCACTAGGGCAGTGTCCTGCTCGATAGGGCAATGTCAATGTCCCTTGCCTCTGCCATTCATGAGAGGCTTTAAACCTTTAAATCTGTTAAGTCTTTTGCACACCCATGCACTTCTGAGTTGGGATAACCTATTTAACGCAGTGGCCAGCGTGGTGATGAAAACTGGTCAAACCCCAGACATGAATAGAGACTTGTCTGAGGCTTCTGTCATGTAGTGGAATAGAAACGGCTGTATTTGTTATTGTTTTTATATAATGCAATAACACCATTGTATTTAGCAAATAGTATTTCGATATGATTAATCTACTGACTTATCGTAGTAAAATTAATATAAAGTACGCGAATTGTCATATTAGATCTACTCTCGTAAAAAAAAAAATTATACTTTTTGATATATTTCACTATGATTTTCCTTATTAAATCTTTGTCGTTTCCATTGCACGCAAATCTGTAATACCACTTTATTCTTTGTGTTTAACTATCTCTTCTAATTCTATCTCTTCTATTTTTATTTTTTTCATATGGCCCTCTGTCTCGGCAGTATTTTGCTGTGTGTTACCAAAAAGGAAGAAATATATTTTTTTTTCTACTCCTTAAAATAAATGAAACTTCAACAGTGCTTTTATTAACATTCAAAGCGTGCTTACATTTTCACCTAATAAGACAAAGGCCGTGAACTTACCAAGTAAGCTTTCGTAGAATTGCCAATATATGTAAAAAAAAAAAAAAAAAAACCACAGAAGGAAAAGAAATAAGAAGTAAACTTATTATTATTATTATTATTATCTAAGCATGATGCTATGAAATACTTTATTATAACTGTTCACTACTCCTTATATCGTTTATTTCCTTATTTCATTTCCTCACTGGGCTACTCTTCCCTGCTGGAGCAAATGGGGTTATAGCATCTTGCTTTTCCAACTAGGGTTGTAGCTTAGCTAATAATAATAATAATAAAAATAATAATAATAATAATAATAATAATAATAATAAGCCCAAGGGCTCCAACAAGGAAAAATAACCCAGTAGAAAAGGGAATAAAGAAATAAATAAACAGCATGAGAATTAATGAACAATTAAAATTTCAAGAACAGTAACAGCACTGAAATGAATATTTCATACATAAACTATAAAATTAATAAAAACAAGAGGAAGAGCGTACCCTCAATCAAGAGAACTCTGCCCCCCAAAACATTGGAAGACTATGGTACAGAGGCTATGGCAATACCCAAGAGGATAGAACCAAATTAGGTTGTCTCTCATCATCATCATCTCCTACGCCTATTGACGCAAAGGGCCTCAGTTAGATTTTGCCAGTCGTTTCTATCTTGAGCTTTTAATTCTATACTTCTCCATTCATCATCTCCTCCTTCGCGCTTTATAGTCCTCAGCCATGTAGGCCTGGGTCTTCCAACTCTTCTAGGATGTCACTAGAATATATCTTTTTTGAAGATAAGTCATTTTCAGTCGTCTCTATCTTGAGCTTTTAATTGAATACTTCTCCATTCATCATCTCCTACTTCATGCTTCATAGTCCTCAGCCATATAGGCCTAAGTCTTCCAACTCTTCTAGGCTGTCACCCCACGTAGACCTGGGTCTTCCAACTCTTCTAGCATGTCACTAGTATCACAAATGATCTACCTTTTTTGAAGATAACTCCTATTTCTAAACTCGAAACGCTTGATCTCTTGGTCTTGACCGATTATGAATAGCTAAAGTCAGCGGGCTGTCCGCGCAAAGGTTTGTCTATTTTTAAACAAGGGAAAGTATTCGCCAAACCTCTTCTATTCTTACATCTGACCTTTGGGCTGAAAATCGCCAGAACATCGTTTGCTTACAATCGCTATGCTTTGCCTCTATAATGTTACTGAAAGTAATCCAGAATGATTAAAAACAAGTTTTCTACTTTCTATAAATGTTTTCTATTTATTAGAAAATCATTAGCTCAAACACGTAGATCGAACGCACATTGGGACTGTATATTAGAGAAAGCTTCCAATATATTAGATAATAATCATCTCAAAGGCGTAGATAGAATGTATATTGGAACTGCGTATTACAGATTGCTCCAGTATATTAATCATTAGCTCAAACACGTCAATCAAATGTATATTGGCACTGTATATTAGAGAATGCTTCCTATATATTAGAGAATCATTAGCTCAAACACGTAAATAGAATGTATATTGAGACTATCTATATTAGAGAAAGCTTCCAATATATTAGATAATCATTAGTTCAAACACGTAGATCGAATGTATATTGGAACTGTATATTAGAAAATGCTTCCAATATATCAGATAATCATTAGCTCAAACACGTAAATAGAATGTATATTGGGACTATCTATATTAGAGAAAGCTTCCAATATATTAGATAATCATTAGTTCAAACACGTAGATCGAATGTATATTGGAACTGTATATTAGAAAATGCTTCCAATATATCAGATAATCATTAGCTCAAACACGTAAATAGAATGTATATTGGGACTATCTATATTAGAGAATGCTTCCAATATATTAGATAATCATTAGCTCAAACACGTGGATCGAATGTATATTAGACCGTATATTAGAGAATGTTTCCAATATATTAGAAAATCATTAACTCACACACATAAATTGAATGCATATCGCAGCTGAATCTTAGATAAAGCTTCCAATATATTAGATAATCATTAGCTCAAACACGTAAAATAGAATGTATATTGGGACAATATATTAGAGAATGCTTCCAATATATTAGATAATCATTAGCTCAAACACGTAGATCGAATGCATATTGGAACTGTATATTAGAGAAAGCTTCCTATATATTAGATGATCATTATATATTAGATAATCATTAGCTCAATCACGTAGATTGAATGTATATTGGAACAGTATACTAGAGAAAACATTCAATATATTAGCTATCATTTAACTCAAACAGTAAATAGAATGTATATTGGAACTGTATATTAGAGAAAGCTTCCAATATATTAGATAATCATTAGCTCAAACACGTAAATTGAATGCAAATTGGAACTGCATATTAGAAAATGCTTCCTATATATTAGATTATCCTTATCTCAAACACGTAGATCGAATGTATATTGGCTCTGTGTATCAAAAGATTTCATTGGGGAATATTCAGCTAAAGTGAGCATCATGCACTAATGACTGGGAAACTTGCCATTATCTAAAACCAGTCCTCAGAGGATGTGTATTGCAGTGCACAAGTGACCTTATATTTCTTACTCGCTATGCATGTATTCACATTCTTACGATCAAAAAAAAAAAAAAAAAAAAAAAAAAAAAAAAAAAAAAAAAAGAACAGATTAATCTTTATAAACATCAGTTTAAGAGGAGGCAATTTCCTTTTATTATTATTCAAATTGGCCTTATCTGAAGTCAAAGGTTGAGACTGATATAAGATGAATGCTTCAAATACGAGGTTGATCTACAGGTGAAGGTAACTTTTGAGTAAGGTTTCACATCATTGGTTCTCTTAAAATAACCTATCTCTCTCTCTCCTCTCTCTCTCTCTCTCTCTCCTCTCTCTCTCTCTCTCTCTCCTCTCTCTCTCTCTCTCTCTCTCACTCATAAATTCCTTCTCTACCTTCTTGTGAAATGAATACATTTCTCTCTCTCTCTCTCTCTCTCTCTCCTCTCTCTCTCTCTCTCTCTCTCTCTCTCTCTCTCTCTCTCTCTACCTTCCTCCTAAGAAATAAATCAAATTCTCTCTCTCTCTCTCTCTCTCTCTCTCTCTCTCTCTCTCTCTCTCTCTCTCTCTCTCTCTCTCTCTAACAACAATTCCTTCTCCTCTACCTTACTTTTATGAACTAAACCAACCACTCTCTCTCTCTCTCTCTCTCTCTCTCTCTCTCTCTCTCTCTCTCTCTCTCTCTCTCTCTCTCTCTCTCTCTCTCTCTCTCTAACAACATTTCCGTCTCCTCTACCTTACTCGTATGAACTAAACCAACCCCTCTCTCTCTCTCTCTCTCTCTCTCTCTCTCCTCTCTCTCTCTCTCTCTCTCTCTCTCTCTCTCTCTCTCTGAACAATACCTTCTCCTCTCCTTTCCTCTCATAAAATAAATCAAAGTGAAAAGGTTAAAGAAGTTAAGTAACGAAAAACAATTATTTACATCATAATACCTAAAGTCCACGCAATACTAAATACTGCTCAAGACCGTTGCCTCCATTGGAGGTACCACGCATTAACTCGATAACCCGACATGAATGAGTGGAAAGGGAGTAGTAGCCCCTGATCAAAGGCATCCTGAGTGAATTGCTCTACTGTACTTTGTGGAACTTAAATGGATGAGTGATTTGGGTAATGGAGATGGCAATCTGTTCCATTGAAACGACCTTCTGAAACGCTAAGTTTCTCCCTCGAGTTGTTGAAATACAAATTACATAGATTGAGACACTACCACTAGAGAGTTATTGGGTCCTTTGACTGGCCAGACAAATAATACATTGGATCCTTCTCTCTGGTTACGGTTCACTTTCCCTTTGCCTATAAAAACACCGAATAGTCGGGCCTATTCTTTACATATTCTCCTCTATCCTCATACAACTGACAACACTGAGATTATCAAACAATTGTTCTTCGCCCAAGGGGTTAACTACTGTAGCCTACTATAATTGTTTAGTGGCTACTTTCCCCTTGGTAAGGATAGAGGAGACTCTTTAACTATGATAAGCAGCTCTTCTAGGAGAAAGACACTCCAAAATCAAACCACTGTTCTCTGGTCTTGGGTAGTGCCATAACCTCTGTACCATGCTCTTCCACCGTCTTGGGTTAGAGTTCTCTTGCTTGCGGGTACACTCAAGCACACTATTTTATCTCATTTCCCTTCCTCTTGTTTTGCTAAAGTTTATATGGGAAATATATATTTTAATACTACTGTTCTTAAAATATTTCATTTTTCCTTGTTTCCATCCTCACTAGGCTATTTTCCCTGTTGAGGCTTATAGCATCCTGATTTAAAATAAT
>NC_090732.1:168826760-168829260 GCF_036898095.1 Palaemon carinicauda | reverse complement strand
AAGCAACTTTAGGGTTAATTAGTTAGCAGACTATATATGTATACGCATATGTATGTATGTGTGTATATATATACATATATATATATATATATATATATATATATATGTGTGTGTGTATATAATAATAATAATAATAATAATAATAATAATAATAATGTATGTATATATATATATATATATATAATAATAATAATAATAATGTATGTGTATATATATACATATATATATACAGTATATATATATATATAATAATAATAATAATAATAATAATAATGTATGTGTATATATATACATATATATATATATATATATATATATATATATATATATATATATATATATATACATATACATATATCTGTATATATCTACAATTAAAAATTTTAAGAATGTTTCGTTTACTATTAAAAAACCGTTGCCTCCCTCATCAACTTCTTTGGCTGGATGCCAATTGTCCGTAAAACACTGAGAAATATTCACGAGTCGAAATATTTTTTGTCTAAAAACATACTTAAATAAATAGTAAAAATTGCAATTGTAAATAGAGTATATGTAAATTAAAAAATCATTCACGTAAATATACGATGATATATATATATATATATATATATATATATATATATATATATATATATATATATATATATATATATATATATATATATATATATATATCATAAATTGTAATTTTGTAAATGTGTATTTCATAAAAAAAATATGAATAAGAATTTTATCTCTCAATCCATTTCAATAATTCGTCTAGTTGACCATCTCATTAAAAGCATATATTCAATTAATTCTATTCGAACCGGTCCCCAAAAGTCAAAATTGGAAAAGAAACAAAACAAGCGAATGGTCAAGTACGACAAAATATCATCTTTAAAATGAAAATAAGGAAATTTCTTCCATCTCTGAATCTCAATTCAGAGCGAAGAAAAATATTGCAGCCATTTATAGAAATCCAACTCAATATATGAATATATTCTTCTTCAAAGTACATGATGATAAAATATCCATCTTAGTAGTGAAACTATCTTTATAAATGTATAGTATATATATACACACACACACACACACACATATATATATATATATATATATATATATATATATATATATATATATATATATATATTTATATATATATATATATATATATATATATAAATATATTATATATATATATATATTATATATATATATATACATATATATATATATATTTATTTTTTATAGTGCGATCATGCGGTCGTTAATGAGATAATGAAACGTTTTATATAATTCATTACATATAAGACCCAGGCCTACATGGCTGAGGACTATGAAGCATGAAGTAGGAGATGATGAATGGAGAATAATTGACTTGGAAGCTCAAGACAGAGACTACTGGTGAAATCTAACCGAGGCCCTTTGCGTCAATAAGCGTAGGAGGACATGATAATGATGAAGGTTTACACACTCACACAGCGAAGACGTCCTCAAACGGGCTCATTAATTCAGTGATGACCAAAGCGATACTGACTCATAAGCACGCTATTTTCCCTGTTGGAGCCTCTAGGCTTATAGCGTCCTGCTTTACCAACTACGGTTGTAGCTTAACAAGTAATAATAATAATAATAATAATAATAATAATAATAATAATAATAATAATAATAAATATTATTGCTCCTTTAGTATCCTGAATCTACTGAAATTGTTGAATTCTCCACCGTGATGGAAACATACAGTTGACTATATTTCTGAAAGTCACTTAATTAATTTTTTAGAGAGGTTTATACTCTCACTGTACGAAATCAAAAGTTTACATAGTAAATCCATTTCTCTGTCCAGGGACTTTAAATTACATCTTAATATCGCTGTAATAAATATCCTACGTAACGTCAAAAGAGAATAACCTATCATTGCTCTATTTTGATATTGTTACTGGTTTTCAATTTTTCATTATTTCTCCTGTAATCTATTTATTTTCTTTTTACCTTCCTTCACTGTGCTATTTCCTCCTGTTGGAGCCCTTGGACTTATAGCATCTTGCTTTTCCAACTAGGGTTGTACCTTAGCTATTTTATAATAATAATAATAATAATAATAATAATAATAATAATAATAATAATAATAATAGTGAATGACATAGTGTCCCTATATCATTTTAAAATTTTGAAAACAAAATGTTAATTGTGACAATTGTAATTATTTTTTCTATTTCAATAATAATAATAATAATAATAATAATAATAATAATAATAATAATAATAATAATAACACCTTAACACTGAAAGTGGAGCAATGAAATCTATTAGTCACGATGTAACTGCGACTTTTAAAACCAATTCTGGTGAATGCTATCAGAAGCTTATATATAAGATTAACGTAATTCAAAACAATAGCATATCTATAACATTACTTGGTTGTAAGTAATGAATAGACAGAAATACTGAAACTTTTCTAGTACATAATGAGTCAATTATTAGAAATAATAGCTTAAAATAATTACAATGATAT